>NC_056526.1:124420584-124483833 GCF_019175285.1 Sceloporus undulatus
TAAGGGCCACTGTGTAGTCCAACACTGAGACATAACCAAGGCTGCCCTCTACAATGCAGAATTAAAGCATTATGACACCCATTTAACTGCCTTAGTTCAATGCTATGGAATTCTGGGATTTGTAGTTTTGTGAGATATTTAGTCTTTTCTGTCAGAAAGCTCTGGTGCCAAAACAAACTACAGTGCGCCCTTCCTTTACACAGGGGATCTGTTCCAGACTCTCCCGCGTAAAGCAAATTCTTCCTATGCTCAAGCCCCATTTAAATTAATGGAGCTCATGCAGGCAGCGGTGGGCATGCACCCCATTCTTCGTTATGGGACGCACTGCCCCTTCTTTCCACACGGCTTTCAGCATATGCCCGTGTATGATGCGGGCACACTGTACAGTGCGCCCGTGTCATACATGGGTGTGATATGCTGAAGGCTGAGCCCCATTGTGTACACGCCCATGGTGCTCATGCCACACCATGCTGCAGGCATGAGCCCCATTATTTTTAATGGGGCTCAAGCATACAAGAGTTCCTTTTACAGGGAAGGGCCCACTGTACAAACCCCAAGATTCTATAGGATGGAGCCATGATAGTGAAAGCAGTGTCAAACAGCATTATTTCTGCAGTGTGGCAGACGTCCAAGTCAGACATTTTTCCATGATGTATGTTGCCTAATTTGGCCCTCTGGTCCCTAATGCCTAGTTAAAAGGAGTCCTTATGCATTATTCTCTGTATCCCCAAGTGGGTCACAGCATGATGGATTTAGGAACTAAGCCTGTATGCTTTCATCTCCTCCTGTTATGTATCATCACAATTAGGTCTTAGAAGTACAGGCCAGAAAATACCTATGTAGTTCATGTATTTACATTTTCCAGTAATTTACATTATTCATTTTATGCATTTTATACACTTTGTCAGATTTATGCACAGCTCATCAGTTTTCTTTAAAAAATATCCAGCCTTTCTAAAAGGAAAGGTTCCCAATACATACACCCCTATCCTTCTAATTGAATTTTGTAATTTGAGTTCAGACAATGAGATTATCTCTTAGTGTAAATGTTGCTTAGCTAACAAATGCTTCTGAAAAGGTCATGTCCATTCTTATGATGACTATACATTTTATTCTATTTTGCTGCTTTTTAAAATATTAATGGTTATCACTTGTCCCTTGAAAACGTATGCATTTTCAGGCTATGGTTCACTTGCAGAGGCTGGAATTCTACATCTGTCTATCCATCTCTCTCTCTCTTTCTCTCTCTCATCCCCATAAATGTATATACTGCTTTATAAACTAACTTAAAGGAGAGAAAAAAACAAGGACCAGAATTCTCTGTCAACTATGTAGCTACAGAACCATCACAGATATCTGGCTATGCAGTGTCTCCTGGCCTGAACTCTCAGTTCACATTCATTGGGCAATAGCTGGTATCATCCCTGTAAATCAGGAAGCAGATGACTGATATTCCTCTCCCATGAGCAATCTCCATTGCAAAAGGAATAGCAGGGCCTGTTTCATATGACATTGCATATGGCATTGCTCATGTGAGAGGGTGCGAAGGGGGAACATCAAGTCAGTTGCATCCCAATTGACAGGGAAACAGATTCTTGCTGCTTGCAATGACTGCTGCCCAGTAAGTGGGGACTGGGGAATGTAGTGATTGTGCATACAGACCAAGACTGTGTAACCCTAGGTTATACATTTAAAACTGACTCAGTGAATCCCTGCCTTGAAAAAGTTTACAGCTTAAATTTCAACATTGAGGCTGTTGCCACACTGCACAATAAATGCAGTTTGGCACTGCATTAATTGTCATGGCTCCATCCTATGGAATCCTAGGATCTGTAGTTTGTTGTGGTACCAGGGCTCTCTGAAAGGAAAGGCTAAATATCTCACAAAACTGGGAATCCCAGAATTCCATGGCATTGAGCCCTGGCAGTTGAGGTGTTGTCATTAATTCTGCAATGCAGATTCAGCCTTGGATGACAAGAATAAAGTAAAGAGTGTAGAGATTCAAATACAGTTAATTAACAGAAACTGTAGAGCAGTTAGAGAGCCCAGGGTCAGAAGGCTATGCGAGTCAATGAAATTACAATGTATTTCTGTTTAGGACTAAAGGATTAGGTGAAATCATTTAATGCAAGAATTGTCATATGTCTTCTTTTCAGAAGATCATATTAAAATCAGACTTGTGACCTTTACTGTAAGCATTGCCACAAAAGATCTGATTGTCCCACAGTACAAGGCCAGGCTATAATTTGGAAGGATTTGCTTTCTCTTCATATTGGGGTGAGACATTTCCATTTGGGAATTCATACTGAAGACTACAGCAATTAAATTTAAATTAATATATTCCTCTGTCCTAATTAAATGCTGACTGCCAGTCCCTGAACTATCCTTCTACTGAACCATGGCTTTAGTGTTTTCTCTCAATGTCCTCTGTGTATGTGTGTGTGTATGCTTGTGTAGACTCAGGCTGCTTTTGTGCTCTGAAGAGCTCCAACTATACAGAAGTTTAGTTTCATCTTGAAGAACATCATGTCTAAATGTGGTGAGATGTTGGCAGTTGAATTGATTTCAGAATTCACTTAGAAGCCCCTTGGGAATACTGGAGCTCGAAAGGTATGTAAATATAAGCATGTTTGCTTTTCCAAATCATAGACTTTAGCTAATAAAAGAAGATTGAAAGAAATAAATAGCAGCATCAGTACAATCCCAAAACACTGGGACTGAAATATTAAAGCAACACCTTCCAAACAAAATAAATAAAAACAAACCGAAACCCCAAAACAAACACTAGATGCAGGAGTGCTTAGTGCGATGATCAGCTTCATCCATTAGTCTACACTATGGTATTGCCTTCATCCAGATGTGGTTGCAAGTCAAATAAACATAAAGGAGGAAATGACCCAATAAAAGGAGTAACTAAATACTTAATTATGGTAGTAGAAAGGTTGTACCATCCTAGAGGACAGTGATTCCCAAACTGTGGCCTTGCAGGTGTTTGGACTTTGCCTCCCAGAATCCCAGACCACTGGCCAAGATGGCTGAGGCTTCTGGGAGCTGAAGTCCAAAACACCTGGAGAACCAGAGTTTGGAAATCTTTGCTATAGGAGAAGCATAGACTTTAAAACAATCATAGGAAGCCTCATGTTTAGGCAGCCTTCTGTTACGACAGGTTCAAAACAGGACAGGATTCTTGCACATTTTATAGCTATGTAGATCACTTGTGCTCAAACAATGACATATGTACTACCAGTGGGACAAAAAAAAAATGGTCTAGACAGGGCACAGGTGTTTAGTCATAGAAATACAAAATTATTTCCCAATAGTAATACCAGTCATTTCTGATTTATGGTGCCCTAAGGCAAACTCATCACTGGGTTTTCTTGACAGAATTTGTTCAGAGGAACTTTGTCTTTGCATTTATCTGAGGTTGAGAGGGTGACTTGACCAAGGTCACGCCATGGGTTTCCTTGGCCAAGTGTGGATTCAAACCTTGGTCTCCAAGAGTCGTAGTCCAATACCCCAACCATTATACCATGCTGGCATTTACTGAAGTAGAAACATTTATGCTCAATAATATGATTAATGATTTACCTGCTGGCAGAAGAACAAAAATGGGGCCATCCTAGCCTGTCTAGGGAGAGTGTTCCAAAGTCTGGGAGAAGCCACCAAGAAAGCCTTCTCCCTTTTCCCCACCAAATACACCTGAATAATAGTGGGACAAAAGGAAGGTTCTCTCTTGAAGATCTTGGTAACAGGCTTATATAGGGAGATATGTTCCTTCAAATATTCTAAGCTCAAGCCGTATTTCCATTTGTAATGTAATTATTATTGTTGTCTGTCTTTGCTTACTCCCAGTGAAACTACCATAATTTTAAATATCTTTTAAACTGACTGTCATGAAGTATATAGCAACAGAATCCCTGCAAATGTGTATACCTCTCAGAAAAAAAAAATGGATTTCATGGCCAAAATCCTATTGCTAGATCCAGCTTGAGTAGATCATTTCTTGAAATGCTTAATGTAAATCCTCTGATTGAAAAGGTCTAATCTAATTGTGACTACCAACAGGATTCAGGGTTTTGTTTCTACCATAGTGGGGCCCATTTAATGGAAGGAAATATGGGATGTAAGATATGAATGAATGACAATCATCAAAATGACAACCACGGGAATTTCAGCAGGTGCAGTTGGTTATGCATGTTTTGCTTACTAAAATTCCTTCATCTATATCAGTCTTCTTAAAATGATTTAGGGGACCTATTGTGTTTTCTACCCATTATCCTACGAGGAATGGTACCGTATTTATAACTATTGGTTTCTTTGCTTCTGTGGGCAAGAGTTTGAGACCAGCACCAAGGCCCAGACCAACACTTTGAGTAGCACTGATCTATACAACTAACAAAGATGCAAGCACCTTGTTCTCTTTTCATGTAGCCATCCTCTAGTGTTATTTGTAATATACAGTGCCCATTTCATATATATTTGTTAAGAATATAACTGAATACTGACATTTGGTTATCTGCAAGAGGGAGAATCTATTGTACTGTATACTATTTTTTGAAGGCACTAAAGAATTAATGAGATAACTATGGGGATCTCTCTGGACAGCATTGCTACAGAAGCTGAAGAAGCTGAGATCAGAGAAGCTGAAATCAACAACGTGCATTTAAACAAGAAACGTTACCTCTTTATCTGATATTTGGCTAATTAAATACAAATATAGTCTTGATGTGATAATTCAGGTTATATCCTCCAAATGCTTGACTGAGAAAATATTTGCCGAGGAGCTTTGAGGACGTGTTGTACAATTAAAAAAGAGAAAGCGATTGGATACACATTGCTGCCCAAGGAAGTGGTTTGAAGTAAGATTTAAAATGTGTACAGTTAATGGTTTAAAGCTCTAGTCAACAGCCATGCTATGCACAGAAGTACAAATACCACCAGCTGAGTCACTCAGGAGGCAGCTCAGCTGGCCACCTGGAACTGTAGCATTTGGCAAGAAGCCATATTAGCAATGCAGACACTCCTTTAAATAAGCGCCTCCGATTGAGCAATTGGAAATGGTCTCATGCATAACTCAATTTTCTAAAGAAGCTACTTGAGAATACAAAGATGAGGAAAAGAAATTAACTTTGGCTGGTAAATCACCTTACGATGTTGCTCAGTGGGAACAAGGGAATGTTGGGATAATATTCAGGATGATGAATTTAAGGCTGCCTGTCCATAGCAGTGGCTAACATTGTGAGGCACTGCTTTTGGTCATCTGGAAGGATGGCCAGTGTGATGGCTTCTCCATGGCATAGGGATTTTATTAACAGAGATAAAGAGAGCAAGGATTTCTGCATTTCTTTTGGAGTGTATTCCATTTTCAGATACATATTTACCACTTATCCTCAAGTGTTTCGTCAAAGACCATCTCTAACAGTACTGTGGAAAGTGTGTTAGAATTGCATGGGGGGGAGAAGGGCTGAAGTTTCGTAGTCCATTCGTTTTTCATACACAGGGTTCCAGGTTAAATTGTTAGCACCTCCATGCAGGGCTAATGAAACTGTAGCCCTCCAGGTGTTGCTGGATGCCCTGTATAGAGGAGGAGATGAAGGAGAAGGAGAGACGTACAAAGAGGATGATCCCCAGCTGTGGTTGGAAGAACCAGGCAGCCCTGTTGTGACAGATGTAGAGCCTGGTCCATCCCAGGCAGCAGCCACAGACTTAGAAGACGATGCAGAGGCTCTGCACTCTGATGTGTATTAACTGTTTGTTTGTTGTACTTAAAACTCAGGAAACAGAAATGCCAGAAATGCTTATCTTAGGGCCCATACAGACAGGCCAAAATAAAGCTGCTTCGGGTCACTTTGGAGGTATGCTGTTTAAATGATGCGTCCTAAGAGTCTGGAAGCCTTGCCAAAGCCATGCTTCAGTCCTAAGGACCCGAAGCAGCTTTATTTTGGCCTGTGTGAACGGGTCCTTAATTAAACTACACCGTGCCAATGAGGCCAGCTAAGCTAGTTTATTGTTGGTTATAAACTAGCTCAGGCAATGCCATTCTGGTGCTATGGCTTGAATCTGGACTAATCTCTTTGTTAACTCCCTTCTTGATTTCAGGCTTAGCTCAGGACTGTTTGCTTCATTTGACTTTGGATTTTGACCAGATTATGATTCTGCTTCTCCTGTGACCAGTGGCATCACTAGGGGGTGGGGGGACCACGCCAAGTGAGAACCCTAAGGTGGGATGACACTACTTCTCCTTAAACACCTACTTTTTGGCAGAAACAGGCTGTGGCATTCACCTGCGTCCCTTTAAAATGCTTCAAGAGATGGTGGGACTCGGATAAAGCTCAAGAGAAAGGAGAGGCCCCAGAATTTTTTAAAAATAAATTTCAAAATTCAAAATTTTATTTTATAAAAAAATCTTTTTGATTTTTTTTAAAATCTTTTAATTTTTTCTTTAGAAACATCACATTTTAACCAAATCTTCACTATGTATATGTAAATACATTTAGGTTGTGCATAAGATATTGTAAATTGAAAGTATAATTTAAAAGCAAAATTAAAACTATACCTTCAATTTATGTCACTACTATTAGTATCACGTTCAGTGATATATGGGAATTATGATTGATGAGTAACATTAGTGCATTACAGCATTACTAAGGATTATATATGGTGTGAAATGGGAAGAGGTCAATGAGGGGGTGACACCATGGGTTACCGCACCAGGTGACACCAACCCTAGTGATGCCACTGACTGTGACTGATATCACCTAGGGGCTTGGCTTTTCCCTGATAGGCCTTTGCAGATGTATGTGCTTGTGCACATTAAAATAGGACTATTCATCCCAGCGGGATAATTAGCTTGGTTACTGGTAAGATGTCTTGGAGTTTGTAGTTTTTCAGTGTCTGAATTTTGAGAATCTGAGTTTTTAAGGATATTTAGTAGCTTTATTGTTAATCTCTGGGAAAGTCCTACACAAGAAATCCTAAACAGCTGCACCAATGAGAGAAGGTGACCTTGCAAGACAAGCCAGTTGTCCAATTCAACATAAAAGATTTGTAAGTTTAAGGTACCCAATCAAAGTGCCTGAGAGCATGCAAATAAGTTTGTAGAGATGTTTGGCCTCCCAAAAATGCTTTTTATGAATGTCTTATTATCCGCAGTTTTCATTGAGTATACCTATATCTGTGCTGTCTTCCAATTACTGGGTTGTTATTGTTTTAAAATGGAAACTTCAGTGTTTTTAAAAAAGCATTGCCTTATGTTTAGAGCTTCTGTGTATCTAGTAGCTAATTAACCATGCATTCTCTTGGCCCTGTTTGTGTCTTTTTGCATGTAGGGTATACATTTTATATTTGAACCTCTATTATGATAGTTTAAATAACCTTCATTCTGCCTAAAGCAATTTGACCCTCCTCCCTGCTTCTTTTGAGAATTCCTTTTAACTCACCCTTTTATTTTTTTTATTTTAAGTAATTTATCCTTTTGAAGTTAAATTTGGCTGAGCTCCCCCCCCCCCAACTGCAGCAATATATGTCTGGAATTTAATAATGCTATGATCAATGTTTCTGAGTGAAGTAACTCAAGAGGGCTCACTTGAAGCACCAAATCCTAAATGTCAGTTAGGCTGGAATCAAGGCTCATTTTCCATCTTGCCAGTCAGTCAGTCTCATCAATGTGCATCAATGCTTCCAAGCCAGACTGAAGTATCTGGGTTTGGGAGAAGGGGAATACTACCGAGTAAAGTTCAAAACACACTGCAGAAATAATCTATTTTGAGATTGTTTTAACTGCCTTGGCTCAATGCTAGGTAATCCTGGCAACTGTAGTTTTGTGAGACCTTTAGCCTTCTCTGTCAGAGAGCTCTTTTGCCATAATAAACTACAATTGCCAGGATTCCCTAGCATTGAGCCAGGGTAGTGAAAGCAGTCTCATACTGGATTTCTGCCTTGTTTTTTGGACCTAAATGAGTGTGGGTGAAAGATCTTTATGGGTATGCTTGCCCAATATCACAACATTGCCAGGTGAGGGATATTGTCACAAAGTTTTAGAGATATTGACAGTTATATATGAGGTATTATTAGATCATTTTCAAATTTGTTCTTGTGTGCGTTCAAGTCATTTCCAATATATGGTGATCCTAACCTAACATTTGGTTATATGGGACAGAGAGTGTGTGACTTACCCAAGGTAACCCAGTGAGTTTCCATGGCTGATCAGGGAATTGTATACAATGAGGCTTGAGCATCCATGGATTTTGATATCTATGGAGAGTCCTGGAACCAAACTTCAAGGGCCCACTGTAATCCATGCATCAGTGTTCTGTCTGTTTTGTTAATTAAAGAGCTTAAAATATGGCTGATATAGTTTGAGCCAAGGAGACTGTGTGAATTGCAACATTTTGGGTCTCATGATTTCTGTAGTGTCCTACTGCTCTGAATTCAATAGGTGGTGGCAGCTAGAAAACCATTTGTCTGTTTTAGTGAGGTTTAATTTCAGCAGTAAATGTGGGCCATTTAGCTGCTCATTTAAGCTGCCTTTTATTGTAAACCCCCATGGATGGCATAGTACAGAGAAGGATAAGTACCCTAGGTTATGGTTTTAGGGAAAACTCTTGTTAATAGACTCTTTCCTCTTACATGCTAAGCCCCACAGGTGTGTTGTTTTCAATACCCACTTGCCACTTTGGAGACATCCAGTTATTTCTCAAATGCTTCAGGTCTTGGTTTCATTTCAAAAACACTTCCAGCCCAGCCGGCACCCATGATTCTGACTGAGATGCCAGATGGTCCCAATTTCACCGGAAACATTCCTAACAGAAACATTGAATCTCTCAGTCATGAAGTACATGAGAATTTAACTAGTCAATCCAATTTAATCACAGGCATTTTACCAGTCAGTCTGATGCTCACTGATTTGTCCCAAACTTGTTATTGTCACAGATCTTTGCTTCTTTGCTGGGGGAATGGGGAATAAATGTACTTCGATGGGTCAGGAATCAAATGTATATTCACAGTACTATAGTGCTTTATTGAAATAGGATATGCTAATTCTGTTTTCAGGGTCTGATCAAGACCTTTAGAGGCCCTAAGTACTTAAAGGATTTTGATGCTCCTAAATAGTACTGGTAGTATTAATACTAATTAATTATTAATAGTATTATTAGTATTTTACAATGGTCCCTTGGAATCTGCTGAGGTTTAGTTCCAGGACCCCTTGTGGATACCAAAGCATTGTAAAAAGGTGAGCCTTTTATAAATCGGCAAAAGCAAGGTTTTCTGTTTGAAATTTATATATTTTTTACTATTTTAAATTGTAGATGGTTGAATCCATAGATTAAAAAAATCCATGGATAGGAAGGGCTTATTTTTAGTATTATTTATATATTTATGGTTTTTTTTTCCATTTATTGTGGGAATCTTTTTTTGTGGACCTTAGTTCAGCTGCACCATTTGAAGTTTTGCACCATATGGTCCATGGTAAATCAAGCAATGGATAATTTCTGTGGTGCCCCTCTTCACTTGTCACCCTAAACACATGCTTATTTTGCTTAATGGTTAATCCAGCCTGTATAGATTGTGGCTTGTTCTCTTTAGATGCTTGGTTTATAAGATTCTATGCTTAGAGAGAGCCGACTCTGCCATTAGTTAAAGGAAAATAACTGCCACAGGTAGTAGACAGTGAGGGATAGCAGTGGCAACCTTCTACCATTTCATTTGAACCCCAAAGACTATAGTGAATCCCTTAAACCTCATGCGCTAGGAGTGAGTATTTAATCCCCAGAATCACATTTTGTTGCAGAATCCAGAGACCCAAAACATTTTACAACATTGTTACTTGCACAGCTGTAAACAGTTTCCACAGATTTCAGACATTTTCTTTACAGATAACAGGCACAAATGAAAACACATCCTAACAGATCTGTAGGCACTGGGATACTTTTTGATCCCACCCAGGGACAAAAAAGGGCTCATTCTATTTTTCAGCTAGCCATAAAGCAACAAAGCAGACATGAGGCCCTTTCACATTACACAATCACAGCATTATAGCTGCACTTTAACAGCCATGGCTCCCTCCTGTGGAATCCTGGGATTTTCAGTTTAGACTCATCAACCATAGAGATCCTCTCTTGCCTCACCAAACAACAAACTACATAATTCCATAGGATGCAGCAAGAGAAGTGGGATCAGCATGCAATAATTGTGTACGAAAGGTCCTTGTTATGGTCTGCTTGTCAATAGGTTTGCTTCCTTGAGCGGAAATTGAAATTGAAGTTTCTTCCGTGTGAAGGGTGATGCAGGGGGAGGCACTGAAATTCTCTTTGGAGTCAGAAAACAAAAGTGGATGTTAGAACTAAATCCTAACCAAAAATCTAAGCCTCAATATATAAGATTTCTCACAGGGATCTGAAGTTTTACCCTAGTGCACAATGTCTTTGAGTTTGGTAGCGAACTTTATACTAGTGCCAATGTATTGAAGTATAATTCAGCAGCCAGTCCAGTTGGCTTCTGCACTTCCAACTGAAGGAAATATGCCATCTTCTCCTTTGCCTCAGGCTGCAAAATGTCTATGGCAGACCCAGATATTACCCACAGCTGAACCCATTCTGACTTTTCTATAGTTTTTATATGCTGGGGTCATCTGATGACATTCATTGCACTGTCAAGGTTTCTTACTTGCCTGCAACATATACAGTACTTTCTTTTTAATGCTAGGCAGTCTAATTGACCTGAATTGGCCATTAAACATCTAGCATTTACATATGCATATTGCAAAACTATATAAAATAATAATAAAATCCTAATAAAAATAAAAATAAATTTCGGTGCATGCTTCTCTCTTAATAAGAGGGTGATAGTTTAAGATGGCTTTAAAATTATACTTCAGGATGCTGATTGATTCCAGATTGCTCTTTTAGAGCCATATTGCTTCTATTGCAAATAAGTTCACTTCCAGATGGGAATTAATTTGGAGCCTGCGTGTTCACATTTGCTTAGGTGGAAACAATCACCTGCAGATGGAAACAATATTCCATTTCATTTTCTGTCATAATTAGGCTGCTGTTATTTTTATTTCTCCATAAAGATATTGATAACAAAGCTTTGTTTATCTGGGCATCAGAGGTGGGGGGGGAGACACAATTCAGATTCTTGATATTTAATTTTTATTGTACTATGTTTACGGTAATTCTTTTTTAAGGGGGGAAATTGTGATGCAATATTGTATATGGAAGATTGTTTTATCACAGAAAGCGGGATAAAAATAAAGTTTTATTTATTTTTATTATTTATTGAGTGGAAAGATGGTTGCATGTCAAACTGAAGTAGCTGTAAAGACTTGTACAAAGATCAATTGACTGTTTATTTCTTGGGCAGCATCTGCACTGCAGAATTAATGATCGTGATAATGTTAAATATAAACTCTGAATGTTAAGGGTAAACAGCTTGTTTAGTTGGAAAATATCTAAATGTTTAGAGGTAGAAACGAGAGTTGTGGCAAAGGGTGGCAGCTAACAGCTCTTCAGAAGTAAACACTTTTCCTTAGAGAGATGCTTTATATATTTTGCCCAGTATGGAAACTCAGATTCATTTTAATTTTGTTTGAGGCAATTTCAGGTGACAATCCAGGGTCAATGAAGTTCCATTTCTGAGAAACTTGGTTTGGCTTCCCTCAGAACTCCTTGACTGTTTTGCCTGAGGAAGAACCTAGAAAACCACTTTATATTTTGCTTCAGATGACATTTACATGGAAGTTCTAGATGATTGCAAGCTTTTTTTTTTTTTTGCACCTCTGAAGTAGCTTTTCAGATTTTAGCATCATCCTTTTGTGATACATGTAAGCTGCATTCCACTGCATTTGATAACTGTTTTCCTTTTTAAAATCATGTCAGGTTTCATAGCTCCATTTCTACGTAACTGGTGCCAAACTCCCCAGATTGACATGGAACTGGATATGCATCTAATTTGACACAGAGCAGGGATGTGAATCTTGCAGCCCTCTAGATGTTATCAAACTGCAACTCCTAGCAATCTGAGTCTCCAATGATGAGTATCCATTGGTAATATCATACCTTATTTAGAGCATGGTCAAAAGAGCTTGAATCCTTGGCTGGTATTCTGAACTCACAACCATGTGGTTTGTGAGTGAGTGGCTGCAGTACAGGCATTTAACCACTGTGCCACCAGTGCAGATCATATAATGCCTTAGTATGACTGACTATGTTGGCTGGGGCTACTGGGAGATGAAGTGCAACATTCCCAGATGGTGACAAATTTCCAACTCCTGCTATAATCAGAATAAATCAGAATCAGAAGGCAGAAGAAATAGTAACAGATGTAGATTTCCCACATTTCCCTTCGAAAATCCTATATCGGGGCATTGTGGGTTTAAAGCAGCTGGCAGCTCCAGACCTGGCCTCTCACAATAGAAGAGGTCAGGAGAACCAGAATCACCCAGGAGTCCTGCCAAAGTACTAGAGGCTTGGCAACTACCAAAGCATGCCAGATGTTAATGCTGCCCCTGCCATCTGGAACAGACATTGGTGCAAAGCCAAGCTCTATTAGTCATTAATAGATGTATCATGAAACCCTTTCTCCCACACTTTGCACATAACTCAAAAGAACTCTTTTCTTATCTTCTGATTTCTTCCTGATGTGGTTCCTAGATATTAAGTAGTAGTAGTAGTAGTGATGGTATTTATATCCTGCTTTCCCCAAAAAATTGGGACTCAGAGCAGCTTACAGTTTAAAAGAACAGTATACTGTAACTAAAAGCATACAAAACAGAGAATTAAAATAGAATTAAACTATAACAATATTAAAACAGACTACTCATTGAAAGAATATAAGTTTAAAAAGATAAAATCACTTGAAAACTCTTAAAAGCAGTAGTTTGTTTTATTCAGTATATCCGTACCTTCTTCACAACAGTTGAACCTAAGGTGACTAACATTTCTAAAACAATGCAGATTAAAAACTATACAAAAATGTTGATAAAAATATAAACATAAAGTTCTGGAAATAAATCCTGACTCCAACTAAGCTTTCATTAGTGGTACTGTATCTTTTAAGGTTTGGTTTGGATTTCAGGAAAAAGTAGGTCAAACCTCAAAAGATCAATTTGTGGTATTTTTTTTAAAATGTAGTATCTGCTTAAAAAGCTATTTTGCTAATGTCATTCCAGCAAAACTTTTATTTTTATGATACTAAGGCTAGCAGACTCTGCTTCCTTTATGAGTTTTTGTTGTTTTTCAATGATGTATAAACCAAATTTCTGTGTTTTTTAAAAAAAAATCAATTCTACTGGTACAGCACACTGGCTCCAGATAAGTTTATTGCATTTCTAGCTAAACATACATTTAACATTTTTTTATTACAAAATCTATAACTGTACACAGCCATTCACCTTTTTTCCTTGAGGTTTAGCAAAGTACGACCCTTTATTCTTGAGGAAGAGTGTCTCTGGATTCATATTCATTGGTTTGTTTTGGCCCAAAGCCATAACAATAGAGACTCTTTTAAGTCCATGCTAGAGATTATTCCAGCAAGAGTAAGGTCACAGCCTCTTAATCCATCAAGAAGAAGTCATGGGGCATTTACAAGAGAAAATCACTGGGCAGGAGAGGAAAGGAAACACCTTTCTCCAGTGAAAGATTCAGTCCTTATACAACACTAATATTCTGAACTAATGATGGGTTTGGGAACCTTGCCGTCCCCTATTAACATCGGCCAGATACAGACAATGTCATTCAATGGACTATTCTGTGCAGATATAATTGTGGGGGATGATCTCCTGGAAGCTACTTATCCTACTGAAATTCCACTAAAATAATTGAGAATTGAACACTCATGGTCCAATGTAAGCTTGGCTGTAAATAATGAATGAATGGTTGAATGAATGAATGAATGAATGAATAGATGAATGAATGATTAAGATTTTTCAATGCATTGTGGCCATGTGGACATTTATTTACATGTTCAGATGACTTGTATCAGTCTTTGGATTGAATGATCCTCTAAGCAGTGTGCTGTTAATAGCAATACACATGCACACATGCACATGGAAGATCAATTTGGAGGTGATGCAACAGAAACACTACCCCATATCCTTCAATATTTCCATTTCTATAGAGAAGCTCATTTTGTGGTGCTATATCCAGGAGTTTCCAATGAGTCAGTCAACTTTCTTGCTGCAGCTATTAGAACAAGGTCAGTGGCACTAAGTGAGGCTGAGTTGTTTTGAATTTGATAGTATCACATCCTTTTGTTATTGTATATTACTTTTGTTGAATTTAATTATGTTGCATAAATTGAATGGATATTTTTTTAATTTTAGCTGGGCTCTGACGCCAAAGTTTTGTAGTCTGTGCACTGAGATAATGTTCTCTCTCTCTCTCTCTTCCTTTCCTAGCCTCAAGCTCACACCAATTCTGCATCATATATTGACTCAACACAGTATTATCATTTGAAAGAAAAATCATTAGAGGTTTACAAGGTTCATTAGACACCAGCTTGACACTGTTTGTGAGGTCTGGTTGTTGATTTTTATGTGTGATACTGGTGCATGATTTCAGCAGTGCTGAACTTGTAACTTTGGTTACATTGCCCTAGTTCTATGGCCTATTGTGCTAGAAATAACTGCAGAAAATTAAACACATTTGTGACACTGGTGTTACAATGGATGTGTGAAACCCTTCCAGATAAAGAGATGGCATGGAAGCAGACTTCAGTAAAAATCCACAGAAACTCTCCTACTATTATCTTCAGCCCATAAAGAACTGAGAGATAAAGTTAGACAAATACTTACCATTTCCCATAATAGCATTTTCTGTACAGGAAACATAATTTGTTGATTCCTGAACAGAAAATGCTGTATTTGCGACTTCAATATGCCCAAAAATTGCCCTTGGTTTTTGTGTGGAAAACATTTTCTTCCATTTCTTGGCAGAAAGTACTGTTTCCTGAACAAGAAATGTTATTTGAAAATGACAAAGTTTTCAACAGCTTTCTTACAACGAGCAAATTGTGAGAATTATTCATTGCTTCCTCTAAGAACCAATTTAGCACATTTATTTATTTATTTATTTATTTGTATCTCTCTTTTCCCAAAACTGGGACTCAGAGCACCTTCACAACATTGAAAAACAGTACAATTAAAAACATAGAAAAAAGTACATTAAAAAGGAATTTGTCAAGTCTGAAAAACAGTGTCATTTCTTAGGGGTTGCTTAGCTCAGTCACAGAGGCCTTAAATGGAGATCTTATCCTGATCTCTTCTACCCTCATGATCTTGAAGAGGCAAATCCAAGGATCTTTCCCCTTGCCTTTAAAAGATGCACCAGGATGTTCACCAACTTTGCTTTCTGGTTTCTTCCCTTTCAGCCTGAACTGACCCTGCCTTATCATAATTAGTATATAGCAAACATCCTTTAAACAAACTTCTGCATCATGCCAGTATGATATAGATGAAAATCTTCCAAAAGTCAAATGGTCAATTTCAGTTAAGGGAGTAAAATGTTCCATCTAATAATTAGTTGATAGAGGCCTCCTTATACACAGCCGGCTGGGCAGTGGACCAAGCTTCCAGACCCTGAGGATCATGGCAAGGAGAAGGCTGGTTGCTCTGCCTATTTCTCCAAACACATGACCCATGCTATCCAAATGGGTCATTCCTTAGATGACCAGCAAAGCAAGAGATAGGAGTAACTAGCTCAGCACTATGTTCACCCCCTTCTTTCTCCCATCGATGCACACTGTTTTAAATGCTAGAGAAATGGAGCTTGTGTTGCAGGAAAATTGTATCTTCTTTTTGGGTTCACAGTAAGGCCAGTCCTGGAAGATAACAATTTGCTAGAAACCAGATGCTTTTTAAGCTGCCTGACACAAATCAGTGTATATTACTTTTGTATCACTTTAGTTGTTGATATTTTCATTCTATGAAATTCTGGATGTGTTTACTTTGGTGAGCTATTTGAAATTCGCTGCTGTCTTGCAGGTACTAGAGATTTCCAGCACTATGGGGTCATTCTAAGTTCTTCACCAAAATACAAATCCAAGAACTGCAAAGAAAGAAGTCAGGACAGTTAAAGAGGTACCAAACTGCTATAGCTGTGTAGTGTAGATACCATTGGCATAGTGTTTATTAACATGATTAAAGCTTCTGCTTTCCAGGAGATAAGCAAAACTGCCTTTCAAAAAGTGAAGGAGGGGATTGCAAGAATATCAGAGTTTCCATTCCTTCAGCAAATAACAAAATTATTAGCAAGAAATCTATTTATTTATTTATTTGTGCTAATTTTTATCTAAATTCTATTTCTTCAGAGTCTGAAACTACTGCTTCTTGTGGGACTTGGGTATGGAGGGCAAATGTTCTTCCTATTCTGAGACTTTTTAACACAACTTGTAAACACATCATCATCATCATCATCTGCAAAACATTTATCTTAATTACATTGAATCCCATGAACTTAGTGAGACTCACTCGCTTCTACTTAAACAACATAAAGATTAAGTAAATGTGCCCAGATTTCCCCTTCCAATCCTTTTTTTCTCATACGATTTGCTTCTTCTATCTTTTCTTACTTTGTAACTACTTAGATCCTTTCCCTCTTTATCAAGATGCATTCATTTTGTTTTTTATTTGTTTAGCATTGTAAAAATAGTCAGGATTGTATGGAACATGGTCCTTTATTTTTACTGACATTGCTGTCTTTTTATACCTCTGGCCAATTTTTCCCCCCTGTGAAGCAGAATCTGCTTTCTCTGAATCATTGTTGTGTGCTACATGCATATTGTTATCCATGATAAGCTTAATTACACGTCATGTCTTCTATTCAGAAACAGAGAGGCTCACTAAGCTTTATAATGCAGATATAAATCTCAGCTGCATCTCATGTTGCTCATCCCGGCACTCCTCTTTTCCCAGCCACTGATCTGAAGATAGCGTTCTAAAACCTGCTGCTTTTTTAGGTCATGTATCTGCAACACCAGCAAATATGCATATGCAGTTGCTCTATTGAGGGTAGAAAATTTGTGGCATTCCTATAAATAACATCTTCCAAGGGAAAATGTGCCACCCTACTAAGCAATTGTGTTGCATCATTCAAAATGTGCCATACCTGCTGTTTTTTTGCCATGTTGCCCCTCTCAAGATAGAACAAGTGAACACATCCTAAAGATTCTTCTCTGAAGCTTGGTGGATTGAGGTTCACACACACACACACACACACATCAGATTTCTACATCAGAATCTAAGGATGTCAATCTAAATGCCAGTGCACTTGCACTACTGGGGGTGAATAAGAAATAAAGAACTGGGTAAGATTGCAGATGGAAAGCTGTTGCTGATACCTTGTTCCCTGCGTGCCATAGATACTGTAGGCAAAGACTGGGCATGTCTGGTACCTTTTGTGGACATCCAGTCCTACCAGAAGAAACCAGAGGACAGAAGAACATCATCAAATTTAAAGTAATACCTTTTTCTTGCTGCTGGAAGGTATATAGGGCAAGCTTGTCTTAGAGGAGAATTACATCTTTTAGCAAGGGTTGGGAAAGTACATCCCTCAGCAGTTACCTTACTTGCTGTATTCAAGAGTGGAGGAGTTGCTGCATGATCCCCGCTCTTCTTTTAGATCAACTTCAGATGCTTCCATGCAGATGTCCCCGCTGAAGACATTGACATTAATGTCTATAAGACAGAGGTCTTTCTCACTGTGGGATGGCTTCCGTAGTGAGTTTTACCTGGTTCCTCTATTCTTATATTCTCAGAATGCAATGAGGATTTTACTTTCCCCCCAGACATTTCAAAGTTTTAGATTTTATATATTTTTTAAAAATGTGTTTCCCTATGTCTCCTGTTTTGTTGTCATTTCTTACAACATATATCTCATCAGAAAACTTTTATTATTGTTTATTAATTGATCCTTCTCCATCATCATCATCATCATCATCATGCTTTCTTGTCATATGCCACTTTTAACCAGACAGCCAGCATGGTGTAGTGGTTTGAGTGTTGGACGCTAGGACATTGGGTGACCCTATTTCAAATCTCCACTCATCCATGGTAACCCACTGAATGACCTTGAGAAAGTCATGCTCTCTCAGCCTCAGAAGAAAACAAGGACAAACTCCCTCCAAAGAAATTCTGCCAAGAAAACCCTTGAAAGGGTCACCTGACATAAGTCAGACATGACTTGAAGACATACACGAACAATACACAAGTGCAGTATATATGTGCATGTGTATACACACTGTATCTGTTGTGTGTATGTTCGTGCATGTGTGCATAATGATTAACAAACAGAACTGAAAATATAAAATAAGTAAAATGATTTGGCTTCTGCGTTCATCTGTGTCAGAACTCCCCTGCATTCATATATTCATTGATCATTTATATATTCATTTGGGGATTCTGTCAGAGGGATTATTAGTTTAGGGTTTTGTTTAGATGTTATTTGATTAAGGACATAATAGGTTTGATATATATTGGTTAGTTAGAATGTACTAGAAGGGGATAGATAGATGGCTAGCTTCTGTGCTTGCTTATTAGGATTGGAATGTTACAATGTTAGGGAGTTACCCAGCCAGGCCGAGACGGCTCTTGTGTTGGGAGGGGTGAGTTACACCTTAAGAGTTAATGTTACTACTTATAGACTGTTATAGTAATATGTTCCTGATATTAATATATGTTGTTGTTATGCTTTATATGCTACAATGTATGTTGGGTTGTGGGATGATGGGATATATAACCATTCTTACATATACTCATAGGTTGTTAAGGTTTTATATTACTTAGTTTAGTAGAGAGGGATGTCTGGGCTTCAAGGCCACAGGTGCAAGGAGGAGATAACACTGGGTTAGAACTTAATTGTTTTGGGAACAGGCCGGGGAGGCCGGACGAGAGGATACTACGTCATCTGGGTGGAGATTCCTCACTGCGCGGGAAAGACTGATCCAATTAATTAACTTTATTGCTTAATGGGGGTGGGTCTGCTCGTGGGACCATATAACCCATCTATAACTATGTATCTTCATTCCTGACAAAGAAGTCACTTCTGTTGCCTATATCTTTACCTTTCAATAAAGCTGTTACTTTTAGGAAGCACAGCCTCTTGTTGTTTGGGGGTGGCAATTGGGAGCCTGACAATCTGTTAATAAAGATGATACTGAGCTATATCCAAAATGGCAGTTTTGAACACTTTGTGAAAAAAAAATTCAGTGGATCATGGTATTAGCCTCTAGGCTGAGACCATGTGATATTAATGCTTTAAGTCTAAATCCAGAAATTCTTCCTTTTGTCCAAAATGCCTGGAAAATATGGCACCTCAGTAGTAAACATTTGTCCCTGTTTACTACTGTTAATCATTATGCACACATACACGAACATGCACATGTCTGGCAGCAGAATTTAGCATAATGGGTCACAAGTTAATTAATGCATCTCTCTCTCTCTCTGCATGTACAGTCTGCAAATCCTGACCAGGAAGCAACTGTGCTGTTTTGAGTTGAAATGCCTGGCCCCTGGTTGCTTCAGCTTCCAGAATTATGCTAAATTCTGCTGCCAGACATGTGCATCTACCTACTAGAAGCTCTTTCTTCTACCTGCCTGGATTTGCAAAAGTAGTAGGCCACCAGTACACAGCTGGTGAACTAAGTCTAGAATGGTGAACCACAGATGGAACAGACCTTCCAAACAGAAGTAGATGCTTACTTATCAAAACACTGATAATATTTCTTAACAATCAGAAAATGGTTTTTATGTTTAAGGTCTAGAGCATACTTTACTTCCATTTCAACATTTTTATCATTGCATTTTTCCCAGTTGTGAACTCCCTGAAGCAGGTTCCAAGTGGAATAAGAATCTATTTTAACATTTGTGCCTTTAATGGAATGCAATTTTGTTTCCAAGGAAACTGCATGGTATGCTCTTCAGTAAATACCATGTTAGAGGAAGCATGGGGAGGAAGAGGCAGTAGCTGGATGGCTGACACAACAATACCATAGACAAGATGAGGTTCTCATTCTTATCATCCATATTACTAATGCTTACGAGTCTAACTCATGTTTTTTCTTTGGTGTCCAGGAAGTGAAACATGATGGAACATTGCCCACATGTTCAGCCCTTGCATGACATAGGACTTGTCTGCATCACCTACTCCCCCATTCTGGTGTCACCCAAACTCTGATTCTAGTGTGAGAAGTCCAAATGGTGGGAAGACCTTGACAGTCTCAGGGGGCCTGGGGGGAATCCGTGGGAAGTAAAAAGCCCTTTGGAAACATGCAGCCTGCAGACCATGGTTTTCTCATCCCATCCTTCCATCAGAATGCCTGTGTTAGTATGGGCACTACAGGACTCTTTGTTGTTTTTGGAAAAATCAAATTATTGTTATTTCTTATCATGATGAGTACTATCTTCTTGGATACAATTAACAGGCACCTTGTAACTTAGTAATTATATAATCAATTATTTACTGTTGTTATGTTCTTTCAAGTCAACTCTGGCTTATGGTGACCCTGTCATATGGTTTTCTTGGCAAGATTTATTCTGAAGAGGTTTGCCATTGCCTTCCTCTAAGTCTGAAGAGTGGGCTTCCATGGCTGAGTTTGAACCCTCATCACTTAAAACTCTAGTACAATACACATACCACTAACCATACTGGTTATTAACACATTAGTTAATATCAGGAAAATGTTATTGTGTGTGTGTGTCAGCTTCCCTTTGGGTAGTTCTCTTTGGGCTGAAGTCAGGTGGAATGAGGTAAAACAGAAGCAGATGACCACAAAGATTCAAAGAAAAAGGTACATACTTCAGGTAGGCAAGCAAACAAGAATGCTTTGCAATATCCAGGCCTTTCTGAAAGACTAGACAGTGGCCACATCAGTGTTTATGGCTGTCTCTACTTTGAAGAAAATATAAAGCATTACAAATAGGATGCTCACTGGTTTTGTATCACTGCTGATATCTGTAACAATTGTTTTCAATAAGTACAACCTCATTTTGAGAATGGATGGGAGGAAGATGAAAAGAATTAAGATGAGGATGGATGTAAAAATCAACAGTAATCTCTTGGTTCAGAGGTCCTGCAGTTGTTTAGGTCAGGGCCCAAATGGGTTGTTTGTGCTTCCATCCTCAACCAGGAGGCAGTTTCAAATGACTTCCATATGTAGCACTAGAAGGTTTGGATTATTATTATTATTATTATTATTATTATTATTTGTATACCGCCCTCTGGCAAACCAATCCGGGCGGTTAACAACAGTAAAATATAAAATATGACAATTAAAAACACTTTATCCCTCCCCCCTTAAGACAGTATTAAACAGTATAACATATTAAAAACACAATACAAGCATAAAACCAGCAGATAATACAAAATGCTACAAGGAGGAGAAAGAGGGTACATCTGTTAATATGACAGAAAACAAAAATAATTACCTCAGAGGATCTACATAAATTCAACTTAGACAATGAGGAAATCAAAATAGTTTAAAAATTCCTATACCTTGGATCAAACATTTTTCAGAATGGACACTGCAGTCGAGAAATAAGAAGGAAACTAGGAATGGGAAGGGCAGCTCTGAAAGAACTAGACAAGATCATAAAGAGTAAAGCTAAACAACTGCACACTAAAGTTAGAATCATCTTCTCCATTTTATTCCCCATCACCATGTATGGATGTGATAGTTGGACAGTGAAGAAGGCCAATAAGAAGAAAATCAACTTATTTGAGATCTGGTACTGGAGAAGAGTGCCAAAGGCAACGACAAAGACAAACAAATGGGTCCTTGAACAGATCAAGCCTGAACACTCCCTGGAAGCCAAGACAGTCAAACTGAGGCTGTCATATTTCAGCCACATCAAGGCATGACTCATTAGAAAAGACAATAATGCTAGGAAAGGTAGAAGGTAGTAGAAAGAGAGAAAGACCACATGCCGGATGGCTGGATTAAATCAGGGAGGTCATGAGCCTGAATCTACATGACCTAAACCAAGTACTGGTGGATAGGGGTGCTTGGAGATGTTTCATCCACGGGGTCGTCATGAGTTGGACTTGACTCAAGGACACAACAAACACACTATAGGCCTTAATTTTTTATCATGAGAAACCCCTATTGAGATAAAAGCAAAGTTTAAAAGAACACCAAGACTTCACTAGAAGTGCAGAGCCGAAACTGTGAAGATAATATCAAAAACAGAATAACCCAAAGAAAACCTAAATATAAAGCAAATGAATAGGACACAACTAGGAAATAATAGTTCAGAACATGGATTGTTACAGATACACAGCATGTCAGGCTGATCTGACCATAAAACCATTGACTATATAAAACAAATGTAACAGTAAGTTTGTGTTCAGTATTTCAAAAAAGAGATGGTAAGAAGGTCTTCTCATTTTGTCAGGAAATTGTTACAGGTGCTGAATTCTCCCAATAGATATATTATGGTTCTTAATGGATGTCAAGTCAACAAACTGCTCAGTGGCTACTATAAGGTTTTTATGGGGGGGGGCTGGTTTTTCATATTTTACAATATTTTATCTGTCCAACCTCTGGCATCTACTTATTCCTCTTATAGTCCTAACCAAACATTTCCCTCCTTGTATGTAAGAGAATTCCAGGGACTAGCACATGAGCATTCATGGACAGAAATATCACTGCATTTCTAGCATAGTTACCAATCTTCACAAGCTAAAAGTGCATGTGTATATAGGGGCTCTGTAGCCTCATTAGCTTGCACAGCACCTTTGTTGAGAAACCTTGATGAGACCAGTTTTCCAATAAAAATAAGAATATGGTCAGCCAAATATGGTTATAGAGCCCTATACAGGCCTTGATATTCAACACATGACGGATTGGAATGCTACCAGACAGACAATCTCTTGGGATTAAAATAGGGAAATAGATTCAGGCTATCCCCATTGGTATATAAGGAAACAAAACATACGTCTTAAAATTAATTGCTAGGAAAGGTTTATGGGTGGAATACCCATACCTTCTTATAGCAATAGCAAGTACGTCTCTATATCACTTAAGTGGTTTACAATGTGTAAGCCAATTGCCCCCAACAAGCTGGGCATTCATTTTAGTGACCTTGGAAGGATGCAAGACTGAGCCCCTAGCTGGAATTGAACTCACAACCTGTGAGTGGCTGCAATAAGGCATTTAACCTCTGTGCCACCAGGGCTCTTCTTGTAGTGATGTGCCTTCAAGTTGTTTCCCACTTATGGCGACCCTAATGTGAACCCACAATGAGGTTTCATTGGAAGGTTTCTTCAGAGAGGGGTTGCCATTGCCATCCTTTGAGGCTGAGAGAGTGTGACTTGCTGAAAGTCACCCAGTGGTTTTCTGTGGCCAAGCTGGGATTTGAACCCTGGTCTCCAGAGTCTAGGACAGTCATACAGAACACTTGCAACTTTCCAGGTGAAGGAATGGGATATTTATGCTTTAATATGCTTTTAAGGGATCTGCCTACAGAGTTGCACACCAGTGAGATTCATGGAAACACCAATAGCAGAGAGCAAGTTTGAAAGTCCACAACATCCTTTCATTCTGGCTTTGCTCTTGTTCAGCTACATCTCAAATATGGCTAAGTAGACATATTTTGCTCTGGGATTTAGGAAAGGAGTTTCCTCTGTGTGTGTGTGTGTGTGTGTGTGTGTGTGTGTGTGTGTGTTGTTGTTGTTGTTGTTTTTTAAAGACAGAATCCTATATTTAGAATAAAGACTCAACAAGGCCAGATCTTTAGCAACTGAATTACCTCTTCGTCCCTCCTTTCACTGTAAGCTGATTTCAGTTGATAGCTGCAAAGCAATGCATAGCTGCAGGAAAAGGTCCATATATCACAAGTTCATGTGTAGAGCAGGATTACAAATGGTGTCAGAGATTCCATATGGAAAACCAAGGAGTTTTCCTCATACATTCTGGAAAAATTGGAGATACTGGCTGCATTCCTAGCAATTCATTTTCAAGTTGTGTGTTTTATGTCCATATGTACCTATGGGAATAGACTGAATTTATTTCCTTGTTTTAATCTTAAAAGACCTTTTCCCTGAAAGAAAACTAAAGCAAGGACAATTATTCATGGAGGTGACCCACCTTTTTTCCAGTGCTCTTCAAACTACTCATGATTACTATAAATGTATCTTTCCTTGTCAGAATTTCCTTCATAGTTTGGAAATGCAATGTTTAAGCTTCTGAGGTGATGACAAAGCGGTAGTGATTCAGAGCTTGTATTTCTGGCTCTGTGCTATACTTCTGAGATACTCCCCACCCCTTGCATATTTGAAATGAAATTCTCCTCCAACATATTCCTTTGTGGGGCAGATTGATCTAGTAATAAGCCCTAAAAATTTCAACCTCATTTGCAAAAATGTGACAATTTAATGTATGCAATCACAACAATACAGCGGCCTATCAGAGGAATTCAGGTTTTTGGTTAGAATCCTGTTGTGGCATTATATTGCCACAACTCTGGGTACATTTGTGATTGTGCTTAGTAATATTTACATGAGTGCTTCCCTTTACAAGCAATTTTCCATTTGCCTACAATGTAATGACCTGGAACAGTAACTGGAAGAGTCTTTGGAATGGCCTAGAATATCTCAGAACATCATCCAGAAAGTTGCATACGTATAACTATGTTGGGAGATTGAAAAGGATCTCACCTTATAGCAGATATTACTGTGGGCCCTTGGTATTTGCAGGGGTTTGATTTCAAGACCTACCATGGATGCTCTAGTCGCATTATAGACCATAGTTTAGTAAAATTGTGTCCCTTATATAAAATGGCAAAGTCAAGGTTTGCTTTTTGGCAATTTTTTTTTTGGGGGGGGGGGTATTTTCAAGCCGTGGGTGGTTGAATTTTTGGGTCCAGGGCCTGTGGATGTGGAGATCTGACTGTACTTTGTTGCGGTGTTCCTTCAAGTCATTTCAAACATATGGAAACCCTAGGTGAACCTATCACAGTGGTTTCTGAGAATGAGAACATGACTTGCCCAAGGTCACTCAGTGTGTTTCCATGGCTGAGCAGGGATTAAACCCTGGCCTTGAGACTCATAGTCTATGGTGCAACACAGGACATTCTGGTAATAACCACAACTTTTAAAACTCACAGCAGGGTGTGGGTGGATTTTCTCTCTTTCACAGAAGTTGCTTTTAGAAGCTGGAGTAAATGTCACTCATCAGCTTCCTCCCACTGTATTTTCTATGTAGTGATGATGTCCGTACACTGATGAAGTATTGAACGGTGGTGTGACCTTTGCCATGGAAGGTTTCTGCTGACCTTTGCCTCTCTCATTGCATTTCTGGTTACCATGCTGAATACTTATTTTTGTTCCTCCTCCCCCTTTTTTTTATAGAACAGCTATAATGTTAAAGTGATATAGAATTCTATCATTTTAGCACTGTGGCTATATATTTTTTTTAAAAAAATGAAGATGCTAGATAGGGAACATGGATAATAGGGGAAGAACATGAGAGATTTTAAGTTCATGGAGGAATCATAGAATCACAGAATCATAGGGTTGGAAGAGACCACAAGGGCCATCCAGTCCAACCCCTTGCCATGCAATATTTCAATAAATTAGAGGAAACTTGAGGGATGAATGGTAATCATGCCCATACCACTTAACAACACCTCAAGTGGGAGAAAAATGCAACTGAAACGAAATATGAAGCTTGGGGTTAGGTCTAAAATCTGCTATAACCGGCAACAAATCAGGACAAAATTCCAGTATATTTGGGGCACAATTGGATAAAGGAGTGGAAACAACCACAACAAGGTGTTATGACACATGAGATCATGGAAGAGAATACTCCAACATTTATTGAAACTATTGAGCAATCTGAAGGAGTCCATAGTGGGGAAAAGTATGTTGTACAAACTGGACCTCCTGGGTTGAAATTTCTTGACTCTTCACTGAAATATAAGACTCTTCTCACAAAGGTCAGGCGCTTAGCTTTTCCAAATGAGCTCCTCACTTATTTTCTTGAGGAGTGACACTCATCACATTTCAGTGGCTGGGGGCTTTTTTTTATATATTTTTAATTATTTTTTTTTCTGGTGTTAAGCAAGTGAAATTGTGATGACTTTCATCCTTCCATGCAGTGGTGAGGTGGCTGCTTAATCTGAAGATGGAGAGCTATTGTTCTGAACACCCTGGGAGAAGAGAGAGATGTATTTCCATCTTATCTCAAACGCTTTCACTCTTATAAGCTGGGAATTGTGTCAATCAGTCAGAGCAATGAATTCTGTCATATCTGCACTGTGAATAAGGATACACGAGGAAGGTCTACTTAAAATGTGCACTCTGAAGGCAGATGAAGATACACAGAGACAAGAGAATTTCTGCGGCGAGTGTATAGAGGATTAGGAAAAATATTTAACACATGTACCTTGTTATTCCAATGTATTCCAAATGCTTTTGGCCAACAATGAAAACAATATCACTAAATATTTCTGGTAAATGTGACAAACATATACAGCCATGCCTGGATGAAAACCCTATGCAGATAAGACTATATGGCAGGGCAGGGGAAGCTTCAGCCAACCAGCCATGGAGGCTTCCAAATATGTCGCTCCCCCAGGCCTGGACCTAAAACTATCAGGAAGAGAATTTTTGCTATCTCTGACCACTTATGAAAGCAAGGATTCCCTTCTTGCATTTCCTTCTCTAACCTCTTCCCTCCATGAAAAACAGGAAAGTGAAGCAAAGTTATCTTGTTGTACCACAGCATGTACTCAAGAGGGCTGGAGAGTTTGCTCAGGAAATAATGGGTTGAGGGGAAAAGCATAGAGAGGAGCCAGAGTCAGGTCTAGGTCAGTGCATGGAGGTTCAGAAAGGTGCCATAATTTGTATGCGTTGGAGAGTTGCTAATAAACAGGTCCATGTTACAAAAATGGATAAAGATCTGGAGGAGGTAGCTTTGTAAAACAATATGTGATTTTTTAAAAGTGAGGTTGCCAAACAAAACCACAAAATGCAAAAAGAAACAGAAAGGAAAAGGGGGGGCAGGAAATGCATAGGATATGAACAAGGGTTGGCATATACATCATCTGGGTCTTGTCATCCTGGCCCTCCTCCTCTGATGAGGAGATACCACCAGGTAAAGAATGACAAAAGGCAGCTGTATTCTCAGCCAGTGTGTGCAAGTGCCACCTAATAAGATTTCACATGTCATCCCCATTCTTTATGCAGGAAGAGGTAAGAGAAGCAAATCCTGGTGTCTGGAAGAAGTTCTGGTTGGCCAGGCTTCACCCAACACCTAAACTTGTGGAGTTTTTTTGTCAGGAGACATTGCTATGCCTCCAAGCATTCAAAGGCATGGCCTCTGATGTCATCCAGCCCATAGGGTGCTGTGGGGAAAATGAAACATGGTCCCAAACTGGATTCAGACTCATCATCCCTGCTGTATGCAGAGGTGCCCCGTGGAAACAGAGAAATCCTGCATCCAGGACTGAATTGGACTGATTCAGCCATCAATCTAAAGAGGATTCCTCTGAAGCAATCTGAATCCAAACATAAACACACAAGGAAATTATTTTTAGCAATAGGGATTCAGAGAGACATAGAAAACATGTGCAAAAAATGGCAGTTTTCTTTTCGAGCTCTCCTCACAAGGAAAACAATAGAGATGGGAAAGTGGGGGGAAAATAGGATATAAGAAAAGCAATCAACCTGTACAATATCCTCTTTGGGTTGCACCTGGTGTTTCTTTTGTTTGTTTTTCCGGTGCTAGACAAAAATATCGATTCATTTACTGGGATTGGTAAGTACTGCTAAAGTTTCACTTCCCTTAAACTGCTCTGAGTTTGTATTGATCAGAGTTTTTATTTTGTTCAGTGCTGTTCTATTATTTTGTAATATAACAGCCCTGGTGGTGCAGTGGTTAAATACCAGTACTGCTGCTACTCACTCACAAACTGCCTCCATCAAGCTGGGTACTCATTTTAGTGACTTTGGAAGGATGCCAGGCTGAGTAGACACTGAGCCCCTGGCTGGGACAAACCACAAGGTTGTGAGTTCAAGTCCAGCCAGGAGCTCAGGGTCGACTCAGCCTTACATAGAATCATAGAGTTGGAAGAGACCACAAGGGACATCCAGTCCAACCCCTGCCATGCAGGAAATCACAGTCAAAGCATCCCTGACAGATGGCCATCCAGCCTCTGTCTAAAGACTTTCAAGGAAGGAGACTCCACTGCACTCTGAGGGAGTGTGTTCCACTGTCGAACAGCCCTTACTGTCAGGAAGTTCCTCCTAATGTTGAGGTGAAATCTCTTTTCCTTGCATCCATTGTTCTGGGTCCTGTTCTCTGGAGCAGCAGAAAACAAGCTTTCTGCCTCAATATGACATCCCTTCAAATATTTAAACAGAGCTATCATATCACCTCTTAACCTTCTCTTCTCCAGGCTAAACATCCCCAGCTTTCTAAGTCGTTGCTCATAGGGCATGGTTTCCAGACCCTTCACCATTTTAGTTGCCCTCCTTTGGACATGCTCCAGTTTCTCCACATCCTTCCTTCTGAGGTTGCTAAAATGAGTGCCCAGCCTGATAGAGGCAATTGGCTTACAGTAGCAAACCACTTAGAGACTGCTCAGTGCAGTAAGAAGCAGTATATAAATGAAGCTGCTATTGCTATTGCTAATATTTTAATCTTTTCTTTCATAATCTGTCCTAAGAATGCTGCTTGGCCTTTGAAGAGTAAGATATACATTTCAGAAATCAATGAACCACCCAGCCATTTCTTTATGAATAAAGCTGTCTGTCAAAGCATGGAAACAATACTCCCTTAAAGCACCAGTCAAAAGGAGAAGTCATCCGTCATTCACGTTTTACTCAAATTATTACATTTATGACAAGGACGAATCATGTGAGTGAATGATTTTGAGAGAAATTGTGGCTTCTCCTTCCTCCTCCTCCTCCTCCCTCCCTCTCCCCCCAACTTAAAATGCAGGTATTTCATGCAAAGGCTTGGAGCCGATTAGCCTATAGAGACCAAGTGCTTGGAACAGGCTGTCACCAAAATGCTTCTGAACATCTTATAGCTATATAGGAGAATGTCACTGTTAATGGACAGCTGTAGTTGGAGTCATCAGATGATCTTCAAAAGGATACAGCATCGAGCTCCTAGGAGATCAGCTTGATGAGTTAATAGCAGAGGTAACTTCCAGGTGTGATCATTACTGCAAGGAAGTGAAAGTGTACATTTTCATAGTCTTTAAAACACATCAAAAATTGTTGGGCGGCTGCTATCAAACTACTGTGAATCTTCAAGAAATCACAACAAAACCTTCTCAGTGATTGCCTATTGAGCCTTGCCACAAAATAATGCATTGGGGATTTATTTAAGTCTTTACGAAAAACAAGCAGCATAATCGGGGAGATGTCTATCCAGCAATGAGTCTCACTGAGTTACCTAGGTAGGGTCAAACCATTAATTGCTCATTGTGCTATTGTAGCATCTTGGAGGAGCTAGGATGTGGCGGCTTATATTCAGGAACCACCATTGTGAATGGCCAGAGGACAGAAGCTCATGAGGTACCAATGAAGTTCCAGCTGGCTCTATAAAGCCAATGGATAACTGGCTTCTAAGCCTGAACATCTTGTATGCATTTTGGGTAAAGACCCAGGTTAATAATCAAAATGCATCTAATTTTTCTGGGATTTTCCAAGTCTACCTATTTGAAGCCTTCTGTTTTGTAAAGCTGTTCTGCCTGCCTTTTTCCACCTCTTCCATGCCTGACACTATTTAAAATGCATTTGACAATATTCTGCAAGACTGAGCTGTTCCTGTCTTGCAGCTAAAAATCTATTAAGTGCTTTAGAAGTCCAGAAGATAGAAATGAGTATGGCTGTCAATTATTAAAGGGGCATTAATCAGTTTAAGTGCCGTTTAGATAAATTATTAGTCTACAGCTAGGGCAGTGCTCCCAAGAAAACAAATGGGCAAAATTTCTCCTTCAATCTGATCTTCCTTTTTAGCTTGTAGTCAGTGGCTATGAATGTAGACTGGGGTGTTTCCCACTGCACCAGACATGGACAAAATATGGTCCTGGGAAAATGCATAGCCACCACCCAGGTTATTTTGCAGCCCTCCAGACCCTCGCTTTCCCTTTTCTTGTCCATGTAAAAGGGAAATTGCCTTCTTGCCAGTGTCCCAGGGAGACAATCATAAAAACACAGAAACCACAACTACTGCCATGCAGTAATACCTCCAAAGAAGGAAAGTCTTCCACTCTCCCAAGCAGTCTACACTATTGATAAACAGCTCTTACAATGAAGAAGTTCTCCCTAATGGCATATCTCTTCTTGTAACTGGAATCCAGGTTGTAGCCCTTCGCTGCACTGTTAACTTTGAAGAACAACTGTTGTTTTCCAAACCGGAACCAGACATCTGGACACTTCCAGTTTTATTTTTGTTTTGTTTTGCTTTTCCTTGTTTATTGGTATTTTGATCAGTCCATGTGCCCTCCATTGACATTCTCAGGGACACAAAGTTGGGCTCCAGACTTGTCACTTTTGCTCACTCTTGCTTTATGTTTTAAAAAGTGTCTTAGTGTACTGCAACTTCTCTCAGTCCTAAGCATTGTAGTCAGTGCTGAGGGATGATGGGAGTTGTAGTCCAACAATATTTGCCATTATTCCTTTACTTTCTATGTCCTAGAGGGAAGGAGGGGAAAAGAAGGCTGTATTACTGATCAGTTCACCATTCTTTATTCAGTAGAATCCTTTCAAATTAACAACCACCCTTCCTGCTCCCAGCCTATACTTGTTGCTGTAAGAATCTGTGACTAAGATTTATTTTGGTTACAAACTAAAGTACAGAATATGATGGAATATGACCTCCAGCATTCCAAATAGACCTGTGGATGATGGGAGCTATAGTCCATTGCATCTGAAAGGCACTACATCAGAGAAACTTTCCTTCTCCTATCACATACTCTGCCATAAACAATTCAATACTATCCTTGGGCTTGACACAGAATTCAGACCAATGACTGAGGTGGAATTGATGACTGTAGAATTGGCCCTGTATTTACAAGTTATTTATTCTAAGGCTGATAAATTATCCTTCAAATCTGTGAACAGTCATCAGTGAAATGCTACAGAGCTACAGGCGGTCTTTTCACAGTCTCATGTTGAGTAATAGTGGAAGACATAATAAAATAAGCTTCCTGCTAATTAATCTGCCCCATTAATAAGCCCATTTAATAACTTCATGAATGGAGCTGTGAAAGTCAAAGGAAAATGAAGGTGTTCTGTGCCAGCTTCTAAGTACATGGGAATGATGGCATAAAGGGAAGAACTAGAATTAAACTCTCAAACACCACTACCAGGCCAATCTTTCTTTAGACAAAACATCCCAGTATTCTGGCAGTTTCTGAAAAAGATTATGAGGGAGACAAAGACATACAAAGTCATAGTTTGTGGTGACAGTAAGTTTATGGCAGACCATATCTTCTGCCTGCAAAAGGTCTGCGGCTCAATCCTTTGCATTTCCAGGAAAAGCTGCAAAAAAACTCCGTGTGAAACTCTGGACATCCACTACCAAACAACATGGAAAATACTAAACTAGATGGACCAATGGGCAGACTCAGCATAAGGCCACTTCTTCAGTAGCACTGATAAAAAGAGGTATATTTGAATTGGGCTGCTGATACTGACTTTCCTCTACAAGAGACTGGCAAAGTAGATGCTTATTTCTGCAACCATGTCTTCGTCTGAATAATGGGCAAGATGTCTACTGACCTTTATTTGTGGATATCTGCTTGTAGTCACAGAACTGAAAGCATATCGCACTGTGTTGTATTTGGTATTCAAGCACTATCAAGGTTGGTTGCCAGTGTACAGCCTCCAACCCACATTTTAAAAAGCATTTATTTTAAAGACCCAGGAAGCAGTGGTTTATATGATTAAAGTCTTCTGAAATACTCTGCAAGTGATCATAAGGTGAATAACTGGCAGTTTCAGTTCCAGGAATGGCGCTGCTCCATGAACTGTTGAATTCATGTACAAAATGTTCTCCACATGCTTCACCGATATAGCCCATTGGATTGCAAATGTGCTCTCTGGTATTAATCAGGAGGTCATTAATCTTAACAGCATTACTGTGTATTGCAAGTAGGGGAACAATACTTTGGTGAGAAGTGTTAGATATATACACACACACATACACAAGGGGTCAACAAGTAAGTGCATGTCGGTAAGTACTTGGCAGCAGGACACTTCATATGCCATAGTGTGGAAATCAAAACAGAGTTTGTTCAGACTCTTGATTCATACTGTGTTTCTAAGGCCCACTGAGTCAGTATTCCTACTTCATGCCTTTAGACCATTGTCATTCCCCTCCTTGGGGAATACTGAATAACTTGGCTGTAGTACTTGGATTCTGTATTGGAAATAGCTCCTAAGATGCTGTGTTTACATTAGAAGGAGCCTGTGTTGATCTGTCATCTCATTTCTCTTGCACCTCTTGGATCAGATATAGTAAAAGTTTGCAAGATTTGGCTTTCAAACTAAAGCATGCGGGGGGAGGCGTATCACACACACACACACACACACACACACACACACATCTTTGAGTTGTGCTCTACAAACCAGTCTTATGGAACATTCTTCATCGGTGGTTGAAAATGTTACGATAGGTTCCATAAAAGCTTTGGAACTAGCCAGCAGCAGTGGGAGTGAAAGACCATTGCTCTTTATAATAGTGAAAGCCTGCTGATCCGGCAAAGGAGCTCTTTCATTCTTCTTCACTTCTGGTAGTCGGCATTAGATTCTGCTGAAAACAAACCATAAACAGGAGTTCAGTTTAGTTCAGTTTGATTTATTTGTTTAAGCTATAGGTCATCACAAAAACAAATACCACCGAACATTCTGTCATAGTCATAAATGCTCAGCAGATTACATACCTCATGCACTTGCAGACACCAAGGTAACTTCTATAACTTCCTTTAGTAAGTTATCTTCATTGCAGAAGTGGATGATATCAGTGGTGGAGAACATCATGATTTAAGAGGTGATCTCTGTTTTTATGCATATCATCAAAAGACTCCCCTCTTCATGGCAGGGATGGACAAACTGTGGACTTCTAGATGGACATCTCTTAGCAGCCCTTGCCATCATAACCATTTGTGAGCAATGATGGGCATTGCAGTCCAGTAATATCAGGAACATGACAAGTTGTCCATTCTTCCTTTAAGGGCTGCTTTAAATCAAGCTCATATGTTGGCTGTCACCAACTTTATAGTGATCCTTTGAGCATTGTGGATCTGCAATGTGGACTTTGCCCATATCTCTTATACAAAGTGCCATAAAAAGATGAAAACAGAATAACTGTTCCTAATGTTAATGTGATTACCATTTATTTCATTACAGTCACCATCATCTTGAGCAATCTGAAACATTTTCAAGATGGCAAACATTATACACAGCCTAGTAGACAGACTATTGAGTCAGACTGGGAAGACTTACATTAAAATCCCAGCCTGATCACTCAGTGTTCGCATCCAAAGTTTTGTCTTAAAATATTTGCTAGGACTGCCATGAGGATAAGAAGGGGGAGGGGGGAAAGATCAAGTTAAATATCATGAACTCCTTGGGAGAAACATGTAGAAAACATAATTAATAACAATGTAATAATGAGCACCTCAATTTCCCCCCATTTTCTGTAGTATATAACACTACATATCTTGTGCATGAGGACATCTCCACTAAAATATGAAACACTTTCAAATAAGGTTGACATAATGGGTGCTGCTTTATATTTTTATAGCAACTGTTGGCTTGCTCAGTCTAGAACATTTGTGCTTTTTGATTAAATGGGCAAGTTAATTTACTATGTGCCATTTGAAGTCATTATAGTACAGCTTTACCCTCCAGCAGCCCTTTCAATGACACAACATTTCTGATTCTTGTATTTTTAATTGAAACCTGCTAGTTTTATGAAATGGTCTTTCAATATAGGCAATATTTCAGTTTTATTATTCAATAAATCACTGTGGAGATGAATTATGAGAAATAAAATTGAAATTATATTGTTGATATACTTCTTTAATCGTATTCACATTTTTAAATTTCTACAAATGTTATGAGGTTCTTAATTCTGGACCACTTTGGAGGGTTGTTGGGAAGATAACTGGTATAATATTTACAGCCTTAATGTGGTATACAAATATCTAGGCTTAAATTCTGCATTAGACAGAGAAACATGATGTCTTATCTAAGATCTGTTTCCAGATCTAATCCTTGAAGCTCTAGCCAGCCAGCCACACACTGAGCGATGGAGTTCTGCACCTCTAGCAAACAGAGTGCAGAAGGATGACATGTCCAGCTCCCTCTCAGCACTGAGTGACAATGTGACATTAGAAGCAGGGACCTATATTCAGTCCTTTCACAATTCATCAGTGCACTGCCACTGGCTTATGGGAGGGGGGCAGACACATCATCCTTTAGTGCCCCACTCACCAGAATTACAAAACTTCATCCCTTGGTGCAGGTGGCTGGATTTTAGGGTGGGTTTCAGGGGCATTTTAAAGACCAGAGCACTGATTTTATCAATTTAGGGGAGGAAGCCGCTCCAGGCACTAACTCTCTGCAGGACCTTACAGACCAAAGGTTTTAAAAATGGGCAGTTAGCCAGAGTGGCTCCAAGTGAGTGTAAGGTAGAAGGGCAGAAATCAGGTTTAAGACAAGCTAATTTTGCAGCAAAACATGTTATTTCTTTATTACAAAGACAGGAAAAGATAGCAGCAGAACCCAACAGGACAGTCTATATTCAATGCAAGCTGTGTCTGAAAGTAAAAGAGGGGAGAAATGGCATGGAAATTAAAAGCCCTCCTGACCAATCTAAGAAGGGCACAGCTAAGCTTAAGGGAATACAGACTAAAACATGTACATAGATTTTCTCAATCTCTGACTTGAAGAAGAGTCTAGGATGGCTGGACAGCAGAGCAGCAGGAGGCAGGCCTCAGACAACTACTCTCACTTTCTCTGTCTCTGTATTTAACCTCTTCCTAACTTGGGAACTATCTCCTAAAAGTGAAGGGGACATCTCTGGATGGTGCAAAACATGACCTAAAACATGGTTTTAAAAAACTGTGCTTGGAAAGAGCAGAGGTGAAAATACACTGATTATGAGTCTTACATTTTCCAAAAAGTAGAGAACAATGCAGCAGTTTACACAAGACAGAGCCAATCAAATATAGATATTTACCTTCTTTCAAATCCAAATGGGTTGCCCAACATCCCTGGAAGCTGCACGATACCTCTCAATGGTAGTGTACCAGTCTGAGCCAGTTTAGCAGGTCTCTATTCAGTGGTGGTGCACAAGACAGCTAAGCACTGATTGGTCCCATCAATGAAACCATTTCTTTGTCAGCAAGTTGGGGCAGAGGGAAAGAGTCTTGACTTCTCCAAGGTATCCAAGCCATCAACACTACCCTGGCAGATTATGGCAAGAGACAGCTTTCCTGATATATGTATCAAAGTCCAATATTCATATTTATTTAACATAGCTTGTTACAGGACAGACACACCATCCTTTAGTGCCCTACTCACCAGAATCACAAAACTTCAGTCCTTAGTGTGGCTGTTTTGTTTTATAGTGAGTTTCAGGGGTATTGTATTGTACCCTGGCCATAAATGTGAATTGGAAATAGTTATGAGACATAAACCTAGCTTATGATATTCTAACTAACAGGATGCCAACCATTTCTAAAAAATCCTGTTCTTTCTTTCATTCTGACATAATTATAGTACTTATGTTGGCACAAAGCAATTTAAAACTACAACAAATATGCATGTAACCACACAATATAAACAGAGCAAAGTAAAGCAGATAAAATTGACTTGAGGGCAATGGATCAGCAATAGAACCTATCCATTCAGCCTGTCAGATATGATTAGTATTACTATTACATAGTGAATGATGAAACACTGTATTTGTTTGAATCTAGCTAGACTTACTTGCTTAAATATCAAATGTTCTGGGGTTGTAGGACAGAAGACACAGACTATTTCATTTTCCCAAGAATGCTCAGATATTTTAAACCATTGATAAACCTCTATAAAGAAAAGTTCAGCAAGATTTATGTGTGTGCTATTAAAGTTAGACTATAACATATACAGGTTGTAAGCCTATGTGCAATGAACCAGGAATAGTGCCCCACATTGAACAAAATGAGAATTATTTCCAAATAAACATGTATAGTATTGCACTGTTAAATTTTGCACGAAGAAAAGAGCACAATATGTAGACATTCATCTGCACTTTTATAGGCTAAAAGAGAGAACACTCCACACATAAGCCCATCCCCAGTTTTTCCTCATTTTATATCTTTCTCATAAAGGTCTGAATGAGACTGTGCAACAGCATTCAGATGAATATGCTTCCAGAGTTCCCATGGTAGGAGATCTGGATAACATTAGGCTTCTGATGGCGGGAACTCTGTGAGCATTTAGTGTCAAAAACACGTAGAGGTTTTTTTTTTATATGTAAAAGATCTTCATGTTCAATACACAAAGATTTTAGAGGCTGCCAAATGCATCGGCACGTGGGTGGTGATTTATGTATGCAATCTACTTCTCAATTCAGTCCTCTATGTCTGTCTGTCTGTCTGCCTGTCTCTCTCTCTTTCTGTGTGTGTCAGTGCTTGTTTGTGTGCACACATGTGGGAATATAGGCACATAGGCCTTAATGATAACACAGAGAGAAACATTTTTGAAGATAGATATGAAAATGAAGAAACTTGAAAAGAAAATCAATTTGTTTGAACTAAGGTACTGGTTCTACAGAAGAGTTCTACAGATACTGTGGATTGCTAAAAGGACAAGTAAATGAGTCTAAGGAGATTATCACACTGTCAATTTGCCCGTGAGATAGTGCAGGATTTAACAGTCAAAGATGGGGGTTTTTTTACACTGCCCTGTAGCCGGACAATATGCAACCCATATGCAATCCATGCTTCGCTGGGCTTCTTGAGCAGTTTTTCAAGAATGGGAAAATCCTTTTTTTGAAAAAAAAAAATTTTTGCATGAGAAGTGTGGAAAAGCACGGAGAAGTGTAGATTGCATATGGTAGAGATAGGCAACCTTTTTGAGCCAGGGGCCAGGTTGCTGTCCCTCAGACAACTGGGGGGCCGAAGCCAAAAAATAAATAATTAAATAATTTTTTTAAAAAAATTAAATATATAAATTAACCAGGAGAAATGCAGGACAAAATTTTCAAAGGGAAGACACTTTTTTTAAAAAAATGGAGGACACGCGAAAAAATTTGCTGATTTTTTTAAAAAATATTAATATAAATGCATGTTTCTGAGGCTTCTATAGACAATTGTCCCCCAAAGGCCCTGGCGGCAATTGGCAGCAGGACCGGGCTGGGGCCGGTCCCAAGGCCTTGCCGGGCCGCATCTGGCCCGCGGGCCGCAGGTTGCCTACCCCTGGCATATGGGTTGTAGGAGTCTAGGGTTGGCCTTCCAGATGCAGGCTGGCTGGGGAGCAACCCACTTTTGGATTGCCCTTGGGGCTCAGGTGTTTTCTCTCAGGGGAAGCTAGGGAATTGGTCTGGGAGCAGACCATCCACCAGCTGTTCCCGCACGAGGTTCTGCCCCCTGGCTTTTGCAAATCTCAAAGAAATCAAGTTAAATAAGGCGGTGTACAGACTGCCAAAAAGAGGTGCCTCCTCGGTGCCTCTCTCTGCTGTGCAGCTGTGCTGCAGCATACAAATTGTGCGGCACAGCTACGCAGAAAAGAAGGAGCTCCCAAAAGCAGCTCCTGTTTGCAGCACCGCAAAGCGCTCAAGATGGCGCAGTTACGTCGCAGCTGCGCAGCGCCGTTTAGAGGCGGCACAGCTGCAATGTAATCATTACGTGCTGTATGTGTGGCGCTGCGCAACTGCGGCATGTGCATGATGTGCTAGGGTTGCGAGGCATGTGCACGCGCTGCCCCGAGGCAACCCTAGCACATCGTGGACACATCGCAAAGGGCCCATCTGGACAGGGCCTAAGTTGAGTTAAAGTTGCCCATTGTGTAACCCAGTTCTCTGTGTCTGGTCTCATTATTCACTGGGCTGGTCAGCAAAACAACTATAAGCTGGGTCACAAATAATCTCCATGCTACTTTGTAACCCCAATGAAAATAGATAAGTATATAATTGACCCACCACCAAATTTCTCTCATAGTATTCAATAAACGATAGCTTTTATATAATGCATGCATAGTTTAAATTCTACAACACGTATGCCCTGTGTCAAACAAACAAAATTAACCTCAGCAGCATCCATTCCACGGTAATATAGATATATGTTTTTTCAGCTAGAAGATCATATTTTATAATGATTGAACCTGTTAAAAATTCTACAAAAGTGTTTCCAGGGTGAATTTTTCCTATATGGCAATATGAGAAGAGAAGTTAACTTCATGCTTAATGCATTCTCATACTTAGCATTTTGTCAGTATTTGCAAAAAAGGGCATTTTTCATATTATGCATTCTCCAGCTCAAGAACTTTTGGAAATAGTTTCTGCCGGGGCATGTTGCCAGTTTGATAATGATATTGCCAAACAGGGAGAATATGTTAACTGTTAAGTTTTCCAGTGAGTGAACTGTAACTCATTTGAAAATAAGTATCACTTCCGAAATATATCTTAGAAATGTTTTTCTCCATTACACTTGTAGCACTTGGGCAAAAGGAAAGGGGTGGCATAACATATCTGTCTTCTGAATTAATAATAAGCAATATGTATTCTCTATTCTTTCATACAAAATTGAAGGAGTGTGTGTGTGTGTACATTGGATTTTTTAAAATTCCTCTAATAGGGGCTTTTTCATATGGAAGGATGAAACATTATGACATGTATCTTTCTATAACCTTCCCCCCAATATCTTGTTAGCCCGAAAAAGCCAAAAAATGTTAGAATGTTAGATAGGGAGATATTTTTATTTTTATTATTATTATTATTACAGTATTATTATTATTTATATAGTGCTGTAGATTTGCACAGCGCAGTACATAAAAACAAAAAATATAAAAGTGTAAACCTGCCTATGGTGTACAATCTAAGAAATGATAGGGTAATACATTTCTATGACCACCCCAGACTTTATAGATTGTCATACTGGCACTGGGGAGAAATGACTATGTTGTGTAGAGATTAGAATACTGGACTGGGATTTAGAAGACTCAAGTTCTACACCCTGATTTAACAGGATCTTGGATTAGTCTCTCTTACATTGAACAATCCCATACGGTCACAGTGAAAAATAAAGTGCAGAGGAGGACGGTCATATAGGTCACCTTTAGCTAAGTTGAGCAAAGGCAGCAGAGAGAATAGAATTTAGTAGATTGGATAGTTCTTTTAAAGTTTTAAATAAAACCCAGAGAGCACAGATTTCATTCCTGCCATGGAAGGCCCCACTGAAATGCTGGATATAAATGTAGTTTAAAATAATTAAAATAATTAAATAGATGATTGACACTTTTGCAGCAAATGTGTATATAATGTAGCATGCACATTTTACCCGGGGAAGTGGACAGGTAGTTGTGCTATAGTCCTGCTTTAATCAACACCCTCCCCCCCTTTGCTAGCCATTACTTTTTTGTATTTTGTATTGCTCAGTGTTTTGTATTACTCAATGTTTTATAGTCATATATTGCTTTCCACCATCTTGTCTGTCATTTCAATAAATTTTAAATTTAGTCTACTTTTAAGTGTGCTGCTGATTCAAAGATCATTCCTCCTTTGTAAATTTGAGCTATATTTCTTGTTGTCATTGTTGGTATGTGCCTTCAAGTCATTTCCAGCTTATGGCAACCCTATCATGATGTTTTATTTGGCTGACAGCATGTGACTCACCCACAATCACCCAGTAAATTTCTACGGCCAAGCAGGAAATCAAACCCTGATTTCGAGAGTCATAGTCCAATGCTCAAACCACTATAACACACTAGATCTTTATATACCTAGGGTATATGAAAAAAGAACCCAGATTTTCATGATTGTAAATATGAAACAGCAATGTTGTCATACATCTACCATACAACATTGTAGTGGATTAAAAGACGGCCGCCCGACTGAGCGGGCAGGCCGTGTTGCCACCGGAGCAGCGACGCAGGCTCGGTGGAGTGCCCCAGCATGCTTTGCTGGGGCGTGCTTGCTGGCGATTGGTTGCTGGGGAGGGAAAGGGAGGTACTTCCGCCTCTGAAAGGCTGCTCTAGGGGGCGGATAGTCCCTCTCTATGGTTGCCTCGGTCCTCCAGGGCGACCGATTGGTTCGGCTGCTCTGGGGGCAGGGCGACTCCCTTCCCAGCAACCCCCTGGGCATGGCCTATTTAGGCCCAGTTGCCCAGTGCACGGTGCCATTTGCTGCTTGGCTCTCCCACCCACCCTCCGCCAGGGTGTTGGTGTTTGTCACAACTTTGGGGCGGCAGCAGAGGGTCTGGATCTGGTGGTCATGGTCTATATGGTTGCATAGCACTGTATCGGGAGTCCCTATGGGACACGGGAGCGATGAGGACATGCATTGTGGCCATTGCGGGGGCCATAACGTGACACCGCTTCCCAGTGACTAGGGGATTTAATTTGAATGCAATCACTAGATTGCATGGATATGAGAGGGCATTCCATCAGCCCCTAGCTCATCCCGATATCTTGCTGATATATGACTGGCCAGTATCTTACAACAGTGGGTTGTACGATGATCCAGACCTCATGCTTTTGGCCAACCCTACCTTTTGGCTGCTGGTTTTGCGTGAATAAAGTTGTGGCCTTTCCTCCACATATGGCTCATGTCTTATTGTGGCGCCGCCTTCCCAGGCAACAGAATGCCAGCCATGATTTCTTTGAGTGCATTTTTTCTCATGAGTCAGGAAAACCCAGTTCAATATCCATCCTCTCAGTAACCATAAATAGTTATATATGTTACTGATGATAGACCCTAAATATCCCTGTTCCCCCAGTCCTACTAAGAAATAATGTCTGAAGAGCTCTCCTGGACACAGAGCACATTGAAAACAAGCAACCAGGCTGAAAAGGTGAAAAGATGGGTTGGAGGTAGTCAAAGGTCCACATTCAGCTGTGAATACCTATAAATGTGAATTCCTAGCAATTATGAGATCGTACATCTAACCCCATAATAACTATTGAATAGGGTGCTGGCCATCATTTCCATGCCTGAATAATATATTTGTTATTGTTACTGCTGGAAGTCATTTCGGCTCAACTAACTAGAGATGAGAAGCAAAACCATAGGTTGTGATTTAGTTGACTCACGGGTAACCAGGATGGTAGTGAACCCTTTGCACATGTTATTGTTGTGTGCTTTCAAGTTGTTTCTGACTTATGCTGACCCTAAGATGAACCTATCACAGTTTTTTCTGGTGCTGAGAATGTGTAGCTTACCCAAGGTTTCCATGGCTGAGTGGGGAACTGAATCCTGGTCTGCATAGTCAAAGGCCAGTGATCAGACCACTACATCATGCTGGTACCTGTTAGCAAATGGATCCAGACTGTTTTCTGAGGGGGGGGTGGTGGTAAGACTGATCAACATGGTGACTTCCTTGACTCCATATTAATGCACCAGGAGCTGTCTTGTATACAATCCTCTTTCTCAGTGTCTCAGACACTGTGCTGTTTACTGTTGGACATAAATTCACTTTCTTAGCATAATCCTGATTGTTCAATGCATACTCTTGTAATTAATTTAAAAATGGAATCCTTACTATTAGGGAGAGAATGAGATTGAGAGAAAGAATAAAAGAGGGAGGGAGGGAGAAGAGATTTGGGTGGGCAGGTGAAAGAAGACAGAACATTTTTTAAAAGAAAGCAAACCTAGTTGGAGTGTCGGTTTCATCTAATGAATACTCAAATTGAATTCCCAGCCTTGGAGAACTTGGCATCTATTCATAATAGTTTAATTGGCTTTAAATCTATGTGCTCTGTTTCAATTTAATTTATGTAATTTGTCCTCAGGAAACAAAAGGAAAAAAACCCAGGACTGTCATATATCCAATAAAGTAATATGCCCTGAAGCATATGATGCATTATTAACCTCTTTATGTTACATAATTTTATATGATGCCCTATAAACAAAATCAAAAATTGTTTACTTTTTGTTTTGTGTTATTTCAATCTGTATTAGTTAACGTTTTTTGGTAGGGCTGTTGCTGTTTTTAAAAGGGTATTCACAAAGGAAACTGCAGAGTCTGAACCTTGAGCAAATTCATTGTTAGTGATGAATTATAATAGGTCATTCAAATTTCCTTTTAGAACTGTTCAGATTTAAAGAGAACTTTCATTAAGCTAATGGAGTGTGAAGCAATCTGTGACTTTTTGGCAAAGCTGTTGTTGAGAAAGAAAGAACCAATGTTAGGTGGATGTGGCACCATAACAAAATGTGTGTGTGTGTGCACACGTGCACACATTGTTTGATCAGTACATGCACAACATTGCAAAACAAAGTTAATGGATGACCCATGGATCCATGGGTGAGGATATTTTGACTGTACAGATTCCCTCTAAAGTTGGGAGAAGCAACTAAAGGAAAATCAAAAGAGGAAATATGCTAATACCATGGGGCTGAACACATGGGCCAAAAGGCCCATGTTCTCCCTGGCCTAGCATCATCCTGTACAGATGATATAGCCAGTCTGGATGCCAGTTCTGATCTAAATTGACCAGCTGCTTTTGGTAGAATTTCCTCAAAACTCTGCTATGAAAGCCAGCAGACTACACAGCCCATGCACTTACTGTTGCTGCCACATCTGCTCTGAAGGCCCTTAGCATGGCCAATGACTTTGGAAGGGAGTGCTTAGCCATGTGGGTGAAGCCAGGCACCCTGTTTCCACCCTGATGGGCCACAGTGGAGACCTTCAGAGCAGATGTGATGCATGGGGAGCATAGTGGCAGCTCCACAGAATGATGGCAGGTAGGCATGTGCACACCCACCCATTGCCATGCCAGTCCAGGGGCAAAACCAGGTTGAAATTGTGGGCAGAATACCATGGGGTTGGCCTGTAGTATCCTGCCCATCTGTATAGGTCCCAAGAGAAAGAAGACTCCTTTAAGTTGTGAAAGATATTTAATTATAAAAGCATGTTACTTCCCTCAGGTATACATGAAGTATGCATCTTTCATTTTCCATTATTTGCTCTTTATTTTCCATATTTATGATCCTTCTGTTCTGTATCTCAAGTTCTTACCACAGAACTAAAGAACAGATCATCTGACTTGGCACTTTTTTAGGGTGTATTATAACTTTTGTCAAGGAGAACTTGTCTCCTATCTCCTCTTTTCCCTCCTCTTTTCTAAAAAGAAAGAAAGAAAATAAAAGAAAGAAAGGGAAGGGAAGGGAAGGGAAGGGAAAGGGGCAAAAAATGAAAAGAAAAAAGAAAACTAAAGAAAAGAACCACCTTCTTCCCCATAGTAGAGAGGCTGCACTTACTGAATCAAGTTCAATCTGCCCAATGTATAATAAGGGTTATAGTTGGGGGAAGGGGGCAAATGGATCAGACCTCCCACCCATCCACCCCTAAAAAACTATTCTAAAGTAGAGGTGTGACACTTGATTTCAAAGCTTAATCAAGATTTCTTTGCTGTACATTTTATTCCCTATCCCCAGCCCCCATGGATTCAGTGAAAAATGTGGACTCTATATGTTACTTTGGTTCACCTTGCCCCACAGCATGACAGTAAGGGATAGCAGAATGGGAATAATGAGGATGAATGAAAGCTAAACAATTTATCCTGGTCTGAAATAATTATTTCTCCAGGCAAGCAACATCAGTGTAAAATGTATCTATTTATATCCCCATCTCTCTCTTTTGAACTTGTCGGTTTGTTGTAGAAGAATGATGGGGACCTAGCCAGTCTTCATTCCCCCTCTCCTTTCCCCCACATTCAAGCTCACTTTATACAAGGAAAAATGGGCTGATTCTAGAAAACAAATATATCCCCAACTATCCAGTTTGCAGTAGAAGAGAGGAGAGCCATTGATAAATTCTGATCCCACCTTTCCCACTTCTGTTCTTCAGACATTATCTGACAGACTAGTCTATTATATTGTGAAACAAAGGACAAATTCTATTCCCCCACATACCATTGCTCTTGTTTATTTAGTAACATCAGTTAGAGAAAAGCAGTGTTACTGTTGAAGAAATTACCATTACTGAAGATGCAAGAGAAAATATTTTTATTTCTTCCCTTCTCTCTCATACAGAAGATTGCACACACACCTAAAAAAAATCCAGTGTGAGAAAATAGATTACCAGTGAAGAAAAGACTCATAGAGAGTGATAAACAAAAGACAAATAGAGAATTATTGGAGGTCTTTCCTAGCAGCAGCGTGAGTGCTCATTGGAAGTCAGCACAAACTTCACTTGAGGGTCGGATTGCATAGATTCATATTTCACAAACTATTCTGCTGCTGATGGAAAAATATGCTAACAGCTTCTAATTCCAAACTCAGTGTCTCATCTGTTTTGACCCTGAACCATCAGAAGGGACAGTAATCCAAGCAGATAATGCTGGGCTACCTATAGGCTTCAAGACAGTTGTCTATGTTCATAAACACCTTTGCCTTGTGTCCTTAAAATGGAGCTGACCATATCCTATTGCGTGGGTCGGTTTGGAGAAAAGGGAAAGAACCATAGCTACCTATTAATCCTGTGTGATGACAAGTTAGAATAAATGCATTTATATGCTGTCAGTGTAATGAATCACCTATTCATTTTAACATCTCACAGTGTAAATATCAAAAGGAGTTTCAAGATTCTTCTGGCATAGTATTTTCTTTTGTAAAACAGGTGTCATTAATCTCAAGTGTTGCAGCAAGCCCTAATCTCCTCCTGCCACCCTGTGTGCTTGCTGTCTCTGTAGGAGGATGCCTGCTGCCTTGTTTATCTATTTGGAATATACTCCCACAGTACTGTGCTTTTAAAATAATGCCTGTCTTCCCGCTACCTGTTTACTTTGTGGGATTTTTTTTAAAAAAATCATTGTGGTTGCAGCTCTTGCATCTCCTCTAAACCTTCTGGCCTTTCTCCTCCTCTCTTCCAGAAGCAACAGCACTGTTCCTCCCAGCAGGTAGCTATCAAGAGAGCCACTGAGCAACTTTAATGCTGAAGGGAGTGCTAATGTTTAGAAGGCATGGACTCATTCAAAGACGCAATATGTTGTTCTGTTGCCAAGCTTGGTGGAGGGGAGACTGAGTGAGAACTGTGTGTAAGTGGCTGGAAGATCTTCAGAGAATAAGTGATCAGACACTGTAGCTTAGGTGGGGTTAGAGAGACAAGGTCTGAATCTACACTGCAGAATTAATGTAAGTCGACATCACTTTAGCTTCCTTGGCTATATCCTATGGAATCTTGGGATTTATAGTTTTATAAGTCACCAGCACTCTTTGGCAGAGAAGGGTGAAGACCTTATAAAACTACAAATCCTAGGATTCAATAGGACGGAGCCATGACAGTTAAAGTGATTTTAAACTGCATTAATTTTGTATTGCAGCAACTCCAAGGAATAGCATGAGCTGGGAGAAGCATGAGCAGGTGAAAACTGGTTTTAAAAAGGAAGATCAAAATGGGTTCCTTTGGTTGGTGATAGGTTGAAGATGATTGCTCTAATGTATCTTTGCTTTGTGCTTTGTTCATTTCTGAGCAATAAATATGAACTGCATACTTTCTTAATACACACACACACATAAAATAAAATAACCAGTGTCCACATACACATAGCCCAGTGTCCACATGCATGTTTTCTACCTCTTTAATGGTACCTATCCAGACCCATACTTCCAGTGAAATTGCCTACAAGTCCACCCCATGTATAACAGAAAAAGCAAGAAGTGCTCTTCTTATGATCAGCTGGGACTCCCTCCCAATCTCCTTCTTGCAAGGCAGAGGGAAGTTTCTCAATGTTCTCCATCTCCTGGAGGAATCAAACAGTCACTATATCTTTCCTACACTGGAATCCAGGCCCATACATTTTTAGTTTATTTCCCTCTTTTATGGCTTAGAGAGATGTGTGTACCATATTCCACTCAGGCATCTCAGGTGGTTTGAGCTGCTTTGAGATTTTATATTTCCTATTAAGTAGATGCTGAGTAGTCAACCCTGTGTTTTATTTTCCTTCAAAATAAACCTCTTATTTCTGAGCCTGTCTCTAAGTACCTTGATAAATATACTCTAAGTGGAGTCCTACAGTTTATTAAGCTCCTTTGCACTTTGCACTGACCTGCTATGAAAGGCTTTCTCTACTTCCCTAAAGGCTATTATGGAATGTGAAGGAGTCTTGTAAAAAAAGAAAAAAAGTTTTGTTTTTTTAAGTAGATATTGTAAGCTGAAACCATTCTTATATTGATAGCCAATATAGTAGGAATGTAAAGATTATTAGTACATTTACAGTACTTATCCTTAGTGAGAAAGGGTGCCTTGACATTTTGAGACACTGCATTTAAAAACATGCAAATACAATGAAGTTTCTCACTTTTTTGGGGGGGGGGGAGTCTTAAAAAAGCACTTACCCAGTTTTCATTTTTGTTGGGCTTTGTTTTGCCCAAGTTACATTTTTGTACAAATTATTTCTTATTTTTGCAAAAAGCGCTTCAGAATGCCAACGATTCATTGAAACATGAAATTTAAGAGGGGTGGGATTGAGGGTTTGGAAATGTATATTTTAACTTTATAAGCCTCCCCAATTGTGATTTGTAGAGGGGCGGGTTATAAATAAATTTGTTGTTGTTGTTGTTGTTATTATTATTATTATTAAGACAGATGAGCTCTCCTATCACTAGCTACATTATTAAGAGAGAGTAAAAGTTGTGTGGAATCAAGCCTGACAATATTGGTCTGTAAGTGAGGAAGGAACAATGCAGACAAGACAAAAGAAACACATATTAGGGAAGTATAACTACTCTCTACACTTTCACCAACCCTTCTATCCAAGAGAAATGTTCTCCACTTTCTTTACTTCCAACACATCTTCAAATGAAGTTAGTAATCTCTGGGTGGGGTTGAGTGATATCTAAGAGTAAATAACACAAAAGAGCATCTCATAGCCTGTCCTGTCTAGAAAGCTGGGGGAAGTGCATGTGCTCCCTATGTATGCAACTGTGGACTACATTTTCCAGCAGTATCTGTTGTGACCTGTGTCTCTGATAGTGGAAAGCCAGTTCCCTTTCTATGAGAGAGGAGGGAAGGGTGCACACTAAGGAAGGTCTTACAGCCTGGGAGCACATCCATGAGGGTTAGTGAAGCACCAGTTGAATGTGTGTGCGCACACCTTTAAATTGCCTCTTGACTTATGGCTAATACATTGTAAACAGCTTGGAGAGTGCCTACCACTATAAAGTAATATAGAAATGTAAGTGCTATTGCTATTGCTTATGGTGACCCCATAAATTTCAAAGGGTTTTCCTAGGCAAGGAATGTCAGGGATGATGGGAGTTGTAGCTCTTCACCTCTGGCTTGAACTCACCACCTGGTTGTGCACCGCACTGACCAGTTTTGGCCAGTGGTTATAGCTTAGCAGAGTTACAGAGAATAGGCTGAAGACCCCGACAAACTCTCCAAGCCTTCTCACTCTTGCTTCCACAGAAGTCTTCACCCTTCTTCAGGATCCAGCTGGTTCTTGTAGCTTCACCCAAGACACCAGACAACTCAGTAGTCTTATATAAAAGATCTACTTTATTCTACTATATACAGCTCCAAAACTATCCAACACAACAATACTCTACTCCTCACTATCCACTACTACTACCCACTACTACCCACAAAATACATTGGGATGCATAGTCATTATTATAGTCAATGCATGATACCACCCACTGTTGTCTGTTTCCACCCAGTAGGCGTGTACACCATTCTCATTGGTTCTCTTGGTTCATCCTACAATTAATGATTTCATCATCTCAGCCTTGACCACTTAACAATTGTCAGGTGTGTCCAATTATCCACTTTACATTTCTTGTCCTTGGCACTCAGGACTTGTTAATTGTATTACCATTTACACCTGTGTGGTTCCCAATTGGCTTCTGCTGAGTCACCCTGACTCTCACATACATGTTTTATTTCACTTACTGTATATCCCATGTTGCTTTTTCCTTAACAAGGAATACTCAGAGGTGGTTTTGCCAGTTCGTTCCTCTGAAATATAGCCTACAGAACTAGTTATTTATTGTCAGCCGCCCATCCAAATACTAGGCAAGGCTAACCCTGCTTATCTTCCAGGATCAGACAAGATTTGGTGCCTATAGGTTATTTAGGCCACCAACTGAATAGAAGATATTTATTTGACTGACTGACTGACTGATATCTTGCCTCCTGGAACTGGGACTCAAGGAAGTTCAAAGATTAACTAAGGCACATTACAGACATGCCGAAGGGGCGTGCTAGGATTAGGAAGGGGCATATTAGCGTTGAGAAGGGGCGTCCCTTCCGGACGCCCCTCAACCCTAGTATGGACTGAGTCCACACGGGGGCCGCCATTTTGATGTCGTGGACGCATAGCGTCCGAACGTTGTGCGGTAGAAGTGATGGCACGAGTGCACGACTAGCGCCTCGTGGCGCCACTTCTGGGGCGCAGAAAGAAGCGCCATTTCAGCACTTCTTTCTTGCTGCATCCAGGAACCACGCAGTTTGGCCGCTGCGGTTCCCGGATGCAGCAACTGGGGGCGGCGGCAGACCACCGCTTTTAGGCGGTCTGTAACAGGCCTACGGTAAAGAGTTACATGCAAACATTACAATATTAAAAGACAATGGTACACAATTGTGTACAATAGTATGAAATGCTTGATTAAAAGCAATTTAAAAGCACATTGATAGAAGAGTACCTCATCAGCCTTACAACATGTGTGGGCTTTAGCTACTTTTCAGTTGTGCCTTCAGCTCTTTGCTCTTATCTCCAACTCTACAGGCATACATCCTTATTAACTAGTTTGACCTTCAGTGTTTAGTTAAATAGTGGAACTAGAAGTATTAGGACAAAAGCATCTCTGCATTTTTATTTATTTTTTATTTTTTTGTAACCTACTGAAATATTTTTATTTCTCTCTAAATTCCTGTAGGCATATTAACTGGGCAGTACCTCCAAATCTACCTGATGTGTCACATCAAGCAGAATTCTCTTTCAATCTACAGAAGTGTAACAAGTTGAAAATTCTGTGAGAAATACATATTATTAAGATTCTCTTAAAAATGTATAGATATTTTGTCTGAGTTGGACTTTTTATGAAAGTCCATGATGAGTCAATGGTGAGGTTAGAAGGATTAATGTGTTGTGAAAATTCCCAGTACAGTATTTGAGACTGGGACCATCATCCTCAATGCAGGTGCCTGCATACAAGAAGTTAGTCACTAAGGTACATCACCACTGAGCCGCACATCTGCAACATGATTCAAGATGATAATTGATAGTGCATTGGTCTTTGCTGACAGATTCATAGGCCTTAGTATAGAGGAGATGACAATTTGGATGAGCAGATGAGAATTCACATACAAGGAATTCACTGATGACATTTAGAGTTGAAAAGTCATTTGAATAAGCTCATTGTGGATGGTGAGATTTTGGACATAAAACCTGTTTCACTTTAATGAAAGATTTCTAGCCTTACAATGTATACTGAAATATTTGCACTGTTTATTGTCAGTGCCTTTATTCTGGGGTCTAACTGACCTTGGCTTTTGTTTCCATTGTGTTCTTTTGTTACCTGGAGCAATCTTAAGTAAGACTTTAATCCAGAACTTGGAATATTCACTTTAAAAGTTAATTTGTTAACTTTAATCAATGCAAATGGAATCATTAATTCCTTTTTGTCAACACTGGGGAGGTGGAAATGTAATTCAATGCATTAATTGTTAATAAATTCATTAATTCAATTGTTCATTTTAAGTGCTCTTTTTCCAGGTTTTGCCTTCCCTAACCTGATAATTTAGAAATACATTGTGCTATCACTTCCACAACTTGATCACTGGCTGGGCATAGCATAACTTCCAACCTCCAATTAATCTTCTGTTGTTCAGTATTTTCATCTGCTTTGAAAATAACCCAGGCTGCATCTCCAGTGCAGAATTAATGCAGATTGACACTGTTTCAACTGCCATGGTTCAAAGCTATGGAATTCTGGGATTTCCAGTTTTGAGGTTTTTTAGCCTTCTCTGTCAGAGAATGTTGGTGCCACTACAAACTCATAGCTTGTGTGTTCTTCCTCATTTAACTTTTGCTGGCTTGACCACATGTGTTCTGGTTTTTATCTGTGAAATGTTTGAGGATATGGCATAAGTGTTTATAGTGTAATACATTTAGAAACTGAAAGCTGAGGAGTGTTGCCCTGAAACATTGAATCTTGTTCAGTCAATACTGCTCAGTCTTTGCTACGAATTTATCTCTCTTCTTTCCACCCCCAGTCAGTTCCATCACCAAGTTTGCTCTTCATTCCATGGATTGTTAGTCTGGATTGGAAAAGATGAGAAGTATGTTCATTACAGCTAGAAGCCCCTGAAGTTAAAACGAATACTTCCAAATATCACCTAATGGGTCTAAGGTGAAAAATTCTTAATCAGAAATATTTTGAGTCCTACTGAGCATAATTTTTGGCTGCACTATTGAATAACCGCTTCCTTTACATCTCCACTTACTTAGAATAAAAAGCATGACTTGACACATAGGTAAAATAATTTAAAATGTTCTATTACATATTTCCAAGCTCTAATAATAAGTGCTATTAACAAACACATTTGCTAGTCTAGTCTCTTTGGGAGGAAGGAGCAACAAACAGGCATATAACTGGTTAGATTTAACTAGTTAATTCTAAGCTCTGCTCCTGTCTCTTTAATTGGTAAATAAATCAACAACTATTGCTGATTTTGTCATTAAGGGAAGGACAAATTTCAACCATTATGTTTGAGTTAAGGGCTTATTTTAAAAACCTGCATTGGTGCTAGTCTGGTGCTAGCACCAAGGCAAGCATTCTCTGAAGATGCCAGCCACAGATGCTGGCGAAACGTCAGGAAGAAAATCTTCTAGAACATGGCCACATGGCCCGAAAAACCCACAAAAAACTATGTGATATCTTTTGTATATTGAATTGCAAATTATTCTAATATCCTTCCAAAAATGCTGCATTCTAGCGACAACATTTTAATGAATAAATTTAATCATCTGTTAAAATGCAAATGATTTTGAACATGATTTTGAAAATTCTAAATTTTATTTATTCTGCACCAAGGTTCCATGTCTATCTAGAGGTTCATATCAATCTTATCTTTATTACATTAAGGGCCAAAGCAGATGGACATGAAAGAGCAACCCTAGTCCGCTCCGGTTGCAAGTAGGTTAGAACCCCATTGACAACATGGTCCACTCCCAAAGTGGGCTATGAATGCAGGTGCTGACAAATGCCACTAGAAGTCAGTTTATCCTGGCTTCTTTTTGCTTCAGGCCCTGAACATGGCTTTGGCGCAGCTTCTGGCTGCTTTGGAGGTGAGCATAGTCTTAATGCCACACCTCCAAACTAGTCGTAAGTTGCTGTTTCACTCCATAGTGAAACCTTTGCTTTCACTTTAGTGATAGCAAAGGTCTATATGATGAAAGATGTTTACATGCAAATGTGCTTTCTCCATAATCTGTGATGCATCAAAATGCATAAAATCAGAGAAGACTTCCAAATGCTTCCAAGTGCAGTATTTTGAGTGTAAATCCCAGCATTCTTTGGACTGCAAAATCTTAATTCAAACACTAACTGCCTTATTCAGAGTTGAAAGTTATGCATCTGTCTTTCTCGATCTTCGTGTATCTATAATACACACAGAGCAACAGCCACAGTGTTACCGTCTGAAATCTTTATAAACCTGTGACAAACCAGTTACAGGATATTTACTATAATATCTGAAACAGTTGTTTGATGCTTTTTTTTGGAAAGCAAAAGATTTAATATTATCAATTGATACAATGTGGAGGTAGGAAATTCATATACTGAAAGACATCAAAGGATGTCAGTCATGTCCAAGACAGACTATTCTGTTTCTTCATTTCTGGAAATGGTCATTTCATTATTCCATTATGCTTTATGCCAGCCCTGTAAAAGGGGAAATTACGTGGATGTTACAATGAAGGACCCTTTGGGTATGAAGATGGCTATCATTTCTCCTGTTGGTCATGATTGGCCTTTAGAAAAAATGTGTCTGCCTTCATCTAAATGACTCGATATCCAGAACTTCACAATATAATTGAAATCATTGCAATGCTTCTGCAAGCAAATGCTATGAAACTGCCATGTACTGATTCATGCAATATAGGAAATGGGAGAACATGGATAACAAAAACTAGCTGGTCAGAATCATGTTGGACATATTCAGTCCTGTGAATATATAATCTAACTCATACATTTACAACTGTTATGTAGTCACAATCCCTAGTTTATGGGCTATGTATTATTATTATTATTATTATTATTATTATTATTATTATTATTATCCTTTATGTAGAGACCATAATAGTCACTATACCCCACTTACACTTGCAATTAGCAGGGGTCTGATTCAGATGGATAAGATCATGAGTGCAAAGATGAAAAAGGGAGGACCAACACAAACTTTCAATGCAGCAGCTACAAAAATAACTAAAAGAGTGAGATTATCCCTCATTAAAGTAATAATTATCATGTAACTTATTTGTAGTTCTGACCTCATGTAACATGCTAATCCGACAGGTGTGTGAATGTTGATATCTTTGACAAAGAGAGGCTGTCTGGCAGAGCCAGCAAGTGCTATAGAGATGTTCAAGATGCTTCGTGCGTATACAAATCTGAGCAAATTACCTTTATCTGCCCCATCAAGGTTCAAGACTAAACCTCTCTGGTAATTTCAAAAGCCAATAAAATGCCCCTTTTCATGGGTTATGAATGGCCCTGGAAAGGGGAAGAACAGGTATAAATATAACAAGTTAAAAGCTTGATAGATCAGAGGAGTACTGTGGATGTAGTATAGCTTGATTTCAGCAAGACTTTTGACTAGCTAGTCCATTATAATCCTGCAGACAAGTTTGCAAACTGTGGGCTAGATAGTGCTACTATCTAGCCCACAGTTTGGTGGGTTTGTAATTGCTTGATGGACCAAACCCAGAGAGCTCATCAATGGTTCTTCTTCGTCCTGGAGTGGAATATCTAGTGGTGAGCCTCATAGTCAAATCCTGTATGTATCTATTAAATATAATAGAAGACCCGGTGATGGAAAAATCATATGGTAAACTGATTCTTTTTGCCATAGCTGCAGCCAGAACACTATACGCAAAATATTGGAGATCTGAAGAACTACCCTCCATAGATGAATGGAAATTTAAATTGTTGGAAATGTTTGAAATGGATACACTATAATCATATATGGAGAATGATACTACGTCCAAGGTTTCGAGAGACTGGGCTCCTTAGTTCTCTTATATTAAACAAGAAAAGAGCTCCAATAGATATATGGTAATTGTAGATTAAAACCAAAATACTGGGATATATGGAAGTTATAGAATGAATAAGGATGTATATATGATAATTTATGATATTTTATAGATAGGAGGAGGGGCAGGTGTTACATAGGTTAGAATTACTAAGCAGTCCATGTAAAACTTTATAAGACACTCCTTGATAGGACATTAAAGAAGTATATAGAGTTATATTTAGTAAGAATATATCGTATCACTGTAACTGGACGGGTGGTAACAGATAGGTAGAGATGTAGTTTGATTAAGTTTCCTTGATTTAATAGTTAACTGTGAATAAGAGTATGTGTAGACTAGGAAAGAGATTTATGGTGTAATCGTTGCTCAGCAGAGGAAGTCATGTGTGTGTCAGGTGTTAAGTGTTAGTTAGATATAATTGTTGGTGGGTGGTATTGTGTAAAGTGTTTTAATTGTGTTTAATGTATGGGGTTTTTTGTTGTTGTTTATGTCTTTTTTTGTGTCTTTTTTTTACTCAATAAAATTTTATTTTTTAAAAAAATCCTGTCCTGGAGCTGTTGTTGTTCAATATCTTTAACATTACTTGGGTGATGGAACAAAAGATACATTTATCAATTTTGTAGATGACACCAAACTGGAAAGGAGAGATGGTTAATACTCCAGAGTACAGGATCAAGATTCAAAGTGGCATTAACAGATTGCAGAGCTGAGCCAGAACTAACAGAATGAATTTTAGCAGGAATAAATATAAGGTATACATACACACTGGGGGGAAAATGGAATGCACAAATGGATTGTGACACCTGGCTTGAAATCAGTATAAATCAAAAAGATCTAGTCTTAATAAACACAAGTTGAATGTGAGTCAAGGGCTCAATGGCTAAAAAAGCCAATGCAATTTTAACTAGTCAAAAGCTTTGCTACAGGAATAGTGTTCAGATGAAGAGTAGCAGTGGCATTCTAGTCTGCTTTGTTCAGACCTCACCTGGAATAATGTGTCCATTTCTAGGCATCAGCTTTCAAGAAGAATATTAATAAGCTATAATGTGATTCATAGGATGGCAACCAAGGCGACCAAAGACTAGAAGCCAAGGCCTGTGAGGAATGGCTTAGGGAACTGTGTATCTTTAACTTGGAGATGAAAGACTGAGAGGTAACTTTATATCCATCTTTAAATATCTAAAGGGGTGTCGTGTAGAAGATGAAGCAAGCTTATTTTCTGCTTCTCCAGAGATTAGAACATGAACCAATGGATTCAAATTAGAGGAAAAGATATTCCACCTAAACATTAAGAACAACTTATTTACTGTAAGACCTGTTTGAGAATGGAATAGACTTCTTCATATGTTGGGAGATGATTCTTCTTTTGAGATCTTGGTTGGTTGGATGGTGACTTCTCAGGGCATATTTCCTGTGTATCCCTGCATGAGACTGGGCTTGACCAGATCCATACAGCTTGTTCCAAGACAATGATTCTATGATTCTGTGTTTACCTAAGTGACCATGCCCTTCCCACTCCCAAAGAACAGGAAAAATTGTGAAATACTTTTAGCTTAAAATGAGAATCTATTGACTCCTTTAATCTACTGAGTGAAAATAGTTCCCAGATGGTGGAATGGGACAGCACAATAATGGTTCTCACTCTGGGACATACAAGGGATTAATTCTATGCTATTTAAATACAGCTTGCACTTTGAGTGTTTAGAGCTGTCACCTGTTGGCCATGGTCACCTGTATAAACATCCAATAAATTGTCAGTCTTTAGCAAGTCTTCTTCCCTGTTAATAGAGCTCCATTATGCAGCCACCTGTTATAACAGATGGAAAAATGACAGTGCTTTTCCATCTCTATATATTTTGAGTGTATCAATAATCTCAAGTGACCAGAATGTCATTTTCAGTAGGTGGGGGAGGTATAATATGAACACCTTCACATATTGTCTAGTGGTGCATACATGAACAGCCATTTTGCATCCTCTTTGTGGGGAAAAACATGGTATAATAATGGAGCACATTCATATTCCTGTTCAGAATGAAAGAAGTCACCTGATGATGAAAAAGACATAGGACAAGATTAATTTTTCACTCCCCCTTTCACCAATCAGGCTGAAACACCTCTTCACTGTCCTGTATAAAATGTGGACAGAATGTGGGCTGAATCACACACACACACACACTCACTCATCACTTTATAGCTGTGGTCTAGAGTGATGATCTGAATTTGTGTGTGATCCATCACAGAGGTAACACTACCAACAGGGCCTTCTGTCTTAGCTCACAAAATGCCTTCCCTGTGTAGTCAGTTCATACATGCCATTTGCCACTGATCAAGTGGATAGCGGACAAGTGCATAGAAATCAAAGTAACAGTTGTGCATTATTAATTCATTTAATTTGATGTCATTACTTGTTTATAAGACAAAAATTTCTAATAGGGTTCATTTAGTTGCTGTCATAAAGACTTATGACTGCCTGGTCTCAAAAGGAAAATTCACATGCAGGCAGAGATGTCTGTGAATGTAAGGTCTGTGTATCTTCTATTACAAACAGGCATGAATGTATATGAGCCAGGGTGGTGTAGTGGTTTGAATATTGGAGTGGTTTGAACTCTGGAGAGCAGGATTTGAATCCCCACTGAACCATGGAAACCTACTGGCTGACCTTGGGCAAGTTATATTCTCTCAGCCTCAGAGACAGGCAAAGGCAATCCTGCTCTGAATAAATCTTGCCAAGAAAATCCCATGATAGCATTGCCTTAGGATTGCCATGAGTCTGAAATGACTTGAAGGTGCACAATAACGGGGGGGGGGGGGGGGAGAGCCATATTTTAATGTAAATAAGGATTTTGTTCCCATCAGGGGGCTATAATTTTTGTTATGTGTGCATGCGTGTGTGTGTTTGTGTGCATTATGTGTGCATTCAAGTCATTTAGACCTATGGAGACCCCAAGGGGAACCTTATTAGTTGCTCCCAAATGGAACTCCTGGTTCCTGTCAATCAAATGCATGTTAACATTTGATAAACCATTTCCCCACATTTGGGGAAATCAGTCCAACATAAGCCTTTTAACAAGATGTCCTGGTCTCTTATAAACTCTTCCTTTCTTTCTCTGTTTCTTCCCCCCCATCCCAATCTTTCCTTGATTACTTTCTTCCTGCTTCTTCCTATAACTCTGTTTCAGAACAGAAATGTTGACCCCTTAGGAAATGAGTGAGGTTCTGCTCTGCATGAATTCACTGCCATGCATTTCCTTGACGTTCTCTCCTTTCTTTTATCTGTAGGGGATTGAAGAAGAATCTCCCATGGCAGGCTCACATTTGTAATCTACAGTTTCAGTACAGACCCACAGTGGGAGTCTGTTTGCTCCTATTACACACTATGGGGCATTTAGAAAGAGAGAGACAGAGTTATATTTCTTCAAGCAACATTTAATCATGTTTGTCATGTTTGAGAAACATCTGAGCAAATGTTCAAATTGGTTTTATGAGGTTTTGTGACCTTCCACAGCCACAATGCTGCTGCCGGAAGTTGACACACTTGGCGTTTTTGCCTCCCGTCATGATCATGATTGTTATGCCTACTCTGGTGAGAGCAGAAAACCTGGTAAGAAGTTCTGGCAGCCTTATCAAAACTCTTCTCTCTTTGCAATGCCTCCAGTGATCTCCAGCAACAGAAGCATTTCCTGTTAGCCAAAATTTCATTGACAGACGCTAGAGGGCAAAGAGAGACATAGGGCTGAATTCTATTATTAATGCCAGCTAAAGTAGACTTCTTGAATGCATATTGTCCAACATTTCACAAATGAAAACCAGGACGCATGTGACCATGCAATATCAGAGTGCGGTCAAGATGGCCAAAGTTATTGATGAGGAAGAACTGACAACCTAGGAGAGGCTGCAGCCTCTCTTTTTCCCTTGGATGAGCTAATTGATGCAAAATATATTTGCATATGAACTTGGTTTGCAGCAACTAAAGTATGCCAGGACAAAGGAGGAGCAGAGAGAAACTGGGACATTTTAAAAGCAGCTGAAAAAGTGAAATGGCACAGGATTAATGAAGACTATCTTGACAAATTGGGACAGTTGAAGGGTATGTAAATCCATGGGATTTAATAAAGTGCAGACACACCATTCACAATTGCTTCCACAAATTTGGAATTCAGTCTAAAATCCTTGTCTCAATTTAGGCCTGACCTTTCACTCAAGCTAATACCAATTGTAGGTGGGCTTGTGACAGAGGCAGCCAAAAAGACCATTATCATAATCTTGTTTACTACTATTAACAGGTGAAGGTAGGTAATAGGGAGATGTTTCAGTCTGGTTTTGACAAAAAGAGAAAACTCATACTACATAGGATGGAAAGAATATGAGTGTAAAACAATTTGACTGTAGGAGATACTGAAGCTGATAGATTTGTCCACCCAGACAGAAGGCTTTGAGAGATTACCTTCTAAATGTCTTGAGCGTAAAGCCCTTGCATAGTTAAACATTTTAATACCAATTTAGAGTTGCCACTTCTTCTTTTTTCCTAAGAGACTCCTAATTTTTACCAGTTGTACACCAAATAAGTATGGATGGGATTCTTGTTGAAGTGGTTCATATTGAAATTGATTCATGGGTAGGAATGTCATTTTGGAATATTTTTAACAAGAGCTTAGGGTGTGTCCACATTGCAGAAATAAAGCAGTTTCACACCACTTTAACTGCCCTGACTCAATGTTATCCTGGAGTTCTGCTATTTGTAGTTTTGTCAGATTTTTAGCCCTTCCTGTCAGAGCACACTGGTACCGCACCAAACTACAAATCCCAGAATTCCATAGCATTGAGCCATGAAAGTTAAAGTGGCGTCAGACTGCTTCACTTTTGCTCGGCGGTAGCAGCCTTATTGAAATTCACAAATTTCCTTTGTGACAAAAGAGGACAAAAGAGGTGAGAGGAATTCAAATGGAGGAAAAGGGGTAATGAACAGATTTGTCTATCCTCATCTGAGACAGGTTTTCTTACTCTCTCTTTTCATTATCCCTGCAGGGTTTTTAGAATTAACATTTTAAAATTGTTCAGATTTGCAACTTTTTGAGGGAGGGGGAGGGGTAGTATGATGGTACAAAACAAATCCCAACACATTGCTACATGCTTGATGAAAAGGAAAAGGAAATTTCCCTGGTCTTCAATAGTATTTCCAGGCATACAGAATGGAAAAAGAAATCTGTAGAAAGGAAAACGCAACAGCAAGAGAGAGCACAAGGACCGACTAGCTTTGCCCATACAATTAAAATGCAAGAGTGCTAATGATGGGATTCATTAGATTCCCCCTCTACCTGCCATATTTTATTTTACTTAGCTGGTTTTTGCCAAGAATGATTTGAAAGGCTGCCCATGCAGGACTGAAGAAAAAGGAAATGGAAAAGCACTGGGAAATAGAAAACACTAAACGTTTCATGCTGATACTGAGCTGGAAGACTTATTCTTACCAAGGAAATTTGTCCACGTAAAAGACCCAATGGATTACAACTACAGTCTTTCTCAGGGGCAATGGACTCAAATATTGTTGTTGTTGCTTTATCTTTCCTTGAATTTCTTCCAGGAAATTCTTGGGGAATTTTCGATAAAAGGATTTATACTTACAAAAACAACTTTTGGCAATAGTTTTAAGGTCACTAGGTGTTGTAGACTGGATAGGGCTATGGAGCATATCCTCCAGATTTCTTGTTCTCTAGGAGAGAGGTTGTCTCATTACACCAAATCAGCCTTCTGAGAAAGTTCTCACCTCCAGCCTGAGTAGAGGAAAAGGATTCCTGTGTGCTCTCTCTCTCTCTCTCTAGTTTTCATAATTTGGGTTAAGATGTCTCAGTGCACAACAGCTAAACTACAGTGTTGTAGTGTTTTGACTACTGGAATAGGAGTGTGAGAGGCTAGAGTTCCAATCTCTGGTCAGCTATGAAAACCCACCAGTGACCTTAGGTAAGCCAATGGAAAAGGCAATGACAAAACTCCTCTGAATAATTTTTGCCAAGAAAACAATAGGATATGGCCACCATAAATTTGAGTCAACCTAAAGGCACAGAACAAGAACAGAAATAGAAATTCAGGCTCTTCTATTTGAGAAGCAAAGCATGCACACACAGAGAGCAAGCATGGAAAGTCTGACTGAATGAGCAAAAAGATATAAACAAACCATCCAAGAGTCCTAATTTTTAGAAGTCCATACAACAAGGCCTCAGCAATCATAGTTACTCATAGAAGATGCATAATTTACATTCTTGCAATTGCTCTTTCATATTAAACATCTTCCCCCACATCTTGCAGTTGTAACGGGGCAAAGATGCCATTTCTTATTGTCACACTCAAAAAGGTTGTGTTTGTCCCTAAAAATCAACTCAGAACTGAATACAGGACTGTGATGGCAATCCAGTTCAGACATTTAAGCCACTGCAGTGGTACAGCCTCTTCATGTGACCATCACATGGCAGTTTTCACTTGAAGAGTCACACCTTTAGAAGCATCTTGTGTGGGGATCTTGCATATCAAAGGGTTTTAATGGCAGTTTTCCAGTAAAACGTTCCTGTTCCCGTTCCTTCAGCAGACTAAATGATTCCCCTAGAATCATTTTTCTTTAGTTCTATAACTGTGGACTTTTCTCATATAACCCAGAATTTCATAGCATTGAGCCATGGCAGTGAAAGTGGTGTCAAACTGGATTATTTCTGTGGTGCAGATGAAGCGTTAAGACATATTTTTATATGAGTTAGAATTTGCAAATATGTACAGAAATGTTTGCTACTGTTTATTAAATTTCATAATTTAGCTTTTCCACTAGGCAGAAGGCTCTTCAGTGAACTGAGTTTGGTGGAATGTGATGAGACGTCCTCCTTTTCTAGGACCTGTCCTACATTTTGATCCACAGGGAGAGGTGGGAAATATAAATAAAAATTATTATTATTATTATTATTATTATTATTATTATTATTATTTTAACCTTCTTCCAGGAGGAATTTCAACATTTCTTCCAATTTGAGTATGGCTAAGAAGCATGAATTTATACTTATATTAGTGTTGTTAGCTTTTATTTTATAATTTCTTACATTTTTCTTGAACGCCCTACATTTTGTGGTGCCTTGTCCTCCTTTGCAGTTAGAGCTGCATGTGAAGAGCTAAGACAGATGTGAGAAACCCAGAGAGACCCTGAATGTGAAAAGCAAAGCACAGATGTGAGAGACCCAGAGGAAAGTGGTACCAGGTGCCAATTTCAGTTAATTACTTTCAGATGAATTTCCAAGGTAGCTCTATGGCCTTTTGGAAGGTAAGGAAAAGCCAAACCACAACCTGATAGTAAGATGATGCAATGCAAACTTATGAAGTAAGTGATTTTGCACCCACATAGAAGCCTGCAAATTCCGCTGAACTGAATGGCAAATGAAATCCTTTGTTTTAAAGAAGTGATCAATTATCTAGTAAGGCAATGATTCTCAGACTTTTTACTCTTGTGACCCACTTTACAACTATTTGCTGACATCACCCCCCTTTCATCACTCAATGTAGTATATGAATTTTAAAAAAATGTTTATTTAGTGTACTTTCAATCCCACATTTATGTATATTTATATTTTGCCATTTTATAAGGAAATAACATTGCTGAGATTAGAACAATGCGTTATATTTTAAAAAGTTCAATACTTAACCCAACATGTGTAAATTTTACACATGGTGTCTCACTCACAGCCACACTCTCAGTCATGCTCTTTCATTCTTTCTCACTCATATATACTTTCTCACACACATAGTCACACAGAAACATTCATTCTCTCGTGTCTATGTGAATACACACACTGTTTCCCTTGCTCTTTTTTCTTTCGTGTGCTCACTCCCCCAGGGCTTCTGAATATATACTTGTGAATAGTGCATGTGTGGGTATGTAAAAGAAAGAGATGAAGTTTGTGACTGAGTGAGTGTGTGAGAATTTGTGTGAGGCTGTGTGCGAATGGATTTCTTGCATGGCAGGGGGTTGGACTGGATGGCCCTTGCGGTCTCTTCCAGCTCTATGATTCTGTGATTCTGAGGGAGAGAAAGTCAGAAAAAGAACATTATTGAGTGTGAAGACAAAGACCTTCACAACCAGAATCTATAGTTGTTTGTGAGGTTTTCAGGCTATGTGGCTGTGTTCTAGAAGAGTTTATTCCTGACATAGCCACATAGCCTGAAAATCCCACAAAAAACTATTATTGGGTTTGTGTAAGATAGAATTTGTGTGTGAGAGAAAATCACTCACAAACTGAGGGAGGTACTGAGGTGTGTGAGAGAATTAATGTGTGTGTCACTGTGAGAGAGAACATGACAGTGTGTGTGAAAGAGAGGGAGGATTAACATGTGAGAGTTTGAGAACGTGTGTGAATCAGTGTCTGTGAGGGAGAGCCCACGACTTGAGACTGGCTCAGAAAGTGTGAGGGAGAAAGCATGCAAGAAAAAAGTATGCAACTGGGCAGTCAAGAGCTGACAAAACTGGGCTAGATGAGTCCACAGTTTCACACACTACAATGGAACTTCCTCTAGTCTTGTATTATAAGCCTTTCTGTCCTGCCAAAAAAATAATAAATGGCAGAATGTTATTATAAGGTGTACAGACTGTTCTCATCCCACCCCCCTCGAGCCACTGAAAAATCTTTGGGTGAATATTTTGGCCCAGCTTCAGTCACAATTGCACCTCCATGTCGGAGAGGTTCCTAGTCCTAAATCTATTCACTTGCACGTCCCTTCCATTGCCAAAGGAGGGACACTCAGGGCGAGACAACTTGAGAATCAGAATTATAAAGAGGAATTTTTTAAAAGCAGTGAACAGGGAAGAGTCTTTTTGTGTTTATAGTGCTGACCCTACAAAGTAAAATAAAAGCAAAACTTCAGTAGCACTCAAGTCCCCAAAGGGCTTAATTAATCATTATTGGATGGATGTGATTATACAGTAATTTAAGATCACAACCTTAGTCACTTCTTTCACAAAAAAAGAACTAGCATATGTTTTTTCTTCCATGACTCAAAGTAAAATTATACTTAAGATGTTGTTGTTGTTGGGTGCCTTCAAGTTGTTCCCAACTAATGGCCCTAAGGTCAACCTGATGTAGGGTTTTATTGGCAAATATTCTTGAGAGAGGGTTTGCCATTGCCATCCTCTGAAGGTAAGAGAGTGACTTGTCCAAAATCACCCAGTGGGTTTACATGGCTGAGCTAGGATTCAAACCCTGGTCTCCAGAGTCATAGTTCAACACTCAAACCACTATATCCTCCTGGCTCCCATATTTAAGATACACCAGATAATTTCTCTGAAACTTTGGCCAGAATCCTGTTGGGCAATTGTGAATATGTAACCAACAGTTACATATTCGCAGCTGCTAAATATCCACAATCTCTATGCAGCCCCTAGTTTAATGCAATTGAAAGAATCTATTCCTCTGTTGACCAGGAAGCAGCTATCCGATGTTCCAAATCCCTCCTTGCACAAGCCATCTCCAGGATGAGGAAGGTTTGTGATGGAGTCTTTTCCCCTCAAGGGATGGGGTGGGAATATCAGACAGCTGCTTCTCGATCAACAGGAGAATCCCAGTGGATGCTTACTAGTAAGTGGGTTTGGATGCTGGCCTTATGTCAGAATGTACTGCATGGCAACATTGTTATGGTGCTATTTAGTACACAATAGTCATATAAGATTTTGCTTTTCTGGTTCCAGGAATGTTTAGAATATGGTGCTGACTGGAAAAGACAGAACACCTCCATGTAGTATCCTACATAAGTGATTTTGTCAGAAGACAGACCTTTATGCTCTACATATGGAGTGCTAGGTGCA
>NC_056526.1:124483843-124503045 GCF_019175285.1 Sceloporus undulatus
AGATAGATAGATAGATAGATAGATAGATAGATAGATAGATAGATAGATAGATAGACAGACAGACAGACAGACAGACAAGGAATTTTACTGAGCCTGGGAAATGACTTGATAGCCAGGGCAGGTGTTTCTAAACAGCCAACATTTGAAAGTGTGTTGTAAAGTGTACTGTAACAAGCCAGTAAACTGGATTGGGGAGAAGTGTTGCTGATGTCAGAACAGACCTTGTGCTGTTGTCTGGACATTTACTGTTTTGGACTGAATCTCTCAGAATCCTTTAGCAAGCGACAGCCCCTGGCTAGGTTGGCTAAGGGATTGTGGAAGTTGCAATTCCAAAAGATAACTGTTCCAGCCTCTGAGTTTGTAGAGTTGGAGTTTCTGCATTGTCTTGTTCAGAGGAAACGTCATGTGCTTTAAGATGTTGTTTGTGCCTTCAAGTCATTCTGACTTATGGCGATACTCTATCAGAATATGTAGACATCATTTAATAAAAAGTTCCCTCCTGACACCTTTATTTAAGCTAGACTCCATGAGATTTTGTGTAGTATGTGTGTGTGACTTCATGAGATTTCAGCTTTACAACTGGAGCCTCATCCACAAGGTCACTATACTTATTAGTGTGAAGTCCTGACCCACCATTCAAGAATCAGTATATTTAGAAAGATTGATTTAGAAGAGCAAGATAACAATTAGATGTTGAATATTGTCACAGTGTAGTTCTGGCCCTGTAACTGGAGCCATTTCCATGCCTGGTTTGCCTGTCCATTTTAATCAGTCTCTGCTGGCTGTAGATGAATTACAGTGAGCCAGGAATGGAGGAGTGAGTCTGCTGAAGGAGCAGGTTTGTGGAGGTGTTTCCCAGAGTCTAATGATCAGAGCCAGATGATTGGCACAATGCTCTGTTTAACAAGGGTAAGGATGGCATGGGTCATTTGTTCCTTATGGAAGGCTACATTCAGAGCTTGTTCCTCTCAGTGGAAATCCAGAGTAAGATCAGAAGCTCTAGTATCAAGTATAGATTTCTCATGTTGAATATTAGAAAACTATGAAGTCAAAAGTGCCTTTTTGTTGTGGGCCTTCAAGTGGTTTCCAACTTTTGGTGACCCTAAGGTGAATTTATCACATGGTTTACTTGACAAGATTAGTTCAGAGAAGGGTTTCTTTCATTTTCCTCTGAGACCAAGAGAATGTGACTTGCCCCAGGGCTACACTTCCAGAGCCCAGCAGGGATCTGAACCCCAGTTTCCAGAGTGGTAGGCTACATCTACACTGCAGAAATAATCCAGTCTGACACCACTTTAATCCAGTTTGATACCTCAATGCTATGGAATACTGGGAATTGTAGTTTGTTATGGCACTAGAACTCTCTGACAGGGAAGGATAAATATCTCAGAAAACAACAATCCCCAGAAATCCATAGCATTGAGCCATGTCCGTCAAAGCGGATTATTTCTGCAGGGCATGTGCAGCTGTACTCCAATGCTCAAACCACGACACCTTGCTGGCTCTCAGTGGTACTGTTGGAGTCACATATTTTTGTTAGTAAACAGCGAGCAAAATACACTCCATGCTGCCTTCTACACACACTGGAAAAAAATAATCATAAAATTAATTATTTTTCCCCTGCTCTTGGAATCATCTGAGAGAATGATTATTATTATTCTTTGCATAAAAAGGTAAATTCCCAACCCATTCCCATTAAAATAAATAAATACAACAGAAATAGACTTCAAGCCACTCTTTATCAGTAATATCTTCATCAATGGCTTTGTATTCTTTTGGTCTGTTTGGAAATGCACTGTCCTAGTATTGTTCATGGAGGGGGGAGCAGTGGATTTAGCATCCAAGCCGACCCTGAGAGACCACCCCAATATATAAGATTTAAGACTACACAGAGAGAGGCTTTTCAGAGACAGAAGCATTACATAAAGCTACACTGTCCTCATTTTTATGTCTCTGGTCAATTCTTGTTATTACTAGTTGTCTTGGTTTCTTGAAATCTGCCTTAGAGATCGAAGCCATATTTTGCACCCAGACACACAGTCAGATGTTAGGCAACTCCATAGTTTTCTGTCTGGCTCAGTTTGATATTCTTCTAAAACTATTTATTTATTTATTTATTTATTATAGTTTATTTCTATAGCGCTGTAAATGTACACAGTGCTGTACATATAGATAATCAATCAATAAAAATATAAAACTTGCCAATGGCATACAATCTACAAAATACATATAAACAGTAGGCAGTAATATAAAATAGAATTAGTTATAGAATTCTGTAACATATTTTAAAAGACAGGAGCATGTCCAGGATGTGGATCTTCCCATAACTCTTGAAAAAGAAAAGAAAAAAAAAAAGGAAGGTGAGCCAGTGTGAAGTAGTGGTTTGAATGTTGGATTGTGATTCTGGAGACCAAGGTTCGATTCCCAGCTTGTCCATGAAACCCACTGGTGACCTTGGGCAGGTCACACTCTCTCAATATAAGGAGAAGGCAATAGCAAAACTGACATGAACAAATCTTGCCAAGAAATCCCCATAATAGGTTTGCATTAGGATCACCATAAATCAAAAATGACTCGAAAGCACTCAATACATTCTGAATGACAGACTACCATTGAAAAATATGTTTGAAGGTTTCTCTGTTGAGTGAAATCAACCAGCCCAGAAGATACACAGTTTGTCCATTTACCTTATCCAATTATACCACTATGATTTCACTTTAACTACATAGCAACATTATTTTGCTATTATTTTCCACATATTTTGGAAACCTGGACTTTGTAGTTTGATGAGGCACTATTGCTCTCTGGCAAAGAATTCTACATATGGTACTCTTACTTAAATTGTAAATTCCAGGATTGTGTAGGAGGCAGCCATGGTAGTTCCAATGGAATCACAGAGTTATAATTCTGTAGGGTGAAAAGGATACTAGTCAGTTTCCCTTGTTCACTGGCATATATGGCATTCAAGGGCTTGGTGTAATTAGAACCATGTGTTCTACTGCTCCAAAGAATAGGGTATGGAGCAAAGGATGCAGCTACAGGAAAAGAGATTCCACCTCAAGATTATGAAGAATTTCCTAACAGCAAGAGCTGTTCGACAATGGAACACACTCCCTCAGAGAGTGGCCGAGTCTCCTTCTTTGGAGGCCTTTGAATAGAGGCTGGATGGCCATCTGTCAGGGGTACTTTGATTTGGTGTTCCTGCATGGCAGGGAATTGGACTGGATAGCCCTTGGGGTCTCTTCCAACTCTATGATTCTATGAACCAGTGCATTTCCATGGCTGAGCTGGGATTCGAATCCTGGTCTCCAGAGTCATAATCTAATGCTCAGACCATTCCACCACTATGGCTGTCAGTTAACAATACACCTGCAACTGGGCTGCATAACTTGTGACATGCCAAGCCATGTACAACACGCAGGTGAGATTTGGAGAAATTCCTTTTCTTTCTTTCTTTCTTTCTCTTTCTTTTTTGTTTGTTTGTTTTTTTATTACAACTCCAAGAATCATCACCCAGCACAGCCATTGAGATTTCTGGGAAGTGCACTCCAAGTAGTAACTTCTACAAGCTCTGACACAAACCATGCATGCCAGCTTGCTGCAATTGATAAACATCTTTGCTTTTGTTGCCTGCCTGGGACTATCACACATCCGGAAGGTCACAGTAAATGGTTAGCTGGCTGCAGCTTGGGCAGGCTTTATCATGCTGTTGCAATATGGTTACTGTACAGACGGCAGGGTAATAGTGTGGTGTTGTATATATTCAAAGTGGCAATACTTTAGAGAATAATTTTAAACAGTTGTTTAATTAGAAGCAATCATTTTACTTTTCAGCTTCAAAAGGGCTTGACATTTAGCATGACCTCGCCTAAATCATTTTAACTTCTGCAGTTACAGAATGGAACATTTCTGAAAAGAGGATTATTTCTGCCTACTGTAGTACAATGTAGCATGACAAGACATTGGGGGAAAGGCTATTTTGTGTGCCATATGCTGTTACCTTAAAATCGATGCACCAGTCACAGCTTCTGGGAAGCAAAGAGCTGCAGGCATGGCATGAAAAATCATTTGAGTCAAAAGGTATTTTTCTTCCAAATTTTAGCATATTTTACCTCAAAGTAGTGACACCATGAAAGCTGGATCTGTTTCTTCTGCTAGTGCCCTGTTGTGCAGCAATTGCCAGAAGCTTTTTGATGTTGAGAGGTTCAGAAGATGCTGGAGGTTTGCATTATCTGGTCATAACGGCCCTAGAAGAGAAGACAAAAATATGTGGTGCCAGCTAGACCTCCTGGAGATGTGCAAAAAGTATTAAAACCGAAAGAATATTGTAGAGGTTGCTTCTTTAAAAAAAAACTTCCCAACCACCTAGACTACAAGAGAAAACCCTTTATACTTGTATGTTAATTCATAATGTTAAAGGTACCACTCTTTGACAGAACTGACAGTGTGAGTTTAGGTAGAAAGAAGTCTGTGTAAGACCATATGCTTTGTTCAGATTCACTCTCTTGCAGAAAGGATACTGCTTGACTTCCTGGAGAGCTAGTCCTGAGCTAGATACACCCATGATCTAACTTTGTATAATGCAACATCATGTATTCAGTTCCAGCCCATTATTTCCTTTCCATATTCAGAAGCTTAAATGAGGAAGTTTTGACATTGTTGTACAGATGCATATGAACCAAGAAACATTCAACTGTCTGGCAAATATTTGGGCATTTCAGTTTGTCTAGTAACAGTGAACGAAAACAAGATGATGCCCAAACATTTGAACCCTATCTTTCTATGTCCCGGCAAAAGGACTCCATAGGATTGTTGTTGCTTGCTTGCTTGCTGCTGCTGCTGCTGTTAGCTGTCCTCGAGTCATCTCCAAATCATGGTGTAACCCTGTGGATGACACATCTCCAAGACACCCTGTTCTCTACTGCTCTGCATTTGATTCCTTTGTGAAAAAGGGAATACAAATAATAATAATAATAATAATAATAATAATAATAATAATAATTAGATCCTACAAATTCAGACCCATCACTTCCCTAGCTGAATCTATTCATCTGATGTGGGGTCTTCCTCTCTTTCTGCTACCTTCTACCTTTCTTAGCATTATTGTCTTTTCTAATGAGTCATGCCTTCTCGTGATATGGCTGAAATATGACAGCCTCAATTTGACCATCTTGGATTCCAGGGAGAGTGCAGGCTAGATTGGTACAAGGACCCATTTATTTGTCTTTTTCGCTGTCCTTGGCACTCTTCTCCTGTACCACATCTCAAATGAGTTGAGTTTCTTCTTATCTGCTTTTTTCACTGTTCAGATTTCCCATCCTTGCATGGTGATGGGAATACAATGGCTTGGACTATTATAACTTTACTGCTCAATTGTATATTTTACTTTTTAGAATCTTGTCTAATTCTTTCATAGTTGCCCTTCCCTGATTAGTTTTCTTCTGGTTTCTTGACTGCAGTCCCCGTTCTGATCAATGTTTGATCCAAGGTATGGAAAATCATTTAACTATTTCAATTTCCTCATTGTCTGATTGAATTTATGTATGCTCGTTATTTTTGTTTTCTTTATGTTCACCAATAAGCCCACCTTTGCACTTTCTTCTTTGATCTTCCTTAGTAACTGTTCCAAGTCTGTGATGTTTTCTGCTAACATTATGGTGTCATCTGCATATCTTAGTTTGTTCTGTTCTGACAGTAGCCTCTTGTCCTAAGTACAGATTTGCATAGGGGCTATTGCTGAAATCAAGCACTAGCAAGTTGTCATCTTCCAGATCTTGCTGGGCTACAAATCCAACAATCCCAATCCAGCATGACCTAGAGTAGACATACGTTATTCTATGCTTTTCATCTTACCTTGTGTTCCTACCCACTTTTTTGTGCTCAGACGTGATTTGTCAGGCACTCCAATTCTACACTTCACAGAGGTTTTTGCCTCACAAACCTCCTCAAGTTTCTTGACAGCTGAGACTACATTTTGCCATCATGATCAACTATATAGGGACATGGAAGAACTGCAAGATATAAAGGGCTGAGTTGAAACAATCTGGAGGATTTTTCTCAAGATTTGAAATATTGATTCAGATGCAGTGTTGAGTACTGGATCCCATGTCAGGGTGGTGGTGAATCTCTTCCATGTTTTGCATAGGTTTGATGGAGCTATCCAGGGCACTGAATTTATTTTGGGGAGGAGAGTTGACAACCTTGCATAGAGGAGCTTGCCACTCTGTTCTGATTTATGAATACTGATATATTTTTGCCTATTTTTCAGTATGGGTTTCAGCTTTAAAAAAAAACATTTTGCTATCAATGACAGAACACTTAGCTCAGAAAAGGGGGCAAGTGTGGCATGGTACTTAGAGAATTGGGGTGAAACCTGGGAGACCCCACCGAACAATAACGATCTATGTGTTACAACAGGCCAACTACTCTTCCTCAGGCTGACCTTATCATGGAGGAATATAAAGATGTGGAGGTGGAGAACCATATATGCCACCTGGCATGTTTGGCTTCCAAATGTCAGTGGGGAGGTAAATCTACTGCAAGTTTTAGTCCAAACTTTAAATAAGTTATCGAAAGTGCTGAATACTATCCCCAAAATAGTTTTAGAATCTTGTATAGCCCATTGATATTCAAGCTACCAGGGCTCCCAGGTCAACTGGAGCTCACAGGAGGAAAGATGGTTTATACATGTAACCAACCAATAAATAAATAAAATTGAAACTCAGTTCTCAAACACCTGTGTTCCTCAGCAGATAGAATCAGTGCCATTCAGTTCTTCATGCATGCCTTTTGATGTGTCAAATGACAGCTGTTTGAGGAAGAGCTCCTTCCATCAAGGAGGAAGGGGAGATTAAACCAGAATATTTCAAGATCTTTTTCCTGGCAGCAAATATTTTACTCTGTCATTTCCATAATGTTATCATTAACTTCTCTATCAACATGTAGTTGACCCATAGGGTACCCAATTTTTGTCTTGGTTGGTATTTGAGACTGGGAGTCATGAAATTAGGAACAAAGGGTCTAATTTTAAACCTGAATAATATTGCACTTGTATCAAGAACCAACTGAGTTCTAAGGGAGTGTTGGCATCTTGGCAGTAATTTGGGGCAATAATGGCAGTAATTGTGATGTGAAAAATTGAAAAAAAACTTCCTTAAAATTTTAATATTAAGGTTCAAAAACCCACTCATATGATAGGATGTCTGAGTCTACCAGCCCTTGTTTTATTTGTGGCTATTCTATTTTGTAACATGTGGATTTTTTAAATTTCAGGTTTATATAATTGAAACCAATTGAAAATAGAGCTTAGAAATTAAATTTAAAAATACTATTGACATTAAAACACATGCTTGTGTTAAAATAACCCTATACTTGCTAAATGTTAGCCAGTAGAAAACAGCATGGATTTTAACCTTCACCCCACCCCCACCCCCCAAAAAAGTTTGGATAGAATTTAGCAAGATATCCAATTTGGACTTTCATAGGTTTATGTTCCAGGGATGTAGGGCAGCAATCAAAAACCATAATGAAAAGATCATAATTCTAATGAAGAATAGAACATTATATTTGGTTTTGTTTGTGGTATTTCATGCTTTTCAAATTTGCTTTTAGCTTTCAACCATTTCACTTCAAAGCCTCACAGTCCTTGCTGAATTTCACAAATGAAACGTTGAATGAAACTCCTTTTCTTCTTATTTTGTACAACGTCAGCTCTAATTTCCCCCCATAATACGAGAGATTGCTATCTCAATGCGAGCACAGAGCAGCCAATAAAAAATGGCCAAATAATATAGCTTGCCAGTGTCTTCTGAAGATCATTTCATTTTATTTTAGAGGTTCAGAACTTACTCAGAAAGGCCAAGCATATTGATTATGTGATAGCACTACATTTTAAAATACTGTCTGTGTATCTTTTATATAGTTTATTAGGAATATGTGTGGTTAGATTCCCTAGGGAGATAGAGATTTATTATAAAAAAAATGTCAATCATTTATTTTAAACTCTTATCTTTAAATGGGATCTCTTATGAACTGTATCATATCTAATTGCAAAGCAGAGAAGGAAATTCAAATGAGGGGATAATGAGGGTTCTTCTGTATTTTGATGTTTCTTCTTTTGATTCCAATTTCACATTAGGGCATTTCTTCTTATATCTCCATAAATGAATTCAACAATCGAGTAGGCAGGTTCAGGTGCAAAAGGTTCTCTACTGGCAGAATGTTGCAGGTGGATTCTGCCAGCAGTTGGACCTATACCCAGAAATGATGTTGGCAAGGGAACTCACACAATGCCAGTTGGATGCAGCTGAGTGGGCCTTAGTACTGTAGCTGCCAATATCATAGGAGAGCTGGAACAACAGAGGCAGGTGTGACTCCACAAGTTATTCTATCCTAGTCAGCCTGAGACCACTGTTTTAGTTACTCTGCTGTTAAATCTCTATTTCAAGTGCAACTAAAGCTAAATCAGAGCATCACAAAATAGCTAGACATCACTCATTATCTTCTAAGAAAGTAAGAACTCAATTCCCAATTCATTTGTCTTCTTTCACTGCATTTTGAAAGAACTTCACCAATATCACTCATCTCATATTTCTTCTCCTTCCCCTTACACCTGTCCAGCTGTTGTCTCTTGTGAACAGAGAGTTCACTCAGCATCCCTAGTTTTCTGTTTGTTCCTCAACTTAGGCTCCAGTTCTACATCTCAGGGGTGGACAACTTGTGACACTCCAGATGTAGGTGGCCCAGAACTCTCATTAATTGTAACCAGCATAGCTTATGCTGAGGGATAATGACAGTTATTGTTCAACAAAATCTGGAGGGTCACATGTTGCCCAGCTCTGTTATACACTTTTATATAACATAAGGTTTACACTCAACACATACTCCAAAAGTACCAAATACACATTGGTGATATCCTTATCAGGCCAAAGAGAAGTTAAAAAAAGCCTTATGCCAGCTTTGTAATTCATTGGCTTCTTCATTCAGCAGTGATGGTTTTTAAAAATCATCATAGAAAGGTTTACCAAAAAAAAAAAAAAGTAACATTACAGTCACAAAAGCCTGCAAGTCTGCATCTTGTATTTCAGATGTTCTTGCAAATAGAAAGCTCAAGCTGTACTTTCCTCACCCCAAAGCAAAGAGGAGGAGCACAGAGAAGGAAAGATGTCATTTTTTAAAAAAAGACCATAAAATTTCAGTTCTCCATTGTAGCTTCCTGCCCTGTGAAAAAGCCTCTAATTTGCCAGAGTTTGGCCAGCTTCCCAGGAGCATCCCATGTTGCCAGGTCTGGGAGTAAATGTAGGTGTGACAGGCAAGAATGCCAGTAGATTTATGTGCATACTTCCACTCTTCCAACAATTAGAGTCACATGAGGAAAAGGCCACAGATGAGTCCCTTGGCTGCACTCCCATGTGTTGTATTGGTGCCTGTTCCCATAACCCTTCATGCATTGGATTTCTCCACAAAGTTCCTATCAGGGACTACAGCTCCTAAAATCTCCTAGCCAGTAGCCATGCTCACTGGGCAATTCTACGTGTTGTATTTCAAATTCTGCCTCTGAAGTAGAAACCTTTGTTGAATGTAAATACTACACATGCTGCAGAACCTGGCATGATTAGCTTTTTCAGTTACACAGGGAGCCTACCTGAGTAAAGAAGGCTCCCTTCTCCAAAAAATATCCAACTTGTGGAAGGCTGCAGGACTGGGCAACAGAGGGAACTGGATTGTAGATCATCCCTGGACTCCCCTTTACATGTTTCATCAGTAAGATTTCTGAGTCAATGTGCATATGATCAGGCAACCATGTCTCTCTTTTCTTTTTCCTCAGATGCCCAGCCCTATTATTGGCACACGGGTGCCATCATTTCATGCGCCTGTCTACAGCACCCAAACAGCACCACACCATGCTGACATCACCGTTGCACATGAGCACACCAATGGCGCCCCACGCACACCATAAAACACCCTGCCGGGAGTGGGCTCTTTTCAGGGCTCTCAGAGGCTGCCACCCAGGGGAGAAAGGGGCAGTGTCTCAGTCCCAATATTTCCTACCTTACAGCAATGCTAGATAATGCAGATGAACTGCTTTAAACACCTGAAATTCACAACGTAATTCATGGTGATTAGAATGCCGTATTCCATCTGTTAGGAAAAGCTAATATTTTCCTTCCATCTAAACTCCATTAAAACAAATTAAATATATACAGCAATCTGGGTTATCTGAACATTAATTAATCCAAAATGCATTTAGACCACCAGTGTCTACCACCTCCAGTGATTCCTCAAGCAAGTGGAACAGACAGAATATGAATTTTGTGTAGTAACCTATACCTACAGGGATTATCTACAGGCAGTCTTACCTATTTCAGGTGACATTTACATCCCTAGTACAGGGTACCTCTGTCAGTTATTATGTATGAAATATTATGGCTTCAAAAATATATCCCCACATCTCCCATTCCTGCACATATGGATCAGCTGAGGGACTGAACAAAAGGCTACATTAGCATTTAGTTCAAGAGAAAGCTGCCTTGAGAAAATGTAGAACATAGATGGGGGCAGGGGGGAGGGCAGAGAGAAAGTTGTGAGGGAGGGATACTTTCAATGGCATAACATTATGGAGTACAAATAAATCATTTTGATTGTGAGAACAGTGATAGATAGTAGATTACTTGACTGGACACACTTCTCTAGGGTACAACCCTCCCCGCTACCAAAAGAGCTGACCTAGTTGCTGGTACAGTCATTTTGACAGAAACCAGAAATTACTTATTTCCTCCAAACAGAGTCATTTTATTACCAGAAATGCCACCATTACTTTCACTTTTTATGTACAGTAAGATAATGCACCATTGATTATATTTCATGATTGGTTTACATAAAGATTAACTTTAAAATGGACAGAAATTGGCAGGCAATTTCTAAAACCTATGCCATTCTGCTGTTGGGCTCTTGGTGGGACTAAGCTAATATGTGGCTAAACTGAAAGAAAGGGGTGTGTTTATGGTGGGTCACTATCTTAACTGAATAGCCTTTGTTTCTCAACCTCAGAATGTACAGGGTTGGAGATCCAGGTTCTCACTAAGTCTTGAAACTTACTGGGTGACTTTCTACCAGTCATTCTCTCTCAGACTGACTTATCTTACAAGATACTTGTGAAAATAAAGTAGAGAAGAGTAAACTTGATGAACATTAATTAATCCAAAATGCTTATTTGGTATGCAAAACTCATTGCAGGAAATACAGTTATCTGTGAAATTCAACCATATAGGACTGATAGAGAAGGTTATAATAGATGTGGTTGTATTCAAGAAGTCATGGTGTCAAAGATACCTCAAAAGGGCCATACTCCTGCAATGAATCACTGTGAGTTACAATACAAGGTCCTAAAATAATATAGGGCAGGGACATGGGAGATTTTCAAATACACGAACTTCTATTGATGCAAAACGTTAATGGTAGGATAATAACTGAATCTGTGTGACTTCATCTGAAAACCTTTCATGTAATCGCTGTCATTCACACTTCCAAGATGGGATAAGCTCGAATTCCATCTAAAAGTCCTTCCTGTGATCATGATGGAAAGACAGCAACATGACAGAAACATGACAGAACAGGGATGAAATGTCCCTTGTCTGATAATCCCCCCTGTGTCAATCCCCCTGACTAAAATACTTTAGACAGAGAATGATATCAACAGACATTCAAACATCCACTTTTGTAGGAAACAGTGATTTAAGTTTAAACTGATTAACCTGCATCTGTGCAGCAGAATTAATGCACTTTGGAACTGCTTTAACTGTCATGGCTCCATGTGATGGAATTCCAGGATTTGTAGTTTTGTGAGATATTTAGCCAGCTCTGTTAGAAAGTTGTGGTGCCACAAGAAAGTACAAATCCCAGGATTCCACAGGATGGAGACATGACAGTTAAAACGCTGTCCAACTTCATAATTCTGCAGTGTGGCAGCAGCCTAAAACTTTGTTCCAGCCATAACACGAAGGTAAAATTACTTGATATTCTAAGTAACTATAGAACAACTGACATAGCTCACCAGAACGGATGGACTCTGGATGTAATTGGATCAATTAATATAAGATGCAATATTAGCTAAAACAAACAGACACAGGAAGACATGAATAAACCACACAGGTCAATAGGACCAGGGCTTAGAAATGATCAGTTCCATTTTATATGCATTAACCATTGAAGGAAATGTGTTGCTTTCTAAATCTTGCATAGGGAAAGGGACGGATGACATAATATGAAAGTCCTGGCAACATGTAAAGCTACTGGAAACTTCTATTCAGTTAATGTTTTGTCTTACAATAAAAGTGTATTCTATGGGATCTGATATATAAAATATGTAAAATTTACAGGATTCTTTCTTTGGGTAAATTAATGCAAATTATTATGAGAGACAAAATTATCTCCTCTTCAAATGTTGATAGAATATACTTAAATAACAAGGGCCCAGGAACAGTGACTTTTGGTTGAAGAACCTTAGATTTCTCAGTTAATTTACATAGGTTAGTGGCCAAAATCCAACTGCTAGTCTCAGCTAACAGAGACCCATGAATCAATGGGATTTCCTTTGTCTTCTTACAGATTTGTTCCAATCTGGAATTCAAGACACATTACAAAAATCAAAAGAGATATTCCCTAAACAATTTGCATCATTTATTAAAATTACAAATGTAATTAAGCTATCAATAAAATCAAACACAAAGTCTTGGCTTCCTATTCAGTGACTGAATCCCTGGGTCGACTGTAGTTGGGACTAGCAATTGGACTGAAGCCATTGCACAGATGAATATATGCGAACATATATTAAAATATTCTGCTGGCTTGTATGTCTTATAATAAAGGTATTTTCAATTCAGTATACAAACTTTTGCTTCCCCCCACCCTTCTGCCCAAGATTAAAGAAAGAAGCATTATCCTTCTTCAATATCATTTAGAAGAAACATGTTTTTTTGACCTCTGGGGTAAACTGCTAAGCTCTCTTTGCATGTGCAATATTTTGAAGTGCTGAGTTATTCCAGACATTAAAACCCCAGCTGGTTTATTTTACCACTGAGGAAATGCAGGTACTTGTTCAGCAAAAAAAGAAAACACCATGAAATAAATTACTGTTTTTACCGAAGGAAATTAAAGGTTTCTAGTACATAGTTTATTAGAGTCAAGTTTTCATTGCTAACCTACAATCTGATAGTCATTTTGACAAAGGTCTAATGTACCTTCAATTATTCTCTATAGAGGTGTCATGTCATATCAAAATAGGACTGAAGCTCAGGACAACCGCAACATCTTACAATTCAGGCAGATGTGAAATTCATATGTCAGTTTACACAAGGATGCCTATGTGAAAACTGATAATTCTTGGGCTTGACCAATAAGTCACCAATAGACCTATGCCATAGACTTAATATTGTTCTGTTTTCCTTTTGGAGGGGGATTATTGGAGGCTTGCGGTGTTTCTAGAAGGCCACATCTTCTCCAGAGAGGCAGAGAGGCAGTCAATATCCCCTCAAATAGCATATGAAAGGAGGAGGAGGAGGAGGAAGTGTAAAGGGGAGGGGAGACATAGGACTGAAACACATGGCCCATAAGAAGTAGCCTCTGGCCACATTGCCCCCGATCATGCCAGGACCATGCTGACTGCACAGGCCACCTCCAAAGAAAACTTCCACAAGAGTCCCAAGCAGTTGCCAGCAAAAGCAGATTTAATCTGCTCCTAAAAGATCCAGCTCTTGCTGCTTTAGCACGGTCTTGAAGTCACTTCAAGATGCTTTGGGGACATGTGTCATCTAAACACCATGCCCTGAAAGCAGCCAGAATCTGCTTTATTTATGAGAGTTGGAAAAAGGAAAGTTTAGTAGGAGGGAGAAGTGGGATTGAAGAGGAGAAGAGAGAAGTGGGCTGGAAGGAGAGAAGTAAGAACAAGGAGATGTAAAGTATGAAAGGATAGATGGGCATTTGGGGATAAATTTGAATGATAGCATTACATATTGTATTAATGAAGGATGTTTGTTACTTCTATTTATGCTATTAAGATATTGTTCACTGTGAGAAAATGTGATAATATGAGATTACTGGATGTTCTATTTTAAATGTGACTAGGCTGAGATTACAGAATGGATGATGTTTAAATGTTTTTAGATGTTTAAAATGTACTTGAATAATAGTACTTTATAGGGATTTAAGTTTGTTGTTGTTAACCAGCCTCAGCCTATAGCTGACACCTGCAAGACTCCCTGTCCTCCACTGCTCTACGTAGCTCCTAAGTAGAGCCATCTAGGTAGCAGGCTCCATATCAAATATGGCAAGTTTTCAGAACGCTCTGAAAGGAGTGTTCACCTCCTTCCCCTATCTCAACTCCCCATCTCATCCCTCTATTGTTCTGCAATGTGTAATGAAGAGGTCCATCTCTTTTGGCTTTTATATTATTTAATAGCTGAAGATGCTGTTTCAGAGCTTTAACAGCTGGTGGTTAATTGATACCAGTGGAATTTGTGCATCCCACATCCCACTTGCCTACACAGGACTAAAGAACACAGTTTTGTTTGTTTGAGCTGAAGGAGAGAGGAAATAAGAAAGCTTGAAGTTTGGCTGTTTGGAAAGAAGCAGTCTAGAGGATAAGCAAGAGTTTCCTACTCTGTTGGTGTGATTGGTGCTGTTTTAGTTCACTGTGAATATCTGTGTGTTCCTGTGGGTATCTGTGTGCTCCTGTCCACTAGTCCCTTTATTTGTCCAGCTAACATATTTTTTTAAAAAAAATGTTCTGTGCCCCCAAGTCATTTTTGACTTTGGTGGCCCTAAGGTGAATCTATCATGGGTTTTCTTGGCAAATTTCTTCAGAGGGGTTTCTCATTGCCATCTTTTGAAGCTGAAAGTGTAAGACTTGCCCAAGACCACTCAATGGGTTTTAATGCTTGACTGGGGAATCAAACCCTGATCTCCAGAGTTGTAGTCCAACGCTCAAACCAGTGCATCATGCTGGTTCTCCATTCCTTAAATCTAGTTGTTAGTCCCAATAAAGTACACCCATAGAATCAATTAAACATTGGATGCATCAGAGCTCATGAGTCTGATCACCATTAGTTGGTCAGATTAATTTGAGATCTTTCAACCAGTAGTACAAACTATGCTCTTTGATGTCTGAAAGGAGAAGCAGGACAGGTGTAGTGTTGGATCTGGAGATCTGAAACCATGAAAGTAACATTTCCTGTAAAATAATTTTTACCCATTTTATCTACTTTGATCATTTCCCCTCTTTGTCGATCTGTGTTACTATAAATGTCTGATTTCCTACCTAACTGATTGGACTTTTCTCTATAGGTCCTTTTTGCTTGTATTGCTGAATGCATTTCTATTTTCCTGCTGCTTCTACAGGATAACTCTACAACTCTGGAGATCAGGGTTTGAATCTTACTTAGTTTAGTTCTGAGTTGTTAGCATGCTTTCTTATTAGCTTTTATCTAGTTTGTGATAGTCTCTAGGTATTACAAAGTTTTCCTTCTTAACTTCAGGTCCAAAACACACTGCAGAAACCATCCAGTTTGAGACCACTTTAACTGCCCTAGCTCAATGCTAAGGAATTCTGGGAACTATAGTTTTGTGAGACATTTTGCCTTCTCTGTCAGAGAGCTCTGGTGCCACAATAAATTATAGTTCCCAGGATTCCCTAGCACTGAGCCAGGGCAGTTAAACTAGTCTCAAACTGGATTATTTTTGCAGTGTGGTCTTCTTTTTCTGTCTTCATCTTTTTATGCTTCTTTATTTCTAAGTCTTTTGAGACTGTGTTTCTCATCCATTTCTTCCATCCATTTGAGACATTTTTTCCCATTTACTCATGCTTATTTTACCCAGTGCTAGCATTTTTGCCATCAGTTGAACCATTTTGGTATGTACTTTTTCAATGTGTACATCTTTAGTCATTCTTACGTTAAATTGTTCACATAGTTTTGTGGGAACTGCAGTTCTCCCAAATGCTGTGTGATTCAATGTGAGAATTCTCAAGGTGCGATGAGATTCTTCTCACAATGATGTGGTGTGGGTCATTTGTGAAGAAAGTCTACTTTTGTCGAGATTATTGAATACAACACAATTCTTTCCCATGTCTTGAAGAGGCATTATGCTAATCTATGTATGGGAAGAACTTCTGTGAATGTAAAAACGTAAACCACAAACGAGTTTTGAAAGTAACAATTCAATCATTTATCCCTCCCATCAGTTAGAGTGAATACAATCTATACAGTTTCCTGATAGACATATTCATTTTTGATCAAACCACATGTGACCCTGTTCCTGAAATGCATTCCCCATAGCTAGATTCTTTCATGCTTTCGTATTTCAATTGATCTTACTTTCTCTGGGATAGAGATTAATACTAAGCCTTAACACAAGCATTAAGGCTTTAGTTTCTAAGGCAAATACAGACAATTGGATTTGGAAAATGCATGAGCTAAATGCTAAGAGTGTTTCTCACCCCCACCTCATTCTTCTTCAGGAATTGAGTTTATTGCCATGGGAGAAAAGTGGAAAGTTCTGATGGTAGATGAATTAGGCTGCAAAGAAATACAGAGGGGGGAGGAAGATTAATAGGAAGATAGAAAGTGAGTGGCTATACAGCTCCATCCAGTTTCATGGAAGAATTACGAGTTATCATGTCAGAAAGGATCCCTCCTCCCTCTTCTATATGAACTATCATATATCTCTACATTATCTGTGATCCTGCTATCTTCCCCCATGAATTAAACTGTGGCGTACAAGGGTCCCATTTAGCTTACAACACACTAAATAAGTCCATTAAGCTATTCCTTTCCCACAAGGAATAGAGCAGAATAACATTAGCCCTACTCAAATACATCTTGATTAAAATACTAGACTATGCTTATACTCTGTATAGCATATCTCAGGATGCTTTACTTAGCTCCCCGGAGGCCACCTGCTCAAAACATTATAGAGTTTTCCTAAGTAATGCATTGAAATTTCTTGGTACTCTAACAGCACTGCTGGCTGATCAGTGATCAAGAACTCCAGGAGATGGGAAACGGTGTCTCCTCCTTTCTGGGCTCCTAGAGAAGATTTCGGTGGTTTCTGGTTCTTTGCTGAATCAACAACAGGAAATCTGAACTTGACTCTTAATTTGTGTCTATAGCAAAACAGAATTATTACAAATCATTGATCTCTGCCAATGAGAGGCACCCGCAGCGTTTGTTCTCCACCTTCAACTCTTTGCTTAAACCTCCCAGTTCTCCTGTCTCTTCATCATTCTCTCCTAATGACTTTGCTAATTATTTCATCTCTAAGATTACCACAATTCGCTCTGAGATAGTCCCTCCTGATTCTTCTTCTGCTCATAATTTTCTATCGCCCTCCCCTAACAAATTTTCTGTGTTTCCTCCTGCTTCTTTGGATGAACTCGCTACACTTCTGAACTATTCCAAACCTGCAACTTGTTCTCTTGGCCCAATTCCTACTCGTCTTCTAATCTCTATAGCTCCTTCTTTTCTCCCCTCGCTTCTCCATATCTTCAGTCTCTCTCTCTCTACAGGCTCCTTCCTGTCAGACTTCAAACATGCTCTCATTTCTCCAATTCTGAAAAAACCTTCTCTTGACCCCTCCTCTCTGTCTAACTATTGTCCAATTTCTCTTCTCCCCTTTCTTTCTAAGGTTTTGGAACAGGTTGTTTATTCTCGCTGTCTTGAGTTTCTTGAAGCCAACTCCATCCTCGATCCCTTTCAGTCTGGTTTCCGTCCAAGGCATTCCACAGAGACAGCTCTCACTAAGATCTCAAATGACCTTTTACGGGCCAAGTCTAATGGCCTTTACTCTATTCTCATCCTTCTTGATCTGTCTGCAGCCTTTGACACCGTTGATCACTGTCTTCTAGTGGATATACTTTCTGGCCTTGGGTTCTCAGACTCTGTCCTCGACTGGTTTCGATCTTATTTGTCTGGCAGATCTTTTGCAGTGGTCACAGGTGGTCAGACTTCATCTCCTGTTCCCTTATCTGTTGGAGTTCCCCAGGGCTCTGTTCTGGGTCCCCTTCCGTTTTCTCTCTACACACTGTCCTTAGGTAAACTCATTAGCTCTTTTGGTTTTTCCTACCATCTGTATGCCAATGACACCTAGTTGTATCTTTTCACCCCCGACCTTTCTCCAAGGCTTGAACAGCAAGTTTCATCATGTCTCACAGCTGTCTCGCAGTGGATGCACCATCGGCATTTGAAGCTCAACATGTCCAAGACAGAGCTTCTTGTCTTTCCTCCTAAGCCCCACCCTTCAACTCTCCTTTTCTGTCTCTGTGGACAACATTTCTATTCAACCAGTCCAACAAGCCCGCAGTCTTGGTTTTATCTTTGATTCTTCTCTGTCGTGTATCCCTCAGATCCAGACCACAGCCAAGGCTTGTAGATTCTTTTTATACAATATTGCCAAAATCCGACCATATCTCTCCGCCTCTACTGCCAAGATCCTGGTCCATGCCCTAGTGATCTCACGACTCGATTACTGTAACATCCTCCTGGCTGGGCTTCCTCTTTCTCACCTCCGTCCTTTAATTTCTGTCCAGCATTCAGCTGCACGCATTATCCCATCCACCCACCGCTCTGACCACATCTCTCCTGTGTTGGCATCCCTTCACTGGCTCCCACTCCCTTTCCGCATTCAGTATAAGCTCCTGCTGTCAACGTTTAAAGCCCTCCATTGGCTGGCCCCTCCCTACTTATCAGACCTTATTTCCCCTCACCTTCCCACTAGGGCCCTCCGTTCTGGTAGTCAAGGTCTGCTGTCCCAGCCCAGGATTTCCTCTGCCCCATCTAGGATTCGCCCCTTTTCACTCGCTGCCCCTCACTCCTGGAACCTTCTTCCCCCGCGAGCAAGAGCCATCACTTCTTTAACCAGCTTCAAAACGGAGCTGAAGACCATCCTGATCAGAGAAGCGTTCCCAGGAATTGCATAATTGTCGCTTGCTATTTGATGTTCTTTTGTTGTCTGTTTTATTGAATCATTTCCTGTATTGCTATGTATTTTATATGTATTATCTTACTAGAAAGGCCCCTTCCCCTCCACCACTCCCTTCTCCTTCTGTGTCATGTCTTTTTAGATTGTAAGCCTGAGGGCAGGGAACCGTCCAATTAAAAAGATTGTATGTACAGCACTGTGTAAATTTACAGCGCTTTATAAATAAAGGATAA
>NC_056526.1:124503055-124560223 GCF_019175285.1 Sceloporus undulatus
TAATAATAATAATAATAATAATAATAATAATAATAATAATAATAATAATACATTTCCTTTTCTTCCACGGCTTCCACAGTTAGATGCCTAATCTTTTTCCGTTTCAACTGAACATGTGCCCTGGAACTCTCCTTATAGTGATTTCTCTATTGCTGACATGTGTGGCCTTAAAGATGAATACTGTGATGAATTCTTTCCCTCTTTTTAATGTTCTTTATTTCATATTCCTTTTTCTGAAATATTCCTGAAAATATTTTCAGATTTTTATGCATTGCATTTTCTTTACGTATTGGAAATCCACCTTGGTAAAATATTGGGTGGGTATGGGGAGGAAAGATACAATTCAAATAAATAAATAAATAAATAAATAAATGTAATATAAATTTGGAAGAATAGCTTTACTACGTACACATTGCCACATAGAATGAGACTATTGTGCAGAGCTCCATGTGCAGAGCCACAAACCACAAAACACATTTCAGTTGATATGGGGATAAGGGTTCAATGTTCTGCAAAGCTCCTTCTTTCTTTCCATAAAGAGAACTATCACTCTGAACACAAATATAAGTACAGTTGGACCTCCATATTCACAGATTCTTTATCAACAGATTCAACCATCCATGGCTTGAAAATATTCAAAAAATATACATTCAGAAAAACAAACCCTGTTTTTTGCCATTTTAAGTAAAGAATCCCATTTTACTATGCCATTGTATTTAATGGGACTTGCGCATCCATGGATCTTGGATTAGCATTGATTTCATGCACTTAATATTTACCAGGGAGTATCATCCTATTATGCCCTCTAGAGGCATAATGCCATATTGAAATTTTTCATAATATAGGGACCCACAATCCTGTATTCTGGCATTTAAAACAGCTTTACATATATAAACATCAAACAAGTCATTTAACTTACAATAAATGAAAATATACTCTATATGGTAACTACAAGTAAAATGGAATTGACAAAGGCAGCATTTTCCCATTTCCCATTATCTAATGCAAGAAAGATGCACCTCACCTTGACCATTTGCCCTTCTCTGGGGTTTATAGACTCATTCAAAGAAATAAAAGTATGCACCAACAATGCAAATTTTTAAAAATGTGGTTACAAGTATGTATAATTGGGGGGGGGGGGGGCTAACCATAAACATAATTTAATCAATGGGGAAATGTTGATGACATTATGTAAATTGTACAAATAAACACACAAATTTCCACTACTGAGAAACAAGACACTACCATAAGGTAATACTATGAAGCCCAGCATGAAATGAAAAATGGAACTCCATTTTGTTTTCATCCTAATTTCTCTGCTAAAACAAGAGAAAACAGAGGAAAAGTTTCAGTCTATCCCTAAGTAAGAAATTTCAGTAGGACTTAAGTGAAGCTAGTTTAAAATGTAATCCTATAAATGACTACTAAGGGCCCAAACAGATAGGCCAAAATAAAGCTGCTTCAGGTCACTTTGGAGGTATTCTGTTTAAATGCTGCATGCGTCCTAAGAGTCCAGAAGCCACACCAAAGCCACGCTCCAGTCCTAAGGATTAGTGCACAGCTTTGGTGCAGCTTCTGGCCTCTTAAGATGCATGTGTCATTTAAACAACATACCTTTAAAGTGACCTGAAGCAGCTTTATTTTGGCCTGTCTGTTCGGGGCCTTAGACAGCAGTCCCACTGAGTTTCAAAGGTATTTGTTGGCAAGTGACTGTATGACTTAAGTCTCAGTCTAGATCCAACCCTGTGTTATCAGCTATAAAATATATCTTCATGTTTATTTTAAATGTATTTTTGAAAGGGCTTATTAATTTTCCCATGTGAAATAATTTCGTTTTTATATACAGCTGCTGGCAAAAGCAAATGTTTGTGGCAGATATTTGAAAATAGAGACACACACCTGTGCTTCTTCTTGTTCAATGGGATCTATAAGAACTCAGGAACTGACTTGTTAAACAACACTCTACCCTTTTCATTGAACCTAGTGGAACAGGGCAAGAGATAAATTGTCTATTAGAGATGTGCATCAAATCTGGATTAAATCCAAAATCTGATCCACAGGGAGTCCCTTCAATCAAGTTTGGTGCTTCTTTGGGCAAAATGAGCATTCCTTTGAGGTTATCAGGGCTGAAACCTAGTGTTGACCTTTGATTTCTAGGAAGCCAGGGGGAGTACCATTTAGGTTTCATTTATGTTGACACAACCAGGGTAGAAGACAAGGGAAAAGGAAAAGGTGGGATGAGTAACTGAGAGGTCCCAGGGCATATTATATGAAGGGCTTTTTGATTCCTCAAATAGCTATGTAGCTATTTAGTAGAGGACTTGAGAATGTGATGTATCATTGTTTCTATCTTCTTCTCAAAGCTTGGAATCGGTTTCATAACTCCAACCCCCTGTGTCTATCCTTTCAAAATTTGGAAGACTCTTTGCCTGAAGTTATCTATATAAATCATGCCATTTTTCATACAGATGAAAAGCACTGAGCTAAAACATGGGGAGAGGGGCAATGATTCCCTCCTTTGTTGTTGTTGTTTTATGCTTTCTAGTCATTTCTAACTTATGGTGATCTTAAGGTGAACCTATCACAGGGTTTTCTGGTGCTGAGAGTGTGACTTGCACAAAATCACCCAGTGGGTATCCATGGCCAAGCAGGAAATTGAACCCTGATCTCCAAATTAGTAGTCTATCACTCAGACTACTATACTACAGTTTAGGTGTGTTTGCCCAAGGAAAAATCTGCACTGGATAAATCTGTTAGAAAAAAGGCACAGTTGTACAACCATCTCCCTTAGGAGGAGAATAGAAGTGCTACAACATCATATTGAGAGGCATCACGAAAGCCACTGCTCTCTTGCTCCATTTTGGCTTTCTCTTCTCATGAGATAAGACTCTTAGAGGAATAAGAGCACTTAAAGATGGATTGTGCAACACAAAAAACAAACAAACAAACAAAAAACACCTTCATGCAGATAAATGGAAACTTGGCAGGTTTGGTTCCTTTAGAATTGCTGAAAATGTTATCCAATTCCTTCATGGATTGTTTAAAATAACAGCAGCAGCAGCAGCAGCAGCAGCAGCAGCAGCAACAACAACAAATGGTTCTGTAAAAAATATAAACCCTACCCTATGTGTGAACATCAGCAGTTAATTTTAAGAGGCTAATAGAACTGCAAGTTTCATCCAGTTATGACAAAGAAAAAAGGTTATAATTTTCCAGTGATACTCAATGGGGAAAATGAACATTCATTTTTTAAAAATGACTCTTAATTGGGCCTGGTGCATTTTGATACTATCTATTATAATGTAAAAATATAGAACCTACAGAGTTACCAAAGACAAAGGATGCCAAGTTACTCATCAAATCACCCCAATTTGTTAATTAATTAACATGTAGATTGTGATGAGAATTCTGTTGTCTAAAGCCACTTGCAGGGAGTCATAACCTCTAAAACATAACCAGATCAGGGGAAACCAAATGTGAAGAGGGACCATTAGTCTTGGGTATCATTGGTCATCTAATTAATATCTTAACAGGTAGCAATTAATATCAGTAAATTTGCAAACCTGAATGGACTGAAGTAACAAGTAAAATTTCAAAGGAGTTGAAATTAGAAGCCTGCTGTAAGACAAACTTTTCCACACTGAAAAACTGGGAAAAAAATATATGAAAAATCTGATAAACAGGGGAAAGGCATCTCTTGACAGGGCACCAAAGTTCATATAAATTTATGTAATGCTTGTTGAATTTTTATACTGACCAGTTCAAAAATTCTCCTCCTCCGCCTCATCTAATAGCTATAAAATTATTATAGTACAGATATTAATAGCAATGTATTATTACTATTAATATATAATATAGAGAAACAGAATGATTCCCAATTGACACAGGCAAGACTGCATATTATCACCATATCTATACAATCTGTATGCAGAAAATATCTGATGCAGTGCAGGCTTAGACTCAGAGGAAGGAGGAGTGAAGACTGGAGGAAGGAATATTAACAACCTAAGATATGCTAATGATACAATACTACTAGCAGAAACAAATAAAGACCTGGCTCATGTACTGAAGAAGGTCCAAGGGAAAAGTGCCAAGGCTGAATGTTGAACATTAAGGAAACAAAAATAATGACCACAGAAGATCTACATGAATTCATCCTAGGAAATGAGAATATCAAAATAGTCAAACAGTTTCCATACCTTGGATCAAACATGGATCAAAACAGATACTGCAGTCAAGAAATTAGAAGAAGACTATATTTGGGAAGGGCAGCTATAAAGGAACTGGACAGGAACCTAAAATGTAAAGATAGAAGTCTGAACACTAAACTGGGGATCGTCCAAACCCTCGTATTCCCCATCACCATGTACAGATGTGAAAGCTGGACAGTGAAGACAGTCGACAGAAAGAAACTAAACTAATTTCAGATGTGGTACTGGAGGAGAAGGCTGGGGATACCATGGTTGATGAAAAAGACAAACAAATGGGCCCCAGAATTGATCCTTAGAACAGATCAACCCTGAACTCTCCCTTGTACCAGGATGACTAAACTGAAGCTGTCATATTTTGGACACATAATGAGAAGGTAGAAAAGACATTAGACATTAGGAAAAAACAACAATGCTAGGAATGGAAGAAGGCAGTAGAAAGAGGAAAACCACAAGGCGTGTTGTTGGAGTCAATCAGAGAGGCCATAGGCGTGAGCAAAGCAATGGACAGCAGGTCTTAAAGATATCTCATCCACAGGATCACCATGACTCAAAGTTGCATTAACAACAACAAATCATATTATTATACCAGAGATACTGTTAATAACAAATGCATTTCTATCACCATTACCACCATTTCTATACCTCTGTACTAGACAGAACATTGCACTCTAACATAAATGGCGTGTGTATGTGAAGTTTGGGTACAGCATAGTTACCTCCCAGCCAAAGACAGGCAAAGACAGAAGGTCTATCTTAAAAGAGTCTTGGACCTGTATTTGTCATACACAGATATGCAATAGGAAGGAATGATCATCAGGATACTTTTTATGCTTATTTCCATCTTAGCAACTACAGTGGATCCTTGTTATACGCTGGGATTTGGTTCCAAGATCCCCCGTGTATAACAAAATCCGTGTATGCTCAAGTCCCATTAAGTATAATGACATAGCAAAATGGTGTCCCTAATAAAAAATGGAACATCAAGGTAAATTTATACTTTTTTTTGGAACATTTTCAAACCGTGTATGCTTAAATCCGTGTATAAAAAATCCTTGTATAAGAAGGGCCGACTGTATACTTCTTTGTCATGCCTCCAGAGCATCTTTGATGCTCTTGAGACTTATATTTAGTTGAGATTATTTTAGGCTTTCTATGTATCAGTTTAGGAGGGGAAATAGAAATTTACAGCTTTAAGAAAGACAAGGATTATGGGAAATCCCAGGGTCTTATGCTGTCTCCCTCTAGTTAGTTTCAGTGTGTAGTAAGATTTTGGCCAAGTCAGACCTGGAGAGAGTATTTTCCTTTGACAAAGAGATAAATCCACAGAAGAAGAAAGATAGTCCTCAGAGGAAGAAAGATAGAATCCACCAAGAGAACAAGGTATTTAGGAAGGACTATTGAAAAAAAGAAGAAATCAGTTTCATGTTATTTGTGTTATTTATACTGGTTGTAAAGCTTTTGAAACTTAAGAAATTTGTGGACAAGTCTTTTGTTCTGGCTGTGTTCCCAAGAGCCAGAGACCTTAATACACCCAAAGTCCATAGCATCGCTCTTGGGACTTGGGACAAAACATTCTTTGTTCAGGCTAAGTATCTTGCTGTGTGTAATATGGATTACTTTGCACCATCTTTAGGGCTCATCCTTCCATTCATATAAAAATGTGGTATATTTTTCAAAATTCAGCCATCTGAATGTATTTTTCAGCACCCATGTAGCCTATTGAAGTTGTAACTTGTATAAAAAGTACTCATGTTCAAGCAATTTTCTGATTATCGAAATGTTGGGAAGCTCCCAGACTATTCACATCACTGCGGAGTGGATGGGCTGGGCTGGGCTGTATTATGAGTCCAAAACTCATGCTTCCTTCTTCAGTATGATGGTTCTTAAATAACATTAATTTAGATAAGGCTCATTACAGAGAAAAAACTGACACAGAAGGTCAGATTTTCAAGAGATGTAGAAACTCAATGGAGCTACACCAATTAATCCATTCTGAAGATGTGTACGTTATTGCATAGTTGCCATCTGGAATTCAATTTCATTAAGATTCTTGTATTTAAGTGCCTGAACTGTATGCCTTTGCCTGCTGGAATGGCACATAATTCATTTCCCTCTTAAAGCCAAACTCAGTGTTATGTTAAGCATGCATCTGCCATCCAAAGGAGCAGTTTACAGTGCACATTTAGCTTTCCCAGCCCCTGTAGAACTCACTCACATCCCAATGTCAGGACCAGGGATATCATTCTTAGGTGGGTTATAAACCGCCGCTTTGCGGCGATCTGCAGCCGCCGCTGTTTGCTTCGTGAGGGAGCTGCTGCAGCCAAACCACGCGGCTCCGTTACGGAGCAAAAAAGAAGCTCCAAAATGGAGCTTCTTTCCGCGGCGCAGCTATGACGCCATGAGGTGCCGCTGGCGCACTCGCGATGTCATAGGCGCTGCGACATGTCTGGACGCTATGCGTCCAAGATGTAAACATGGCAGCAGCCGTCTGGAACGTCCGCCGCCGAAAAATACATAGTGACTACGTATTAGGGTTAGGGGGGTGCGGAAGCACCGCACCTTCCTAACCCTAATACGTAGTCACTACGTATTTTTTGGCAGTCTGTAACCTGCCTTAGTTAATTTCTTAGCCTTAAAAAACTATACATTTTTTCAAAGAGTATATATAGTTCAGGATATGTTTTGTAAAATTAAAATTAAAAAATACACATAGTATTTTTACAAAGAAAACAGCATTTTCTATGCAGGAAACATCATTTTCTGCAATATTTTCTGCAGATAAAATTCTATTTCTGAAGCAAAAAAATGCTGCTTTCAAAGCAAAAAAAAAAAAAAAAACCCTGCACATTCTGTAAAGAGTCTTGTCAATCCACGATTTTCCTTGTTAAGGTTTCCGGATTCTCAAGCTATGTGATTTTCAACAATTTTATACATATTATTGATGAAAATATTTCAAAATATTTTAAATGGTTGAAAAATATGTTTTTCCACTATTAATAAACCCTAATTGGAGAAATGAGTGACCAATGAGAATCTCTGCAATTCAAAACCTATTCTGTGCTAAATCTGTATGTGGTTGTTTTGTGCAGAAAACAGCATTTTGTGAAGAAAAAGCTTTTTCTCACTAGCTGGCAGAGATAATACTCCTTCCATATGCACAACTTCAGAAATTCCCTAGTCCATATTAGCCATGTTGTCTGGAGAATTTGGGAGTTCTAGTCCAAAAAACCCCAAAACAAAACAAACCCCCTAACTGCCCAAATCCCTCCTGTCCCCAGCAGTACTTTATGGGTTACTGAGAATGAGAGTTTCTGAGAATGGCTTCACACTCTAAAGCTTCTATAGATGATCCCAATAAGGATTCTGCTTGGCATATGGCCATGCTATTTTTCTGCTCCAGCTTGATCTTCCACAACCTCATTAAAGGAACAAAAACAGTGCCAGTTCCCCAAATCTTTACATCTCTCTCTTCTGCTATGTGACAATGACCCTTTTGACTTGGTCAGACAAATTTGACATATAATCTAAACATGTATTTCTACATAGTTGTAATCATGGAATATAGAGCTAGTGCAGCCAATGAAGCCAGTGCATTCACCAATATTCCTTTGGTAGCATATTCCTCACTTCTATGAAACAAACGTCTACCAGTTCCAGTAAATCCCACTTAAAAATCCTGCTTCTAAAACATCATTTTCTCATTTGGCTTAATAGCTGCTGATGCTTCCAGCTGTTTGGTTTCTACATCCATCAGAACCAGTGATGTGGCATCTTGTTCAATTAGTTCCATAGATAGTTCCACTCTCACAGTTCTGACCACTAAAGCTGGAATCTATATTTTCATTGTACTGGACCAAAATATTGTTGCACATTCCAAAAATGTCTGTGTGATGCTTTGCACAAGATGCTCTGAATACAGCTACTTGGTTATCTGCACAAAATCATTACTATTTCTCTATGCATTACAGTACAGTTACTGTTTCACTGAATGTCCAGTACGAAAAAATAGTTAACACTGAATGTAAAATACTTGTGAAAAAGCACATCATGTTCAATTACTACTTTTTTGAGATTCTCACATAAATCTAGTCAGATTCACTGTCGCTTTAGGATACTTATCCACAAGGCTGAATGTGCAATTTTTTACAGAATGAACTATTCACAGCAACACTTGAAAGTACTGCCACATACTCAGTCCCAATCAAATGCAGTATGTCATATATCAAAACATAAATTGTGGTGTGGTGCCATGTGTGGGTTCCAGAGCAGTGTTTTGAAAACAGCTGTCATGGAGCAATAAATGAGACTTGCAAAAAAGTGTTGCAGTATGGATTGCTTCTGTACAGGATTCCAGCCAGCTGTAGCCTTTTACAAGATAATCAGTTCCATTCCTTCTCCTCCCTTCCCTTCCTTCATTTCCCACCAATTAGTGAATTCTTTTGTCACTGAAAATGCTCAGGACCCATTGAGATTCCAGGGGCATTCTTTTCTGAAAAAGTCTCACTTCAAAAAGATATTCTTTAACTCACCCACAGAAACTTCTTAGCACAGTCCAAGGCATGTTGTACAGTGGGCCCTTAACCACAGTGAATGTGGAATTCACTGGTGTTAAGGGGACATGAACCCTGTGAAAGAGGAAAAGCCACAAATTATAAAATGACTATTTTTTTAAAAAAAAAAATAGTGGTTTGAGTGTTTGACTATGATTCTGGAGGTCAGGTTTGATTCCCTGCTTGGCCATGTGAACTCACTGGGTGACTTTGGGCAAGTCACATACTCTCAGTCCTGGTAAACCACAAGATAAGTTCACCTTTGGGTCTCCATAAGTCAGAAACAACTTGAAGGCACACAACAACAAGACACAATTAAGGAAACCATAGCCCTGAGTTTGCAGGACCTGAGCAGAGCTGCTGCTGAAACAAAGATGGAATGGGCCTCAGTAACCATTGAAGGCAACCAAATATGAGTGCAGGAATTCCAGCTAGAGCATCCCCAGCAGATAGTTGTCCAGCCTCTTTCTGAAGATGGCCAGAAAAAGAGACCTCACAACTTGTCCTGATAATTTGGTTTTGTTGCCCTCTTGTAACTTAAAATAATTAGACCTAGTGCTACACTCTGGGGCAACAGAGATCAATCCTGTACCCTCTTCTCCATGACAAGCTTTCAAATATTTAAATAGGTCCAAAGCACATTGCAGAAATAATCCAGTTTGAGACCACTTTAACAGCCCTCGCACAGTGCTAGGAAACCCTGGCAATTGCCGTTTATTGTGGCACCAGAGTTCTCTGACAGAGAAGGTTAAATGTCTCACAAAAGTTCCCAGAATTCACTAGCATTGAGCCAGGGCAGTTAATGCATTCTCAAACTGGATTATTTCTGCAGTGTGTTTTGGACCATAGTCAATCAAAATACAGATAGCCATTTTGACACTACTATAATCCCAGTGTACTTGTTTCAGACTGCCTGCAGTATATATAAAAATGGTTTTCCAACTGCCTACTTTTTACTTCATTAGACACAGAAAGTCAGAATCTAGAGACTATGTGGAGAATATCCTGAATTCACTTCTAATCAAATAGAATACAAAGGTACATTCATTATTTGTTCCCTTTCTATATTCATCATCACATTCAGCTTTTTCCAAGAACAAAAATGATTCTTACATTTTACTTACTTGTTTGCATTAGGGAGCCAGCAGCAAAGCTATGCCTGACGTAGACAATTGGACAGAACAGAATAGGTTATTATCTCTTTGATGTACTTGCAAACAAAAATGTCAGCTGATGCCCAACTGCATCACCAGTTATGTCTGTGAAAGTCATGCAGGAGAAAGGTAACTCAGGAAATAAGTTGTGCCAGCAAATTGTTATTGCATTTGGTTATCTAGAAACAAAATGCCCAGCGCATCTGTGATCTCAGAGTGAAGCTGTAGAAATCCGAGTAGAAAAACAATCCTAGTTAAAATACACCTTGCATTCTGCAAGGATAGATATCAGGTTTATTAATAGCCCACAGACTGTAAAATGCCAAGGAGATTTGATTCCATACAAAATAATGAGGAGGAAAAAAATTCAGAAATACAAGAAAGGCCACAGGCAGAGCAGTCTCACTGGTAGAACAGAGATCTGAAGGTAGAGGAACCACTTTATCTGAAGTTCTGCTATCAAGACAGAAGAGAGCAAGTAAGCACTGGGATTGTTATTTTTCTATTCCCATGCACTTCCCATTAATTCTAATGGGGGTAATTGATCTATGCCAGATCCATGAATGGTGTGAAGTAGATCTCCTGCTGATTTAAGAGGAAGGGGACCCAACACCTTTTCTAACATACCTACATATTCTTTTCTCCATTCCTTCTGAAGGTAGTGGTTATTACAGTCACAGTTATCATTATTATTATTATTATTATTTTCTTATATCCCACCTTTCTCCCAACGTAGGGACTCAAGGCGACAAATAACAAGTATAAAACAATACAATTAAAAACAGTACAAGAATATTAATATATATATAAATATATTTTTTTGAAAAAAATAAACATTTTAAGAGTTAAAACAGTTATAAATTAAAATACAGTTGGCCCTTCTTATACACTGATTTTTTATATACGGATACAAGCATCCGGGGTTTGAAAATGTTCATAAAAAGTATAAGTTTCAAATATCAAACCTTGATTTTCCATTTTTTATAAGGGACACCATTTTGCTATGTCATTATATTTAATGGGATTTGGGCATCCATGGATTTTGTTATACTCGGGGGATCTTGGAACCAAACCCCAGCGTATAACAAGGGTCCACTGTGTAATGTTAAAATAAAAACCATTAAAATTTATTACATTACACAACATAAAAAACCCAGTCCTTATCAGTTCGCAAAGACCTGCTAGCACAGCAATGTCTTTATTTGCTGCCGGAAGGACAGCAGGGATGGAGCCATCCTGGCCTCCCTAGGGAGGGAGTTTCAAAGCTTGGGAGCAGCCACTGAGAAGGCCCTCTCTCTCGTTCCCACCAAACATGACTCAAGAGGGCGGTGGGACAGAGAGAAGGGCCTCTCCTGATTATCTCAATGCTCTGGGGGGCACAAACAGGGAGATATGGTCCTTCAAATAGCCTGGACCCAGGCTGTGTAGGGTTTTATAAGTCAAAACCAGCACTTTGAATTGTGCCCAGAAATGGACTGGCAGCTAATGGAGCTGTTGCAACAAGGGAGTTGTATAACAGCCTGGCTGCAGCACTTTGGACCATCCGGAATCCATCTGGATCCATAAGCCTCCTGGGGCGGATCATCTTAATGAGTCCCCCACCCCTGCAGAGGCTCTGAGTTCCAGCAAGTCTAAACCTTGCCAGGAAATGATCTGTCCATGACAACAGAACAGTAGGAAGCTCCTCCATTCCCAGATCACCATCATCTCCCCCTGTACAGAACAAAAGGTCTACAGTGTGTCCAGTGGCATGAGTGGGGCCAGATACCACTTGCTATAGCCCCATGGTTGTCATGGCAGCCATGAAGCCCTGAGCCACTCCCGACAGGGTAGCCTCAGCACAGATGTTGAAGTGTCCCAGCAATATAAGCCGAAGAGACATCATCCCCAAGACTACCCTGGCTACCTCAGGGAGACTATTGTGCAGCAGGGTGGGCAGTACACCAACAGAATCCCATATCTGTCCTGGCTGCCCACCTTTACATAAACACACTCAAACCCTGCAGACTGAGGGATAGGGTGCCTGGTCAGGGAGATAGTATCTTAATAGACCACTTCAACACTGCCTCCCTGCACCCCAGGTCTTGCCTGCTGCTGCACAGAGAAGCCTGGTTGGCAAAGCTGAGCGAGATTAACCCCCCCCCCCACACCACCTCATCCAACTAGGTCTCTGAAACAGGTCAGGTCAGCATGTTCTCCAGGATCAGGTCTGAATAGCAGCGTTTTACCATTCAGTGACCTGCATTTAGCAGCAGCATTTCAACCTCTTCCTAGATGTGGGGTGGCAGTTTTCTTTCCCTCACGGATTTCCACCTCGGTATCTCCTCTCACTCTGAGGCTGGAACACCCCCTCTCTTTCTTCCTATAGGAAAAGCCTTGAGATACACTCACAGGATTTCAACTCCGATAATAATATATTTATATATATAATAAATTAGAAATATTCAATGCTTTATGTTTTCTTGCATTTATAAGAAAAAGGCTATCATTCAATGTAAACATATTCAGCATAGTCAAAATATACTGTGCCAACTCATGATTCGTAGTATCTTAATGCATCTTAAAATATATCAATATGCATATATGGAATATAATTGAGGATATATATCTATATAATCATATCAAGTGGTGTGCAGGTGTGTGTGTGAGAGAGAGGGGGGGGTGAGGGAGAGAGAGGCATATCAGTGATTGTAAGATCCTGTTTTTATTTATTGTTAAATTACATAAAAGCGAGAAGGAATTTTGACTGAATATGCTGATAATTTTCTGACATTTTTTTCTATGCTGTACCAAATAGTGTTGCTTAGAATACTTGATCAGAAAACAGATCAGATTTCACAGGATTTATTCTCTGCCGATTTTATTTTTCATATAACAGCAAAATATGTTTGGCTCATAACACCATTAAACTTCACATCAGCCAAGAAAGAAAATCGCAGCCAGTAAGTCCCAGCCAAAGCAGGCCTTTCTTTCTATTCAGACAGAACCAGCATCTATCTTTAGTCTTGTGATGTAACTTATTTGGACACACCAAATATTTTATGCAATATCATGAATGGTAGACCTGCTTTTTAGTTAGAATTTTTCCTTGTTAGTCACACCTGCTCCCCAAACAAAAAACGGAACACAAGATTTCATATAGAAATCTGGAGGAAGAAGGACAAAATTGCACCTACACCATGTGAAAATAAAAGCAAACAATAACCATGGCAAACAGGGGCACTCAAAAATCAAAAGGCTCTCGGAGTTGACCAAAATCATAAACACCAAGCTACCTCGCTATAGGAATAATAGTATTTTAAAAAAAAAACCTGTAAGAACCTCAAAGCATTTGTCAAATTTTTCCAAAGCCCAGGTATGGATTCAAATTCAGATTTACATTAATGAAAACATATTTGACCTATCAGTTACACATAGATGCAATAGGTACAATTGAAATAACATTAGGTTCACTCTGAGGACTTCACCCAGCCCTTCTGTGGTATATGTGGTTGATTGCTTATTGAAAAATATTGGCACTTCTGACAAGGGGGACATAGTGAGGACACCGGAAAAGTGCCTTCTGAGTTTGGTAAGAAAGGTGGAGCCATAGGTTTGTTGTTGTTTTTTGCTGGAAAGATCAGGACACTCACAGTTTGTTACACACTGGCAGTGCTATATTTGCACTTTAACTGACATGGCTCATCTATGAAATCCTAGGATCTGCAGTTTAGAGAGCAATTATTAGTATATACCAGTCAGAATATCAGTAACAGATAGTTAGCATAATGGTTTGAGCATTGGACAATGACTCTGGAGATCGGGTTCAATTCACACACATGCCATGAAAGCCACTGGGTAACCTTGGACAAGTCACAGGGGAAGGCATGGCAAACCTCCTCTGAACAAACATTGCCAAGAAAATCCCATGATAGATATTTCTGACCTTGGGACCTTTAGGGCCATAACTACACACACACAACACACACACAACACAACAACCATGCTCAACCAAACATTGGGATTATGAGCAGGACAGAAATTGTGGTCATGTTCATTTGAAGATTTTTCATAGGCATTTTGTTGGCAGTGTGGGAACTGAATGTGGATCCCTTCTACAGTAACATAATTAAAAGAGTACATACCACTTAAACTGCCATGACAACACTCTATGAAATCCTGGGCATTTGCACTTTAGGGAAGGCTATTTAGAATTCTAACCAGGAGGACTAGTGTTTCACCACACCAACTACAAATCCAAGATTTCATAGGATGTTGTCATGGCAATTAAAGTGGCATTGCTATCATGAGTAGTGTGAAAGACTTTAGCATAGAGAAGGAAATACCTCATCAGGGCCATTCTCTGAACTGAAGGGAGGGTCCAGCCCCTGAATATATTTCTAAATGATATAACTAAAAGGTTTAGTGAATCTAAAGTTGGAAATCACAAGCAGAATAAAAAAAAAATCTCTATAATTCTTTATTACTTTGCCTCAGGTGTTTACTGATGTAGCACAAAGATGCCCTCATTTCTCTAGCTCCAGCAGGAGATGAAATCAAAGAAACTAAAGATACATCTTGGCATGCCAAAATAGATTGTCCCTGGATGCAGACGTTATGATCTGAATGCCACTGCTTTGCCCATATGCCTTTCCACTCTCAGAATTCCTCTGGTGTGGCTGCTTGGAAGTAAACTGAATTGACATGACTGGGACTCATATAGATATAAATCTGTTTACATGACGACGCTGCAGGGCTCTGACCCTCTGGGTCAAGCTGTTGTTTCCTGCTCTCTCCTACTAGGACTGCCTGGTGGAGAGGGAACTGCACTCATTCTGATGCTTAGAAACAATATTACAACTCATCATCATACTCCATCTGGTCTTGAAATCTAGGGTGAATTCAACTCTTCCACAGTTATAGCACTGTGATACCACTTTAAGTGTCACGGCGCCATCTATAGGATCTTTGAATTTGTAGTAGAGGTGGGGACTAGGAATGGCGCCAGAAAATCTAATGTACATTAGTTCAGAGAAGAATATTAAACAACTCTAAGCCTTCTCTCCAGTACAAATTCCAGATTCTGTAAGATGTACCTAAAGGGTTTCAAGCTGACATAACTGTCCAATGTGGATACATCACCGGTGAAGAGAAAGCCTATCCATGACCTGCCGGCCGCTAAAGTCTTACAGCTTCTGTATTTCTTTCTGTGATAGTTGCACTTATATTTAGCTGAGTGAGAATAAAGTTATGTGATATCTGTTTTCAGAGTAAACCCCTCTATAACGCTCCCAGGCTATAAGAGTTTTTTCTGCTGTCACATTATCTAACACTTATCTATTTGACCAGGTATTTACCCCCCCAAACGGGAGGCTGTTCAATTGGAAAGTAATATCCTGCTCTTCTTTTGGTTGCAAGTGGAAAGAAGATTGTTACATTGCATAAATCTGAATACATAGAGCTAAATAAATGAACTGGGGGATAGGTGTTAGGTTTTGCCGTTTTTTCTTCTCACTTCCAAGAGCTTATTTCCTCATTATGAACTCAGGCGAAAGCCCTAGCCATATTGGTCCCTGTTTTTATTCGCAGTGGCGTCCGCAGAAACAGAAGCCAGGAGCCCATTTGTCAACGAAACAAGTTTGTATTTTCCTTAGTAACTTTTTCAACAAATAGGTAAGGGGAATTAAAGGAAATAAATGATCTGGTTACAGTTGTGAACAGTCCAGCAAACACTTGGGTGTGATACTTTACTCTGGGCAGGGTACTGAAGGGATCAGTGTCATTAAAGTAGAAAGAAAGCAAGCTGAGGCAAGCCACTGCAGATTATTCTACTCATCTTCTACTCGCTCAGCTGAAACCATTGCTGCCGCTTCTGCTGACATTTATTTCATTCATTTGTGCTACCGTTACTTTCAGTAAGTCTACCAGGTTTGTTCATCACCCATAATAATACTGCTGTATATGCGCACCAGGGATTCTGAGCTAGCATCTCTATTCTCTAATTTTGTTACTATTATATTGAAAAAAGGAGCTTCTCCCTGCTACTTTCTCAGTGATCTTCTCATGTCAACCACTGGATCATAGTGTGACATCTTTTTTGCCCAGATTAATAATCCCTAGAAATGGATTGGTCAGTCGATAGTCTTCCTAAACATTTTCCAATACACATTGGATGAGGTCATGGGATCATCACCACCTCCTGGACTTTAATTAGTCATCTCACTAAACAATTGATGCTCGCTATCGGGAAGCATGCAGGTATTAAAATATCTAAGGTATCTGGAATGTTTTATAAATATTGCTGACTGCATCAAACTCTGGTCTTTCTATTTTTAAGCTCTTTGCAAAAGCTGCCAGTGGTAGACTGAAATGTGTAAGACTATATGAGATTGCAAAGTCCTGCTCAGAAAGATACATTTTCAATAATTAATTCACAACTTCAGCTGTACTCGTAACTTGCTTGCTTTCATTTGTTATTGTTATATGCTTCAGGTCAACTTTGATTTAGGTGATCCTATCTAGGGTTTTCTTGGCAAGATTTCAGAGGGGGTTTGCCATTCGGGCCTTTTAAGCTGAGAGAAGGGTTCCCAGGGAGTTTCCTTGACCCAGTGGGATCAAATCCTGATTTCCTGAGCCCTAGCCAATACTCAAACCACTGTCCATGTTGCCCCCTACATGTCTCACTCTGTCTGTAAAACTGATGAATGCCCAGGTGAGCACACAAGAACTGGCAGGGAAATCCGCCAGTTCCAAGACTACATAGGGTACAAAACCGATGTACAACGGGAGTTGCTCAAAGATTAGTCCAAAGTACATACCAAAGCTAAAGAGCAGGAAACCAGTGTGTCAGATGTATAGAAGTTTGGAGCTTTTGTTTTGAAGCAATGGATGGCCCTGAGCAGAGCTAATTTATAGCCAGAAGTGAATCCTGCATTTAAATTTATGTCACTGGTAGGCGGAAGGTCGCTCCTTCTCCTGATCAGCAGCTGTTATATGGGATGGCTTGGAGTTTATCACTGGGGAGGGGGGAATGTGAAATTTAAACAGTGATTAACTGGTGGGAGGGATTTTGTGGCTCTAATTTCAGGTGTATGATGGGTTTTAGCTTGTTGGGGGAGCAAAATGGTCACTTGAAAATCTGGGAGCTTGGACTTCTGGGAGTCTTCAGGATGTACATAAGTGTCTTAACAGCTGCATGTGTCCCACAGGATGCACTTCACTAGCCCGGCATTACATCCAACATATATATACGCCACTGATCTTTATTATTTATTTATTCCAGGATTTATATCCCTGCCTCTCCTACAATGGGATTTGAGGCTTGTTACAATAATTAAAAAGACAGGACTAAAAGATTGAATTGATTGATTGACTGATTCAAAAGTTAAAAACTAATTAAATATTACCAGCCTAAACACAACTTAAAACAGCATAGTTAAAACCAATTTTAAAAAACCATTCAAACATAAACAGCACATCACTTACACCAGAAAATTCACCCACCAAATGCCTGCATGAATAAAAATATCTTCAGCTGGCATCAAAATATATTAGGGAGGGAGCAAACTAATCTACCATGAAAGGGAGTTCCACAGGCGGGAGTCCTTAATATCAACTGCACCTGAGAAAAGCCCTCTCCTGTCGTCTTAGTGCCAAGCTGGTCTGTATATACAGTCCTTCAGATAGTCTGGACCCAAGCCATTTAGGTTTTAAAGGTCAAAATCAGCACCTTAAATTCTGCTCGGAATAGACAGAGCCAGTGAAGCTCTTTCAGCAGAGGAGTTGCATCCTGTAGCCGGTCCAGTGAACAGCACCACAGTATTTTGTACCCCTGAAGATTCCGATAATGTTGTTTTCATTGCACATCCTTGGAGCAGGATTAGAAGGAAGATGAGAAAGAAAGAACACATTGAGTTAATGGGAAACACGCAGTTTGTATGTATGTAGAAATGAGAAGACCTGAACCAAGGGCCTGTTATAGACTGGCCAAAAAAGCTGCTTCGGGTCTCTTTGGAGGTATTGTTAAATGATGCATGATCCCAAGAATCCAGAAGCTGCACCAAAGCTGCACTCCAGTGCTTAGGAATGGAGTGTGGCTTTGGCGCAACCTCTGGACTCTAGGACCCATGCATCATTTAAATAGCACCTCCAAAGAGACCCAACAGCTTTATTTTGGCAGTCTGTAACAGGCCAAGGAACTATATTAATTAATACATTAGTGCAATCTTGGGAGGCTGCTGAGAACCTATGGGACTTACTTCCACATAAGTGTGTATGGGATTTCAGCCTCATAACATATGAAATCAGCAAGTGAGAAGGAGCTATACCAAACCAAGGAAGCCATTTATCTGCCCTTTCTGCAGTCTTGTTCAGTACCCCTGCTCCTGGTGAGGTAATTAGTACTAAGCTGTATAATAATTTTCTGTCTTTTAATGATATCTGAAAATCGTAACCCAAGATCGAATGTTAGTCTGGCAAATGGTAAGGAAGGTCCTGCTCTGACTACTTAAACTTGTTTTTTTTTAAATTGCAAAATATTAAAGCAGATTGGTCTGAGTCAGCTTGGATCCAGATCTAGTTGGATTGGATTATTCAGATTCAGCACAGGTCATCCTAGTCCTAGGCAATTTAGAATTATCTGGTACTTCAGACATAAAATGACAAAGTTACCATAAGTGGAAGATGCTTGACAGCAGTTGTCTCCAGCATGACCAACACAGGTTCTTTGATGGAGAAGAAAAGGACAGAGTTCAAATTCCTGATTAAACTCTAGCCCAATTTGGGACAAAATGCTTAGCACCAGCCACTGATCACTATGATGATGGTGGCGGGGGGGAGGTTTTCAACCACTGAATAACATGCCAGTTCTCTCATGTGGCTCTACATTTTTTGCTAGATTTATCTGTTAATCTCATCCCATCAAGATTAGCATGATGGCCTTTTGCAATTTCAGATCCTCTCCATTGTCATATAGGCAACCTGATAAGTACATTGCCCTTCCTTAAAGAGTTGCTGTAAAACATGCAAAGAAGGAACCTTAGGATGTTTGGACTCATATACTAGAAGCCACAACCAGCAGGCCAATATAAAGAGCTGTGAGAGTTTTAGCTCAAATATCATTCCCTATTTCTACTTTATAAGATTAAGCAAGTAATAAGGATTGACAAGTTAATAGTGTCGGGCTTTGATATTTTGCACCTTGACTTGGGTAAGTTTGCAGGGAGGAGGGTCACCATTTTTGCTTTGGCTCAGAAAGCAAAATGGACATGGACTGGCTACTACACTATCACAATACATATTATTAAGATCAAGCATGGACCCAGAGGTTGGAAATTATTTTTAGAGGAATTAATATATAACATTTTAAGCCATGAAAGACAGAAGTAAAACTATACAGCTTTGCAACCCCAGCTCAACCACTGAACTGTTTCAACCTTTAGAGGAATGGCTCCATCAACTCAGAGGTAGTACATTGATTTCATGCTCCATATCAAATTCAGCCTTAACTTCCTTCCCTCCTGAGAACTTCAAAGGTATGCCAACCCCAAAACAACCTAGGCCAGTCTACACAATGAAAATTATTCTGGTAGAATGCAGGTAGAATGTGATCCTCCAACACAATTCAAACAATTTGTGCTTTTGGGGAGGGAGGCAAAAAGTACTTAAAACCCAAAGTCATCATACTTTTCACCACAGTATATGGAAGGATATGCATCAGACACATGGGCATCCAATTATGCATAGCAGTACATTTTGCAGAGGGCAAGTGGATGAGCATTTCTTTACCCTTTTTTAAAGGTATGGGCATTTAAATAATGGCTTGTTCAGAAATATGCAAATGGTTCTTCTGTTCTGCATTTTCCTCTCCTCTTCCACCACTTGTTAACTTTTTCGCCTTCATTAAACCTGCTCATACACTGGGAACAGTTAGGGGTCTGAAAATGTGGAATTTGAACTTCAACAAAAACCACCAGTAGGTTTTCTCATGGTCCTAGAGCAAGGTTGGTCAACCAATTCTCATAGGACTATGCACTGTTATCATTACTGATGTGAATATAATTTCTCAGATCCCCCTACACTTTTTCATTTTTCTTTAAATCATGTCCAAGACTAGTTTTCTGTCTGCCTTGAAACTCCAGAAATTAAGTATATTCCTAATGTGCACATTGATAAATATGTATTTTTTGCAACTTTCTCCCTCCATTGACTAAAGCATGATTATTTTCAATTATGTCCATTTTAGCTGTTCATATTTTCAAATAGCCATGCACTTGTTTCTTGGAAACACCCTCTGTGATTTGCACATGGCAAATTCTCATGGCCTCAACAGGTGAGAAATGGCTAGTTTTCTTCCAAGGTTTGATTTTTCCCCCATTTCCAATGTACATTTCTTCAGAGTCTGAACTGAAATTAAATATGCCATTAGACAGAATCTATTGAAACCAGATTCAGTCAACTTAGAATAAAGAGTTAAGAGTATTGCGAATTTCCCTTTCCCTAGTGAAGAAGGACACCTTTACATGCAGGATACTTATCAAATTTTGGCAGCGATTCTTTTCTCAAGAATGAGAAGCAAGTGAGTCCTTCCCCCCATGAAGGGTTCTATGTATTGTGAAAAAAAATCCTCGTGTAAAAGTGTTAAGAGTTACAAACCTCAATGCCATACTAATAGGTCTATATTACTCGACTATAAGTCAACCTCATGTATAAATCATGGGCAGGTTTTGGGGGAAATTATGGGTTTTGATATGAACCTTGGATAAGTCAAGAATAAAACTTAGAAGCATGTAACAAAGATCTAAATGAGAAGCAAAGGAAAACAATGCCAAAGAACCTACAAAATTATGCAGGCATAACTGTTTTAGCTCACACAAAGCTGGATGGAAGAGAGAGGAGAGGAGTCAGTGCTTCTAGGACAGATGCACTCTTATCTTTCACCAGGGGATGCTTCCCTTTTTAATAAGAGTTAAAGTATAATATTTACATTTGACCCATGGTAAGTCAAACTAGATTTTGGGGTCATTTTTTTGACTAAAATTCTAGACTTATACATGAGTATATACAGTAGTTGCTGATTTTCTGTTTTGGATGGTCCTCTCCCTCCCCCCCCCCCAACCACCACTCTCTTCTTGCATCACTCTAATGCAGCGCCATTTTTTCTCTCTCTATCTCTCCTCTATTAGACTTTGTTGGACATTCTATTAGGTACTTACATCATGTAAACTGCTAGGATCAGTAAACGTGAATCATGATATTGCAGTAAACACAATGCTGTCTTCTTGGAGGGGAAAAGAGACCTAGCTGCATCTCTAGGACCGCTTTGCAAACACAACTAACAGCATGGCCAGAGTGCCAAGAGACTTAATTGCACAATGGGCACAAACATGTTATGGTACTTGCTGTGCAATGGGAATTCCCCTTAATCAACAGGACTCAACATAGGACACATCCAATATATATTGGCACAATTTCCTAAGACTGTCGTGTGTCCTCTCCAGAATGTAGCTACAACATTGTAAAGTTTTTAAAAATATCACCTCTGATGCAGGATCTAGGTCCATATTTTTGACTGTGGACCAGTAATTCATAAACAGAAATTCTTTATATGTTTTACAAAGAAGACCCAAGTTGCTTCTTTCTCTGCTGGATTCTGAGTGTTTTAATCAGTGTCAGACTGGTTGCTTTTCAAGGCCTGCACATGTCCAAACAAAACTAGCATCCTTAAGGAAAGCACACTCAAGCAACAGTCAGAAAAAGATAGGATTCTTGATGAGAAAATGTAAACGATCCATATATGCTTTGATTTTTAAGGCGGCAGCGATAGCAATTTGTGCAAAAATATCACAGTGTGTACAAAAATAGTTTGCACAGTTTGCTCAGAAAAGGCCTGATATGAAAAAACTCTGCAGAAAGTGTGCAACCCTCACCCAAAAAAACCCTTTCATCTTACCTAGTAGGGAGGGGGGGAAAACTGGACTTTATCACATGTGGGAAATCGGCAGTTTAAAAAGGCATTTTACCAGGACATTCACGTGATTTCGGGAAAGATTTTCCCACACATTGTGCTTAGAGAGGATGTATCCCGGGAAGAACCAGGAATACTCTAGCAACAAATCATTCATGGGATTTCCCTATGTATGATTTGTTGGTGGAGCATTCCTGGTTCTTACAGGGATAAATCCTCTCTAATCATGATGTTGTGGGAAAATCTTTCCCATGATTGCATGAATGTCCTGGTAAAATGTCTTTTTAAACCTCCAATTTCCCCCATGTGATAAAGTCCACTGAGAGTTTTCATTCTTGGGATTACTATGTTCATATCTCTAAAGGAGACCCACCAAAATCAATAAGACATAAAGATTGAATACTTTGTTGGACTAGGGCTCCAGGAAAACAGGGTTTCCACCTCCACTCAGCTGTAGAAACTGAATGGGTGACTTTGGGCAAGTGAAACTTCCTTAGCCTTAGAGGAAAACCTCCTCTCAAAAAATCTTTCAAAACAACAGCAACAACAACAACAAACAACCCTATGATAGGATTGACACAAGCCAGAGTTGACTTGAAGGCTCATAATAATAACAACAACAACAAAATCCAGGTAAAACTACAGATAGATCCTACAATGTTTGTAAAAACCCCACATGCCAAAATGTGGAGCTACAATTCATTTTCTAAACACCACTGTGTTTGAAGATACTAACCACATTTTAAAAAATTAAATTACATAGATTTTGTTCTTTGGAACAAGTCCTGAATTACTTGAACAAGTCCTGAATTAGACAGAGGGTAAACAGAACCTTGTTCAAGAGGACAAATTAATTCTCTGAATATCTGTGTTTTCACTTCACCACACTGTCCTACATAAATGCCTCATCCTCACAGGAAAGGTTATTTATTTTATCATGTCCTTCACTAAAGTCTTGGGTTCCCATGGGTATTTGGAACACAATTGCCCTGAAAAATCAGGAACGACATACCCTGGCTGAAAGGAATTCCACAAGGATAAATATTTCATAGATGCAGAGTCAAAGGACTTAAACTAAGTGAAGGTTGTGTAAAAAAATCTTTGATAAATGGAAATGCACATTTTATGGTAAAAGCGTTTTTCTATTTCCCTGATTTCTTATTTCACTCCTCCCCCCACCTCTCTCTCTCTCTCTCGCACACAAATATTAAAAGAATATAGCTTTGTCTTGCTTTGAGGCTTACAGTCCAGGCCCTGCTGAAACATTGGGCAGGATGAATCGGTGCACTCTTGTATGACACTTTTTGAGTAACCATGTAAGAACAGCAAATTGTCAGTTGTTTAATAGCATTTGTTGTTATTTGTTGTTAACTGCCCTTGAGTCAATCTCAATTCATGGCGACCCTATGGATGAGACATCTCCAAGATCCTCTGTCCTCCATTGCTCTGCTTAATTCCTGCAACCCCATACCTGTGACCTCCTTAATAGAGTCAATCCATCTGGCATGTGGCCTTCCTCTCTTCCTACTTACCTACACCTTTCCCAGCAATATTGTCTTTTCCTATGAGTCTTTCCTTCTCATGATGTGTCCGAAGTACAACAGCTCAGTTTGGTCATCTTGGATTTCAAGGAGGTTTCCGGCTTGATCTGCTCCAGGACCCCCCCCCCTTATTTTATTTTATTTTATTTTATTTTATTTTATTTTATTTTTTTATTTTTTGTCCTTTTGGCTGTCTATGGGATCTTCAGCACTCTTCACCAGCACCACACCTCAAATGAATTTCCTCCTATCATCTTTCTTAACTGTCCAGCTCTCACATCCATACATGGAAAGTGGGATGGTTGAGAGTTAACTGGGACTGTCCCTGCCTAATTAACACAGTTTAAGGGTAGTCAGTGGTTCATTATTACAGTCCAAATATAACTGCTTGTCCCAAAATCAGGTAGTTCTATTGAATCAATTACTAAATAGTAAATCAACACTTATGTAAACCCCATGGGTCAAATGGATCTATTCTATCTGAGAACTGCAATTATCTCAGGATTAGGGGAAATTAGGATTTTCTGATTCATTTATGTCAATTTTTAGCTTTTTTATTTTATACAGTGATAGTCAAGATAAGAAAAAATAAATCAGGAAAAGGTCGCTCCATTTTAGTATACGAGTACATTTTAGCCACAATCTAATGTTCTTACTGTGCACCTTTCCCCCTCTTGTAGTCCCCAATTGATCTAAAAACTTTTTTTTAAAAAAAAATGTTCCTAGAATAAGTTACCGATACCCAGAAAAGGCTACCAGACTGGGTGGGTAGGAACCTGATACACACCATAATTTAGGCCTTTGAAACATATGTGAAAAACAATTAAGTGTCTAAAACCTTGGACTCCGTTTCCAGAACTATCAATGATTTAAGAAAAACAGGAGCTTCTCCCTGTGACCAAAGCACTGAATCAAGTGCATTAATTCTTACAAGAAATTTAACATTAAAGTGTTAACTGCAACACTTCAAAATATTTTGAATAACCTGAAATTAGGACATCTTGCACATTCCATAGGGAGGTACAGCATATGGTGCAGGCCATTCTTGTCAAAGTATACCTTAAGGTAAGTCATGCCATTCTCAACTCATTTTCAGAGATGACAAAAACATCTTTTTTAGGATTACCTTGTCAGAAACCTGTCAAGTAGATTAGAATCCCAAAAAGGGTGCATGCATGTGTTTTGAATTTAATATAATTGACTTTACACAATTCCTGTGTCAGAAACTGAAGAATCCATTGTGTTTGGGCAATGAATAGTAATAACATAAATTCTCAGGAAAAAAATGACTGGGTAACTATTTGACTATGTATTGAATATGTTTTTTTAATATAAGGAAGGTTAGATTTAAAAGAACAGTTAGCTAATAATAAATGTTTAATCTGGGGTAAGCAACATCCAAGATGTTGTGGTGAAGCAGGCTGCTTTGTCCTCATGCTTAACAGAGGTGGAACAAACTATACTTGACCAAAGCCTACTGAGATGGTCAGGAATCATGGAAAACCAATGAATGGCCAGGATGAACAATTTTGCTTACTGTCTTTAGTCCCAAGTCATTGATACAGAAATTTGAATAGTGTCTATGCATTCAATATGCCCAGGGACAGATTGTATTCAGACCTTTGTATCAGTCTGTGTACGTGAGGCGTGAGGAATGTAGACAGTATACTTTTCTGTGTGCTGAGGATCTGTGGATGCCAAACATCTGCGTTATGACTCTGTACAAAAAGGGAGATGAAATTAATCACTGTTAAGACAATCTAACTCAGGAGCCAAATTCTCCTTCTTCAGTCCCCGCATCCATGATAATATTAGCATATACTAGGGATGCAAAGCTGTTTACTTTGTCCTTGGACACAAGAGTGAATAATTTCCACAATTTTCTCCCCATGGCATGAAAATATGAGGAATTATGCACAGTTCTTGATCACTGAATGCACTTTGGAATGTCTTTCCGGACAAATCATTTATTCTTGTTTTATGCTCAAAAAACCACATGTATTACTACACAGACAAATTGTCCCCAAAGATACCCCAAATTATGAAGGATCTCGCAACTATTCTCCTTTTTTCTCAGCAGAGCTTTCCAAGTGTTGGGATCCCCCTTTTCACTGAGGGTACAACAAATAACAAATACTATTCACATCCCTAGAATGTACTGGTGTAATAACTCATAGCCAATGGTTCCTACATGTGAATATTATGAAGTAGCCATTTAAAAAAGAAATAAATCTCAGTTCTGAACTCACTTGAATTTCTGCCCAGAACTGCCCTGGTTCCTGCCCAGGAGTATTTTTCTTTGTCATCTGAACAGGATGACATGACGCTGGGGTGAACACAGGCCTTTTGGCCCATGTGGACAGCCTCTAAGTTCAATTCTGAAGTCCAAGCTACTGAACCTACGCTGGGATAGGATAGTCACTATCCCAGTAACCTAGAAGCCTATGTCTGGCACTAGGGCTGAGCTTTTCCTTGTTGCATTTTATCTTTCTCTCTAACTTGCCTGGAACATCCTGGTACTAGAGAGCTTTCCTCTCCTATCTAGAAAGGCATTTTAAGAAGATATTGCCACTACTAGAGCATGTTTCTGTGAGTGCACAGTCATTCCTCGGAAGCAAGAACAGACAGCACTCCTAATTTTGGCTGCTTTCTAGCATGATGCTTTTAAGGATCCTCAACACTTTCTAGTATACTTTGAATAAAATGATGTTTATATAACTTCTGGTTTAGACTAATGAAGTAGGTTTTTAATAAGGTGACATGTAATGTTACACATCTCAATAAGCAATTTTAAAGCTGAAATGTTAAGTATTTCCAAAATCAGGCACTTTGTATGATTTCTGTTCCACAACTGACATGAAGGAAGACTTCTTACAACGAGAAGGCAAGCTGTTTTCTTTAGCTTAGATGCTTTCAGGGTGGGTGGAATCAAAGTATGAATTGTGACTACCAAATGGTGCAATGCATTGAAGAGCATGTGCTTAACTCTTTCAAACAGTAATTCTGTAATGTGCACTGTTAATGTGCTTGGCAGTAACATGTAGTAACTAAACTGTGAAATTGAGTTGCAAAGTGCCCAAAGTCAGACGCTTCAAATAAATGAACTCTTTGACTTCAAAGGAGATGCATGTTGAAAGGACACAAAAGCTACTACAGTCAAAGACTAGCCATTACTGAAGTCATAGCAGACCATGACAATGGGAGTTGCAAGAGCAAGAGATATTTCAAAGTTGGTGACTTAGCATTTAAATAGATTTTACAGTACAAAGTGGCTCATTTTTTTAAAGTTGTGTAACAATTAAATTCATGTTTGTCAAATGGTTTCTACAATATATCTGATAGTAAACCAAAGGTGTGCAATAAACATTCTGTACATATAATGTGATTGCAAGCAGAGATGTGAAGGCCCACAAAAAAGAAACAGAAAAACATCTGACAAATGTTGTTTTTCTCTGAAGACTTTTTTCTCAAACTTATCAATCATCATTTGAAATATAATATATAATTTTATGTTCTATGAATTTTAGAGGTAACTGCATATGTATGTGTGTGTGTGAGAGTGAGTGAGTGATAGAGAGAGAGAGAAGAAAAGTGTGTGTGTTTTATATTCTAACATATTTTTATCTATGGCTGTAAATAGATGATGATGACTTTTTTCCAGAGAAATTGAAAGAAATGTATTATCAGACTTCTTGTTTTAGAATGACGAATAAATGCTTAATTCAAGGTTTTCACATATTTACCGCTCCAAGATCATTTCAAAAAATTATGTAAAAGAAAGGCTTGTATGTAAAACTGGGAGGCGTTACAAACCGCCGCTTTGCGGTGGTCTCCTGGTGCTGCTGTTTGTTCCGCAAGGGAGCCGCCGCAGCCAAACCGCGTGGCTCCCTTAGGGAGCAAAGAAGAAGCTCCAAAATGGAGCTTCTTCTGGCAGCGCACTCATGACGCCGCGAGGCGCCAATGCCGCACTCACGACGTCATTAGCGCCGGTGATGTGCGGACGCACAGCGTCCGTTACATCAAAATGGCGGCGGCCATGTGGAACGGTTGCCACCATTTGTTATGGACAGAGTCCGTAACAGGAATAGGGGCGTCTGGAAGAGACGTCCCTTTTTTAAACTGGGACGTCCTGAGGACGTCCCAAGTGGCGGTTTGTAACCCGCCTATGTAGTGTCAGAGCATTGCAATTCCAGTTCTTTTTTATGGATGTGTTATTTCTGCTTAACACCATGGAGAACTAGTGGATACAAATAATTGTTTTATGTGTGTTGGATGTTGTTTTGTTTTGTTGTTTGTTTGTTTGTTCCTCCTCATAAACTGGTGTTTATGAAGTTCCTTATAGGTTAGCTGTTGCTTAAAGTTCAGGACCTTGCAGCTCCATTTCTACTTGCAAAATATCAGATATGACCCCTTTATGTCTACCCAAATTGTACATAACAAATTTTATGTTCTTAAAGTAACAAAGTTATTTTGAATGTACTAGTATAGTCGACTAATATTGCATTTCTCTATTTCCCCCCCAATATTTCCAATTTTGTACCCCCACCCCCCAAAAAAATCTCCAGGGGGAAAATAGTTTTTCTTTGTGGCTTCAAAGTTTTCTGAAATTTTAAACTTTAACAAACAAACAAACAAACTCTAGCTTCAACAGAACAGGGAACAAAGGAGTTGTGATGAACCCAAAGTTGTAATTGTATTACAGAGTTCACATACATTCAATATGTCTGCCATGAAACATGAATTTACATGTTCAAAATGTGCAATCTGAGGTATTATCTTCATTTACAGTCAACAATTATGATAGGTTAATCAGTTAACTAATTTGGTTTAACTCCCTCCGAAATCATTGGGACACATTAGCCATAACTTAAGTCCTGTTCATCTCTGGGAGAACTCTACAACTAAGTCTGAATCCAACTCAATGTAATTATACTAAGCTGCACTTCATAAAACATTTAATGAATTCATTAACTTTTCTAAACTACCCAGATAATGGTGTATTGATGATATAAAAATCTGACAGCAATTTTTCAAGATCGAATCCCTGGGACCTTTTGATCAGCAAGGAGTAGAGCGAGAATCCTGTATGGCAGTTAGGTGTAACCTGGAGTTACACACTTGCAACCTTTTTTAAATTCATAATCCCTACATAGCTCCTAGTTTAGGGACATGTAGAAACTGTAAAGGTTCCTCAATCTGCACTTACCAAAAATCTGCCGCTACTATTGATGGACATCTGTTACCCATCACTCAGGAAGCAACTGGCTATTGTTTCTTCCCTCTGCTGACATGCAAGCAATCTCATGAGAGGGGGTACATCTTCTATCTGTTACATCAGAGTTCATGAACAGGATGGTGGTGGAAACAGCAACCAGCTATTATTTGAATGACAGGGGAACACTGTCTGTCACAATGGATGCTTCCCAGTAAGTGGAGATTGGGAAGGATTGTGCCAGAATTTAGTATGCAGCACCATAACTAGGCATACACAAAGACCATACAGGATTCTAGCCAATGAGATCATCTGTCATCCCATCCCATTACCTCACTCCTTGGATTTCCCTGTTCCCTCTGCATTCAACTAAATACATATAGTAGATGGAGGAAAAATGGATTTTCCAAGTTACAAATGTACGGTTCTGATTTATCCCTGCTGTAGTCAAAGGTATTTGGGTTTGCCTTGCTCTTGAATAAGCATGACCAACTAGCTTTACACAAGGCCTGGTCACAATGGAGAGAAAACTGCTTGGAATGTTATTAGATCAACACAGCCACATACATTTTTGGAGACTTCTTGTGATAAGGATGGTGATGAAGGACACCCACACTTGAGCATTTGCCAGTATTTCAGTGTATATATACATGATGCTGCATAAAACAGCAAAAAAGAAAAAAAAAGATAAGAAAAGAAAAGAAATGAAAAAGCACCACCAAAACCCCTAATCCAACAAGAACTTGACCTGTGCTTCTTAAATCTGTCCTCCTGTTTTCGGTGTTTATTTCATTCAGTGCTCAGTACATTCTTGTAATCAGGAAAATTCATAACATACTGACAATTGTCCTTCTACAGCCTTTGATGATTGATATAGTAGACTTTGAATTGATGGTTTCAAAGGGGGAGGGAGTGGGAATGGAAATGGCTAGTCTTTCCCATATTAGTAGGTGAGCCACATTAATATTTCTGTATGAGCTTGTACACTGTTTTATATTAGAAGTGGGGGTTATGTACCACAGGACAAGCCTGAAGAAAACTGGATCAGTACATTTGTCAAAATAAGCATATGACATGTTCCTTCAGAAAGGATGTGTTTATGTGCATTTGTAATTTTGCATACTCCCTTTATTGAAAAAAGCAGTAGAATGGTCCCCACCACTGAGCATATGTGGGGAACTTTTTATCCAAAGAGAAGCCTATAAGCAGGTAATCAGAGCTTACTGTGAGCTTGAGTGACAAGATAGGCAGCCAGAATTATCAGCAAATGGACCCCTATTGGCCACTGGAGTCTTGCTGAGATAAGAGCTGTAAGATCTCAGCCTCCTCTGCCTTCTGCAATGAAGCATAGTAGAAAGCAGGCCAAGCAAGTTACCATGGTACCACTGAAAGTTGTTTGGAAAACACCACCCACCATCTTGACAATTCACTTTACAGCAAGAAGGAGGTTTTTCCTTAAGTACTGTCCTTAACCATGAAAAGGGGGAAAGCTGGTAATTGAACATGCCCTACTATGACAACTCTTTGTTGTTATCTGCCCTTGAGTTGACCTCAACTCATGGTGACCCTGTGGATGTGACACTCCAAGAACCCCGATCTTCCACTTCTCTACTTAATTCCTGCAAGCCCATGCCCATGGCCCACCTGACTGAGTCCATCTCTCTGGCATGCGATCTTCCTCCTCTTCTTCTACCTTTCCTAGAATTATTGTCTTTTCCAGTGATCCATGCCTTCTCATTATATGGCCAAAGTACATTAGCCTCAATTTGATAATCTTGGCTTCTAAGGAGATCTCTGGCTTTATCTGTTTGTCTTTTTGGTTGTCTATGGTATCTTAAGCACTCTTCTCCAGCAGCACATCTCAAATGATTTGACTTTCCATCTGTTGGCTTCCTTTATTGTCCAGCTCTCGCATCGGTATATGATCGACAGTACGATAGCTTAGATGATTCTAACTTTTGTGCTCAGTTGTATACATTTATTCTCCAGCAGCTTTTCTAGTTCTTTCATAGTTTCCCTTCCCATTCCTAATCTTCCTCTTATTTCTTGATTGCAATAATCAATTTCTTGATTTCTTGATTCTCCAAAGTATGGAGATTCCTTAACTATTTCAATTTCCTCATTATCTAGATTGAATTTATGTATCTCTTCTTTGGTCATAATTTTTCTTTACTTTATGTTTACTATTGATTCTGCCTTTGCACTTTCATATCCAAGCCTGTGATATCTTCTGCTATTATTATGATATCATCCATGTACCTTAAGTTGTTGATATTCTTTCCTCCTATCTTCAGTCCTCCTCCTTCTGATTCTAGCTCTGCTTTTCTTATGATGTTTTCTGCATATACATGAACAAGTAGGGTAATAGAAGGCAACATTGTCTGACCCCTTTGCCTATTGGAAACCACTCTCTTCTTCTGAATTCAATTCTCACAGTGACCTATTGTCCTTGGTACAGATTCCTCATCAGTACCTGTACTATCAAATGTTGTGGCACTCCCATGTCTCTGAGTACATTCCATAGCTTTTCATGATCTATACAGTCAAGAGCTTTGCTGTATTCGATAAAGCACATGCTGATTTTTTTCTGGAATTCTTTGGTGCACTCCGTTAGCTATTGTATGTTTACGATGTGGTCCCTGGTGCCTCCTCCTTTCCTGAATCTACCTTTCACCTCTGGAATTCAGCTCTCCATGTATGGTTGGATTCTGTATTGCAGAATTTTGAACATAATTTAGCTAGTGTGTTAGCTCTTCGGGGACAACTCTACACCCATATAACTAAAGCAACCAGATCATGTCTCCCTGTTTGCTCCTGTCTCAACTACCTGCCTTGTGCAAAGGCAGGATCAAGTGTAAAGGTTCCTCAATCTGCCTTGTAATTTGACAAAGAAGCTTCTTTGTCAAATTACACATGGCAAGATCCTTGAAGTACACTGTATTTTTCTCTCTTCCGTAAAGTAACATGTATATCATCCATTTCACAGAAGACAAGAGGAAGAGGAGGAGGGGGGAAGCAAAAGCAGAAGAAGTTGTTGACTCATTCTTTTTGTAAAGTGGTGGGAAATGTAATTTCCCAATACCTAACTCTTCTCCTGGTGTTGTCTCATCAGGATTTGTGATCTATAATGAAGCTTTGTTTCAAAGAGCTTTTGCTCCTTGTTGTTCATGGAACAAAAAAAAAACTGAAAAGAAGATTTGTCTTCCCCGACATGGCTGCTTTCAGATGTTGTTCATGCTGTTCATCTCAGACAGATATTTTATGTTCTTTGGAACTCTGTGGGATCTCCAGGTAATGCCAACCTTTTGTTCAGCGCATCTAAGTTTCACTACTTTCACCCTTCCCGTCTTTAGTTTTCCAACCTCCATATATGGAAACTTAAAAAAAAAATACAAGTGAACTTATATTAGCATATTAGAAACAGAGTGAATTTGATATTGGTGATGACTCCCTTAGTATGACCTCCACTTTATATCCTTCCTTCACTATTATTTTATGCCTGCCTTTGGGAATTCTTGCCAAGGATTACTGAATGATTTTACAGCAGTGTTTGTTTTTGATGCCTCACGCTGTGCATGATCTTTTCTATAGACCCCTGCTTTGGTGTAACAAGGCAAAAAAAGAAAGAAAGAGGAAAACTGGAGGTGATTTCTGAAATGCTCTAGGTAACTTTACCCAAAGCAAGAAGAAAATGGTTCACTGCCTTGATGTGGATGGTGCGTTGTTTTGAGCAATTAAGCACTGTAAATGTAAACATCAGTAGGAACAAAAATATATAGCAATACATCTCTGTGCATCATGCCTCAAACCCAGGACCCAGGTCCAGACTCTTAAGAGACAGTGAAGCAGAACGAGAGTGCCATGCATAGTTCCCAGGACCCTGGTTCAGACTTGAACACAAACAGAGAAACAGAAGGACTGGGGGACATGCCAGTGCTTGAAACAGCCAGTGGCACTCCCCAGCAGCCATAGCACACAGACATGAACCCAATAATACCTACAACAGCTGAAAAGAGATGACAGATCAGGGGTTTCAATAATCAGAGCATTTATACAGGAAACACTCATTAATCAGGCAACAGCTGTGAGAGGCTGTGTGTCTGTGTTGTGTGCCTTTAAGTCAGTTCTGACTTATGGCAACCATAAGGTAAGCATATCATGGACTTTTCTTGGCACGATTTGTCCAAAGGAAGCTTGTCATTCCCTTCATCTCAGGTAGAGACCATGTGACTTGTCCAAGGGCACACAGATGGCTTCATGGCTAAGCAGGAATCGAACACTGGTCTCCAGAGCCATAGAGCAACACTCAGACCACTATGCCACACTGGCCATAAAAGTAAAGGTAGTCCCTTGACATGAATGTCTAGTCATAACCGACTGTAGGGGACAGTGCTCATCTCTGTTTCTAAGCTGAAGAGCCAGCATTGTCCAAGGACTGCTCTGGTGGTCATGTGGCCAGCATGATTCCACTGAACACTGTTACCTTCCCACTGAGAAGTGGTACCTATTTATCTACTTGTATTTGCATGCTTTCAAACTGCCAGGTTCACAGAAGCTGGGACTAGTGACAGAAGCTCACCCCACCATGCAGCACCCAAGCCTCGAACTGCTAACCTGCTGATCTTGCAATCCACAGAGTCAGCGTCTTAACCACCTGAGCCACTACATCCCTATATAGCATACCTTACTGGATTGTTATATGGGTAAAAGTGGGTTGGGAGTCATATATGGCATCCTGAGAAGTCATATATGGCATCCTGGAAGACAGGCAAATCTTGCAGTCTCCCTTTCTAACACATTGTGATTTTGTAGGTTTTTGTAAGTTTTGCTAAAAAGATGAAATTTTGAGTGAAATTTCCACCCATCTATGGGGAGACAGAGCACAGAGTGATTAGACCATGCTGGTCCAGAACTTACCTGGCAAGAGGATGAGAAGATGACAATGAGGCCAGCCATGGACTGAAAGAGGCAATAGCACCAGCAAATCAGCACTGACTGCCATGTTCCTTTGGCTCTGAACTTTGGGTGAGGTCAGAGAAGATCAAGAGTGTATAGGTGAGATTGTTGAGATCAGGGGCTAAAAGGAGTTAGACTAGTGAGTGAAGGGAAGCAAGAGTGAATGCTGGGAAGGAAGGAGATGGCAAGAGAGAGGGGGAGTGTGTGGGCAGAGCAGATAGAGAGACTAGCATAAGTCACTGTGATCAGTAAGCAGCCAACACAGATGCTGAGGCTGGAGAAAGAGAGCACTAAATAGGAAGGGCATCATGGATACTGCCACACCTAGAGGAAGTAAAGCAAAGATGAGATAACTTAGAAAGGGAATATGACACAAAGAAGAAACATCAGACAGGCTCACCTTTCAGCCTGACACAATAGAGTTCATCCCTTCACAATGAGTTGGATGCATAGCTGGGAAAAGAAGGAAGCTATAGAGTGAAGGCCCCATAAAGCAAAAGTGAGAGACCTTGGTCTGTCATAAAGCGGTATGTGAGAGATGGAGAGTCATGACTACTGACTATTTTCTTCCCCTCTCATTGGTTACTGAGGAATTGACATGTAAAGATGATGATGATAATGATGGTGGTGGTGGTATTTATTTATATCCTATCCTTTCCCCAATTGGGACTCAAAGCATCTTTCAACAATTAAAAAAATTGTAAAAAATCCACAAAATATGAAACTTAAAAAACAATCAAACTATTTGAAAAAATAAAATAAAACCAGGTTAAAACATATACTAAAACACACATGCAGACCAGCACAGCAATTAGCAATATCCAGTGCATTGTGTAAGATGTGACTTATCATCTTAAGATCCACAGGATATCTGTAGAATATGGCTAAATCTGCTGGATTTTTGTAAAGACTTGACTGTAATATTGTTGTGACAGTGTACAGGCTCCTACTGGGGGAACATGTGAAGAAACAGGGCTTGGCTGAATAAATCAGTTACTTTGTAGCTCCATTTGTGTCCTGGAGTAATTGCCATAGAGCAGTGGTTCCCAACCTTCCTAATGCCATGACCCTTTAATACACTTCTTCATGTTATGGTTACTCAAACCCATGAAATTATTTTCGTTTCTACTTCATAACTGTAATTAAATAGGTGTTTTCCAATGGTCTTAGGCGACCCCCATGAAAGGGTCATTCGACCCCCAAAGGAGTCCCAACCCACAGGTTGGGAACGACTGCCATAGAGGAAGCCACATGGACTTTGCCAATTCCCACACCATCCAGCTTCCACCCATTTCTTAGTTTTTGTTTCTCCCACATTCAAATTGTGTAAATACTGGTAAATGATTTATTCAATATTTTCTTATCACCAACACAGGACCCAGGACATCTCACAAAATAAGTTAAGACAAGATGAACTGATGAAAAACAAACAAAATTCCCATCCATCCCTTACTACAAAATAATTTTTAAAAATTTATATGGATATGTATATAATACATCTTATATATTAAATACATATTATATAATGTATAATATTTATTATTATCATATGTAATAAAATGTACATATTAATAATTAATTACAATGTTCCTCTCCCTGTCCAAAGCACACAACCATTCTAAAGAAATGGGTAAGTGTATTAACAACAGATAGTTCTGACACTCCCTGAAAACTGGCAACAGGTTTTCATTTTAAAAAAAATTCCTGCACTTCCAATTCAGAATACAAGAATCTGTCCTTTAAATGCCTGAATTTTATGTTTTGGATGAACATAAAAGGTAAAGGTAAGGGTATTCCCCGTTGACAAGGTTGTCAAGTCATGTCTGACCATAGGGGACAGTGCTCATCTCTGTTACTAAGCCGAAGAGCCAGCATTGTCAGAGATTACTCTGTGATCTTGTGGCCAGCATGATTGCACAGAATGCTGTTAACCTTCCCACCAGAGTGGTACCTATTTATCTACTTGAATTTCCATGCTTTTGAACTGCTAGGTTAGCAGAAGCTGGGACTAGTGATGGGAGCTCACCCCATCATGCGGCACCTGGGCCTTGAATTACAAACCTGCCGATCTTGCAGTCAACACAGTCTTAACCACTTGAGCCACCGCAGCCCTTCCCATACATAAAAACCCACATAAATTTTTTGAGAATGTGAGGTTTTATTTTTATGTAACTGTTTTATTGCTTCTGGTTTGAACACAAGGACCAATGAATCTTAGAAAAGAAAACATGCTTGTTAGCTAAATAAGATTTCTATGGAGTCTGGTGTGTGTGTGTTGTGTGTGCGTGCACACACACACACATCAGATTATATCCACATTCAGAGAGAGAGAGGAAGAGAGAGAGGAAGCATTTGGATGAAAGAGGCAAATACAAATCCTGGTGCCAAGTTAGAATCGTTTCTGCAATATGGCAAAGCTGTGTTCCTGCAAAGCTTGAGGAGAAATGGCTTCTTAAGTTGATAGTAAAGGACATAGTGATGGATCTCAAGTTCACAAAAAGTGCAAGCCTATGGGGTTTATTGTAGCTTCAAGGTCTGTAGTATTCCATATATGCGGCTACATGCCATCTAAAATGAGTGCTACAAACTAACAATATGGCTTCTCGCCATATTTTTTATAATGTTCTTGAGATTGCTAACGCTTGACTTCTTATCCTAAAGTTCCTTTTCTGTTCCAAAATAAAGTGTGATTCAGAGATTACATCCATATCCAATTTTGGAAAGTGAATGTTCCAATTCAGCAATGTAAATATGCACAAGGTTGTTTTTGCTGTTGTTGTTGTTGTTTTTGATGTTATTGGAACCCTTCAAGTTGTTCCTGACTTACAGAGACCCTAAGGCAAACCTATCATGAGGCTTTCTTGGCAACATTTGTTCATAGGTGATTTGCCATTGCTTTCCCTTGAGGCTGAAAAAATGTGACTTGTCCAAAGTCACCCAATGGGTTTCGTGGCTGAGCGGGGAATCAAAAAACGTGGTCTACAAAGTCATAATCCAACACTCTAACCACTGTGCCAAGCTGGATCTCATACTAGCACAGATGGATTGAGAACTTATGAAAGAGGCTATATTAAAAAAGAACATAAAGCAGGACTTCCCCAGTCTGTGAACTGATGCTCTTGGATATGACTACTATCATCTGCCATGTGAAAAAATGATCTGTGGCCTACCAAAAAAAAGTATGTCACAAAAAAGAAGCAATTATTTTTCATGAAGACATAGGTACTGTTCATGTCTGTCCCTTGTGATTGTTACGTTTATTCAAGTCATTTCCAACTTATGGCAACCTTAAGCCAAAGCTATCATGGGGTTTTCTTGGCAAGAGTTATTCAGAGCAGGTTTGTCATTTTCTTATTCTGAGGCTGAGAGCATGTGACTTGCCTAAGGTCAACCAATGGGTTTCATGATCATGCCACACTATTGTTAGACAAAGTGATTTTAGCTGCTTCAGGTGGGAGATGCTAGAAAGCAAGCTTATGCCATATGGCTTGCTCTGCACTTCACCTTCAAGTGCAATCTGGGCTGTTTCCTTTGAGAATCTGTGTTGAAGATAGACCCCACAGTAAGTCCAGATGGCACTTGTATATGGACTGGGAGAGGATCCTTTCTTTTCCTTGGATTTTGCTCCTTCTACAAATGCTTTAATGTGTCAAAATAAAATAAAGCATTACAGCTTTTTTAAACATATACACACACAAACTTGTTCTTAAGAAACTTAACATTTGAAGCACAGAAGTATTTCCATTAGCTTTCAGATGCATTGAGTCTCACTTTTTTCCCCTCTTTCTTATTTCCACCTTTGAAGTTATTAATCCTCTCTCACTAAATGGAGTGGTTTTTAATGCATTTGTCAGTATCTTCACATAGAGGATAAGAGAATGGAATGTGATTACCTCTTTTTTAATGAATACATTCAAACTGCATTGAGAGACACTGTTAACAGGCATAGTTAACAACAGGAATCTGGTATTGAGGATCAAGAAGGTAATATTTGGTGATGGATGTTTCACATTGATACATGGATTTAATTTATGACTTTCTTGAATTTGCAGGATGATTTGCCATTTCTTGTGTATAAGAAAGAGTGCTTTTAAATAGTATATGAATCAACACCCAGGTACAATGATTTAAATAAAAAAAAATCACCCACCTTTTTGTTCAAATGGCTCTTTCAGTCAGTGATGAATGCTAAAGTCATCTCTATGGAAGATCTTAACTAAAGTTGGAGGTTGGCCAAGCTCTCAGACAAGCCATTGCTGGAGTTCCATGTATAGCTAGTGCAGCTGGAGACAGGTCATATCTAGTAGTGAAAGTCAAGCTAAGGGTAAAATGTGTAAAGAAATAGACATAGTCAAAAAAATTAACAAAATTGGTGAGATTAAAGCAGGTTAGTAGCCATTTTTCAATTCTATGAGGCATATTAAGGGGAAAGTCTTTGCACCTATTTGAGGAGATAAATTGCTCTCGGTGAGGAACTATAAGGACTTTCTAAAGCCTACAAGGCAGCAGACGTTGACTTGAAAATACTCAAGCTATGAGATCAATTCTGGTTTGAACCAATGACAGATGGTGGCTTCCATGTCAGGGGGATTAGTTAGAACTATAAAGGAGCTACCCAAGGTCCTGAATATTTTGGGAAGTAGGAGCATGGAAGCCACCAGTTGTCACTAGCTGGAACTATAGCCTACAACAGGGCTTTTCAACCTTTGCTCCTCCAGCTGTTTGAACTCCAATTCCCAGAACTCTCCACCGGTGTGGCCAATGATGACAGATTCTGGGAGATAACATCCAATACCTCTGGAGGACTGAAGACTACCACTAGCCTAGAGGGAGCCATGGGAGGTAATTCACTGAATCCCAACTACTAGAAGATAAAGGTTAGAGAGGGGAGGGGTGACTTACTAATAGATAATCTATGTGAGAAGACTCCTTCATATATCCCAGAATCGGGTGATTTAGGGCCTTAGACACCTGCACTGGAATTTTAACTGGGCCTGGAAGCCAACTGGGAACCAGGTAAGTCATTTCAGAATTATTCTCATTGGCCTATCCTAGTACTTGTCCTATGTACCTGTTAAAGTTTCTGAGTATTCTTCAGAATGATAATGTGTGGTCATCTAGTCTACTCTTGAACAAAACATGAATTACTTGGTTGTGGCATTTCTCTCTGTTGTACTAGGGAACAGTACAATAATCTAAGCAGCATAATGTGATAAAAGTACTCCTGTTCCTTGACACCACCTGGACACCTTGGAGCAGAACGTGATGCAAAAGCAAACCCAACTTCCAAAACTGAAAAGCCATCCAACAGAGATTGTATACCTCACCAGAATCCATTATAGTCCCCATCAATAGTATTCCCATCTTGTCTGGATCAAGCTTCAGTTTGTTGGTCCTCATCCAAACCTTTAGAGTTCTCAAATGCTATTAAGATAGTTATATGCTTTGTTGTCAGATCACCCTAGGTATCTCATTACCATTTTATACATGGAAGAACTGCTTTCATCTTATTATTCCTCTGAACACTGAGGAGACTGAAGTGACTATTAGACTTTGAAAACCAGAAACCCTTTCAAACAATTAGGCCACAATCTCTGGACTGCACTTTTAAAAGCCCCCTTTAAAGCCTGTTTGCTTGTGGCAGGAGACTGCATGATTAATGTTGTAGATATGGTATGAATTATTACTTTCAAACTTACATCAATGTTCAGCATTGCAGCCTTAAGTAGCAGATGTGGAGAACTACATGCTGAACATTTCAGAAATGTTTCTGAAGGCAAACTGACTCTTCCTCCTTGCCTCCACATGTAGGCAGAGGAAAGGTCCCCTTCTGAGAACATCACATGAAACATTCTGACTGAAAAGAGGGGAGAAAGTAAGGTGAGATGAAGTGTTTCTGGGTTTGTTACTAGCCCTACATTACAGTAGCAGATCAATGAGATTTCAGTGTATGCCTCACTGACTGCCAAAACCAATACAAAGATGCAAAGTATGTATATTTGTGTGTTCCTTTAATATACTTTTTTTCAATATTTTAAAAAAATAATTCAGTTTTCTATTACAGAGGCCTTGAGGCCCAAGTACCAAATCTGGCTAGGGATCTTTAACATGAAAGACCAAGGTGAATGACTGGAGCCTAAAGGCTGGAACTACAGGTTCTATCCCAAGTCCTTTGAAAAATCACATTAGGCTCAATAAATATGGATATGAGACTTTGATGAATAAGACAGAAGCCAGAGTCTGAAGAATTCATACTGGACAGGCTGGGGCTGCTGTGACCTGGACCCATTGTCCACCTTGGGGAAAAACAAGACTTATTCTAAAAGCAAGGTGGAAATTCCTTAATCCCCACCCTGCCCTCCACTGACAAGGAAGTGGTTTCTTAAAATGCATAATTGTCTAGTTTACCAATTTGCTATTTGATGTTTTTAATTTGTTGCCTGTTTTATTGAACCCTTTCCTGTATTGTTATGTATTATTTATATGTATTATGCTATTATTTTTTAGATTGTACACCATGGGCAGGTTTACTCTTATCTGTTTTATTGTTTGTATGTACAGCACTATATAAATAAAGCATAATAATAATAATAATAATAATAATGACATAAAAGGGTGACCTGCTGAACTGGCTCATATTGGTATGTCCCCCTTTCCCCTTATAAGCTGTCCTGCAGCCTTCAGAGGGGTTGGCCAACCTATCTGGATTTCAGAGAGGGTCAGTACTTGTTGTTGTTGTTGTTGTTGTTGTTGTTATATTTATTTGTATCCTGCGGTTTTCCCAGAACTGAAACTCAGAGCAGTGAGTCTCTTATAGGTAAAAGGTAAAGGTTTTCCCTTGACATGAATGTCTAGTTGTAACTGACTGTAGAGAGTAGTGCTCAGCTCGGTTACTAAGCTGAAGAGCCAGTGTTGTCTGAAGACAACTCTGGGGCTCATGTGGTCAGCATGACTGCACAGAATGCTATTATCTTCCTAATGAAATGGTACCTATTTATCTACTTGCATTTGCATGCTTTTGAACTGCTAGGTTGTCAGAAGCTGGGGCTAGTGATGGGAACTCACTCCATCATGTGGCACTTGAGTCTTTAAGTGCCAACCTTCCATACTTATGGTCATCAGAACTAGTGTCTTAAACACTAAGCCACCACAGCCCTATACCTATAATGATAATATACCTATAATATACTGATACTGATACTGAGAGTATAGTGAATCCCTATACTGACTGGCTTTTTGTCTGGTGTATGTAACCTCTTTATTCAACCCTACTCAGACCAGTTAAGGGACATTGTCAGAACCTGAAGGGCACATTCAGCTCTGTCCATTGCATGCACATATTTGGGATTTTCTTAGAACAACATTGAGGTCATGTTTTGCCCCTTTAAAAGGTGTTCCCTTCACTCTGAGGAGACTGCCTCCCAAGTTAGGAAGAGATTAAAAAACAGACACAAAGAAAGAATCTCTCTTTGGTGGGCATCTCTCTTAGACCTGCTACTTTTTCTCAGACCTTCCCCTGTCTTAGATCTGCCTCCCTGACTTCTGCTGCTCCAGTCTGCAGTCATCTTCTTCATATCAGAGTGTGAGAAATTCCATGTGTATGTTTTAGCCTGTAGCACCTTAAGCTTAGCTCAAACCACCCCCTGCCCCCACTTAGGTTAGTTAGGACAAAGTTTTGGGTTCCATGCTGTTTTACTTTTGCTTTGAAAAACAGATTGCATTGAGTATAGACTGCTTCATTGGTTTCTGCTGCTATCTTTTTATTAAAGAAATAATTGTTTTCATTGAAAGTTCAGCTTGTTCTTCTATCTTATTTTTATTTGGAATCACTTTGGTTACTTGTCCATTTTTAAAACTTTCAGCGTGCAAGTTCCTGCAGTGAGAGAGAGAATGCCTGGAAGAGCTTTTCTACCTCAGATCACTAAAACCAAAGCACTGCTCTTAATACAGGTTCCATCCAATCAAATAAATAATAACATCCCAAGTCCTTTGAAAAATTTCTAGAAACAGTAAAGAAAGCTTCAGGCTTTTCTGTCAGGTTTATTGGTTTTAAATTCTGGAGGATAATGCCTCATTTTGAAATGGAGCAAAATAAACAAGACTTTTGTGTTTCTCCTTGATTTGGGCAAGCCATACTTTGTTTCCATTTCCACAGCTTGCCAATACATTTCATTTCCCTCCCTGGCCTTTATTTTAATTATTTCCAAATCCTTTTCCTGTCTCATTCACCAGTACTTAAACTCTTATCCTGTAGCATCTTTATCCATCAGTTAGACAATGTGGATTTCACACACACACACACACACACACACACACACACACACACACACACACTATTTATATCAGGACATGTCCAATATCTTAAAACAGCTTTGAAACCCCAAAGACATACAAAACAATTTAGAGCTCCATCACCTTCATAATCCATTGTGTGGAAAGGCTGCCAAAGGAGGTCTGTATTGTAAACAAAAAAGAATAGGGAAGGGAAAGTGTAGGCAATATAGTATGAATTCTTTTACCTACCTTTCTCTTCTATTTAAAAAAAAGTACTGTACACAGCACTAAATAATATTAGGCAGTTCTACATCTATGTAAAAGAGAGAGAGAAACTGAGCAAGAGCAACTCTATGATTCTAAGGGGCTGTGCAGACAGCCCCTTTTACAGCCAGACTGGGGCCAGGGCAACTGCACACCACAGCCCTAATCTGTCCTTTGCAGGTTGCAATAGCCATGGTGCCACAGTTTTATGGTATTCCTTTGGCACTGCATCATGTGGATGCAACACCAGAAGAGCACAGTGATGCCACACCCTGGGGTTGGAGCCAGGGCATGTGTTGTGTAGACGTTATGCCCTGACTCTGCCCCCAGAATCTTGATACAGTTAGAGAAAGACGTTTGATTTCTGTAGCTGGCTGGTTTGCTTTCTACATCTAAGTAAAAGAACCACTAGCCAAAGCTATGGACAAAATGGTAGCCACTAGTAAAACCAAGTCAAAATGGCTCAACCAGTTGAACTAAGAACCTACAGTATCTTATGAACTTGACTGACCTGCATAATACCTGTATACATTTGGTCACTACAGATCGGAGAGTCTATTGGCATAATTTAAAGAGGTAAAGCTTCACAGAAAAATCTTCCATTCAATTTTCAGGAGTAATCCATTTCCTCTGGTCCACAATTTAATCTGCAGGGCCCCTCAGTTCTTCTGTAGCTTTTGGTGAGGTCCTCCAGCTCTCTGTGAAGCAGTTTTGAGGCTACAGAGATTTTCCTGAGAAGGAAAGGAAATCTGCTTCTGCTATTCCAATTCCATATATTTTAGTCTGATTTGAACACAATGGCACAACAGAAAACAGAGATTCTTTAAATGCACTGACAGGCTTACCTCCATTTTTATAGACGTTAGAGATAAATACATTGGTGCTGGTTTGGGAAGGAGATGCCTGTTTAGCATACAATCAATTTTACTTAATCCAAAGCAGAGCTGTTAAATACTAACATTGTAGATTGCTTAAAAGGTTCCACAGTGGAAGAAAGGTAGGATACAGTTATATGAAATAAATGAGTCTGCAGAGGACAGTTAAGTTAATATTCAGATGTATTGGCCTCCAACATTATCAGTATTTTTTGTGTGCCTCCAAGTCATTTCTGATTTATGGTGATCCTAAGTCAAACCTATCATGGGTTTTTTGGGGGGCAATTTTCTTCAGAAGATGGTTGCCACTGTCATCCTCTGAGGCTGAGAGAGTGTGACTAGCCCATGGTCACCCAATGAGTTTACATGGCCAAACCAGGATTTGAACCCTGTCCTCCAACACTCAAACCACTACACAACACTGGCTGCACTCACCTAATGTAGAGGGTTCTGAAGACTGGAAAACTGGAGTTAAACTTGCTCCATTCCTATAGTACATTTGTTTTTTGTGTATTGGCGTGTGTCTGTGTACCTGACAGACCATCACTACAACACGAGGGAGAAAGGTCTGCTTTTACATAAGTTATTTGGTTTATTGGACACTATGATACCATATCTTTTGATTTAACATGTTTGTGACTAGAAGGATATCTCAATCTTTACTCTGACAGATCCGCAATTAAATTATTCATTTTAAGATTATATGTGATACAGCTGTTCTGGGTAATTTATGTAGTAGATATCATCAAAAGAAATGTTACATTGGCAATGATAACTTTATTTATGTTCATTTTCACCAGGATAATTTAAGACTACAGAGTCAGGTAATAAATCCCCACTCTGAATGAATACAGACCATCTAGTAGTTGGATACCTTACTGAGAAACAGTGGCTTATTTATGTACATATGTATTGTGCTACCACTCTGCCCATTGTTTATTTTGTTGTTGTTATTTTGTTGTTATTGTTATTATTGTTGTTGTTATTATGCTTTATTTATATAGCACTGTAAATTTACACATGCAGTAGTTTATTTAAAAACTAATTTTAATTGTAATGTGTTTAATTCTTTTTAGGTGGGATATTGAAATATTATATGTATTAAGTATTGTATGCTGGATGTTTTTAACTTTGGTTTCTATTACAGAAATGTGGGGTACAAATAAAAGTTTTATTTTATATTATTTTTATTATTATTTGCTCAGCACCTGTTTTATTACAGAATCCATATCTTTGGATAAACGAGTGCTTAGAAGTTATGTTTATTCTTCTCATATTGAAGGAGAAGCACCTGCCTACTTGGATGGACCGATCAGTATCAGTTTTCTCTCTCCCCCGCCTCCCACAGCTCACCAGTCTAGTACCATCATGAGAACTTGATCTGCAAGAATGGTGTTATATGCACAAGATGTATCCACTCCCTGTCTCTCTGCATGCTTTATCATCCAGTGATGAAATCAGGACTGGAAAATTAGTCTGAAGCCATTGCAAGCAAGATGGTGATGGAGGAATGGGGACATATTGCTCAAAGAATGTGGATGTGTCCCTTAAATGGTGAAGCAACTGTTTCCCTCAATGAATTCCTGCATGTTCCAGCATAGGTCTGATAAAGATGAGTTCTGCATACTTTCTCCACGGAAGTATCACAGGTATATTATTTGGGTTCCTCCCAGTTGGATAAAACATCCCTGCTACTCTCCTCTGATTCAAACTGTGGATCCCACCAGAATTTCCACTGTTCTGGAACCACAGAGATCAGCCGTCCCAAAGAATGAGTATGTATAGCCAATCAAACTACAGTTTAAGCATTCAGTTCGATTTAGCACTTGGCTGAAACAATCTCTTCTATTTTAGTAGGCAAGAACTTCAGTCAGCAGGATGCCTTGCAGTTAGTTGTTCAAGGTGCTGCCTTGTCTTTCTGTAAAACAAGGATTTTCTGTATAACTTAATGCATAACAGGGATTTTGCTTTCAACATGTTGTGGTTTGACTTTATTTGCTTGCTTTCACCTTGAGTTGATTCACCATGAATTGATTCTGTCTATCTTGGCTAAGTTTACCTGCCTTGGTTTGGATTCATCAGACATCCATGGCTTCCCCACAAGCCACACAGGTCCACAGAACAGGATACCTCCAGTGATTCAAGCAGCATGGGGACAGCAGACTTCTTCCAGTGCTTCTTCCAAATTTCAGCACTTCTTCCAGGTTTCTGAGTCATGGAGTGGTTAGGATACCAATAGGATACCAAATTCTTGTATGCTTTAATAATCTTCTCTATCCCTGAACCCATTTTGGTCTTTAGGAATCATTTTCTTATAAGGTTAATATTTAATGTCAAGTCAGGTTTGACTTATGAGAACCCTCTGGATGAGAGATCTCCAAGAGTGCCATTCATCAACGGCCTGCTCAGGGTTTGTAAACTCAGGACCCTGGCTTCAATAGCAATGGGTAGTGCTACACAGTTAAATTTAAATGCCTTAAATCAGAGTAAACCATGTAAACTTTATATGTCAGTGTTTGAGGACATGGAGAGAGTCTTCTCACCTGTGACACCCCAACTGTGTTATACCCTTTTCCCTCAGAGGCTCAAATGGCACCAAACCTGACTTCATTCCAGTGCCAAATTAAGACATGGTGGTTTGTTTGTTTTTGTTAAACCCTTTGGTGCCACCTTGATTCATTCCAAATTGTACATAAATTGGTTTTCAACAGTTTTCTTATGGAAAGTTATTTTAAAGTACTTAAATTGATTTTACTTGAACATTGTCCTGGGATGTCATGATATAGAGCAGGATATACAATTTTAATAAATAAAACTACATGCCTCCCCTCTTTTGCTTGACCAATAGGAGAGTCACCAAGTGCTAGCACTGGAGATGTAAAACTTCATTTCTTTCACTCTCACATTCAAGAACAAATAATTTCGAAGTTTTCACCCCACTTTAAAAAAAAACTTGCACATTTTTAAATGATTTACTGCATTTCAAAATTTCTTGCAGAAAATCCAAAAGACATGAGGTGGTGTTTTTTTTGGCAGGGGTGGGTGGGAACAGGGGACAAATGAAGAATTTCATGAAAGTCCCAGTGTGTCAAGACACTCTTTTTCAGCAAGGCTGAGAATGTTGGTGCTTGAGTCCTGCTTTTAGGGATCTGTGAGTGAAGGACAGTATTCTGGTTGTTGTTAAGTGCATTCAAGTTGACTCCAGTCTTGTGGCAATCTTATAATAGAACTTTCTTGGGATTTTTTGCTTTGTTTTTCCAGAGGGAGTTTGTCATTGCTTTCTGCTGCTTCTGAGAGAAAGCGGAAGGATCCAGGTGATTTCCATTGCTAAGCAGAGATTTGAACTCAGCTCTCCTTGATTCCTAGTCCAACACTCAAACTCCTACATCACATTGGCTCTCCTATAGGATAGGCTACATTTGTGTAAAATGTCTGATAAGCATATGAACCTTGGGTTGTATTTCCTACGCTTGCTTTTCTTTGGAACACCTATTATTCTGAGTTGATTCCTTTACTCATTCTAATTGTAGAGGAACAAATGAAAACTTGTTTCTATCTGAAAATCTGAGAAAACCTTGTGACACGTTGAAATTTGGAGGCTTGAAGATTTGAGATGTCCTAATAGGGAGGCTGCAGTTAATTTTTTTTCCCCATGGGTGGAAGACAGCATTGTCCTTGTCAGCAGTGTGGAAAATTGTATCAATGTGCACAGTTGTACTTCTGGAATTAAATTGTCTTTATGTGCTCTCCTGCCTTTATAACAAAAGCTTTTTGTAGAAAACAAAAGGGGTTTTCATAGGAAAGTCTAATACAAATTGAAGTTCACTCTAATGAAAAAGGTGCAGGAATATAGCTTAGACAAGAAAATGAGACAATTCCTTCTCAGTGATCTTTGCAAGAAATACTCTTTTTGTTCATCATCAGCCAATTATGTACTCCTTCCATACTAACCATAAATGAAAGCAACTCTGTGAAGACTTATTTAATTACAGAGAACCTTATTACCTCTTCATTAGACTGAAATTGCCAACCTGAGGCTCTTATAATGTGTACAAGTGCAGGTTTCTGCTGTTCCCCTTTCTAGTCCCTTCTTGGTACCTGCTGGTTTAATCCAGAATATGGCAGTGAAACTTGCAGAAGGCTATGCTGAAAAAGCTTTCTTTTTTGTTAAAATGCCTACACTCTTTCTGTAATCCTGATATTATTGCATTATAAATTTAATACAATATTTACATCCCCACAAAAAGACAAATCTGCCTGTTAAAAGATCAGACAGTAATGAGACTATTTCAGAATCCTCTCAAATACCAATGAAAATCTTTATACATGCATATATAGGTAGAAACAAAATCTTTCTTTTTACCTCCTCCAGTAATCAGATACAGACTGGCATCCTTTTCATTAGTTACAATGGTATCAGTCATAAAGTGCAATGACATGAGTCAGACTACTCATCATCATCATTTCTTAGTCACTTCTCAATCTATGGGGAGGAAGGTAAGAAAAAGAAGGAGGAGGAGTCTCACCAATGTCATTGCAATTCACTTCTATGGCCATTGTGCAGGTGGGAAGTGTCTTCGGTCCATGCAATGATCAAAAGTTCTCCAAAATGCACCTTTTAACAACACAGTCATTTCTGTGTTGCTGGAGAGTGGTAGGATGAACAGAGAGGTGCCCAGCTCTTTTTTTGTGACCAGGCACACTGTACCAGGCCTCTGCACAAGGGTAGCACTGGGAAACATAGCTACTGAGATGTACCTACATCTCCCAGTGCAGGATCTTGGCCAGAGCATAGTTTGCCTAGTAGGGTAACAGGATACAAGTTTAGTACCAGGTGTCACATGGGTGAGCCTGTGGAGACCCATTAAAGAAAAGAAGGATTCTCTTGCCCAGACTCGGCTTTATGAATACAGGGGTTATTTATTTGCAATGTATAATTTAATTAGCAATAAGTAATTGTAAGGCATACTGTAGCTGAAAGCTTAGGCTACAAATCCTCAGTTCAAGTAACTTGCTTTACACTAACCATGAGGAACTCTATTTTTTTTCCCCAATCACAGGTCGATAGTACAAGGCATAAGATGTGAGAATGGAAAGGGATGAACTGGCTTTTGAATGAATAAAATTGAGGCCTGCCAGAATGGTTACATTTACATGACAGGAAATATATATGTACAAAGTTGAGCTGTTCTGCAAACTAATCCACCATTCTCTGTGTTTGCACTAGTTTCTCATGTATGAACAGCTATGTTTGAAACCATATGTTGCAATATCTATCTTCCTTTTCCAAAGGAGTAATTATGATAGTGTCTTGCATCAAGAACAACCAAGAGTCTGGTGGCATCTTAAAGACTGGTGCTTTTATAATAGCATGACCTTTCATAAGTTATAGTCTGTAAACGTTCATGCTATGTTTATAGTTCACAACATGTAGATTCTCACAAACAAGTTATAAACAGTCCTGCCCTCATCTGAGCAAGAGGAATAATAGGCTATAAAGGTCTTGAACCACACCTTTGAAATACAGTGTTTCACCCCTCTGCTGGAAATAGACAGAAAATGCTTGAAACATACCTCTATGCAGATTTGGATATTTTCTGTTTTCTAAGGAACCCCTGCCGACAGAATGTGATAACAGCGACCAGCTCCTGCAGGAACCTGCAGGAACCTTATAAATAGGTCAATAGCAGTCCTGCCTCTCTGATTCTGGTTTATTGCTTGTCTATCTGCATGTTTGCATATCTGATAAGCCATATCAGGCTTTCTGTCAGATCTTTTGGCTTGGTCTGTGGGACACTTGGGCTAACACTTCTTGGCAGATTTTTCTTAGTTCTGACCTTTCGGCTTGACCCTCATACTGTTCTATCATGCTCTTTCTTTCATTTGTCATATGCTTCTCTCTTCTTCTATACTGCTAAGGGCAAAGCATAACATACCAATAGTATTAAGTATACAATATACATATATATTTTAAAAGGATGCTGATAATGTAAATAACAGCCCCAAGTCAAAACCGTCCATAAAGGTTCCAAAGCTCCACAAAACATATGCTACTATAGAAAATACCCCACACTCAAACTCACAAGAAAGAACTTGCTTTGTGGAGGAGGGGGAAGCATAGAACAGTGTCTTTAACAGTCTCCTTGGGCACAGTCAAGCAGACTGCTTTCCATGAAACCAATTGTGGTGTGAAATTGCCTGGACTGAACCATGTTCTTCCTTTTTTTGTTTCTTGTTTTCTATTTCCCATTACACAATCTAGTGAAAGAGAGCAGTTTAGATTTCATTGCCACTGAAGGACACTTCCATTTTGGTTGTTATTTCAGGGTCCGAAATTGCTTTTATTTCCTAACTATATATTGGAGGAGGTTGTCAAAACAAACTAAACAAAACAACAAAACACCTCAATATTAGTGTTTCTGTTGGTGACATGACTATTAAGATACCACAAGACTCTAGTTGTGTTACAGGAGTTTTATAGGGAAGAGGCTTCTTTGTTTCTTACTTAATTCTTGATTTCTTTACTTAATTCTTGATTTAAAAAGCAGTGATTTATAAATGTTTCCATAATCTATCCAGGGGGGGAAAACAGGGTCATATTTGCCTGTGAATGTATACATGAATGTTAAGATAAGGCTCTCTGACAGCAGAAAAATGTCATATATTAGAAGCATCTCGTTCTTCTGTTCTACCATCTTCTACCTGCTCACCTGCTGAGTTCCTCATTTGAGGTTGTTTTATATGGCCCAACAATCCCTGAGACACATGGGTTACAGTGGTTAGTTAGGTTTGGCTAGCTTGCCTTGTCAGTGGTTGCAGATAGACTCTGGCATTCATTTCCAGGAAAGGACCATCTCATTTTCTAACAACCATCTGGAAGGTGGTGGAAACCTTCTTTCTAGCAAGGCCTTCAGTCATTAATATTAAGATGTTCTTATAATCAGTCTGTACTTTTGGATATCTTAAATAGTTCTGATTGCTGTTCATTTCATCTTTATCGTGCTATTTTTGTGTTTCATATTATGAGGGGATGTATTGAATTGTTAATTTATTCACTTGTGAGTGTTCCAGAACTCTTTGGAAGAAAAGTGGGGTGAAAGTGTTTTAAAATAAAATAGATAAATAGGCCATTTTTTCTGTTTGGGAAGGGATAGCTAATGAATTTGCTGCTGTGGGCAGGAGAGAAATCCTTTCTGGATTTTATAGCTGTTCCTCCAAGAGCCAGAACGTACTGTATATACTCATGTATAAGTCTAGAAATTTTAGTCAAAAAAATTGATCCAAGAAACCTGGGCCGACTTATCCATGGGTCAGTGTAAGTACTGCACTTTAACTCATACATATATATATATATGTATATGGAACTATCCCCTTTCTCTGAATAGAGTGATAAAAGGTGAGAGCTTAGTCCATCCTGGGAGCACCAAAAAGAAGCATGGATCCTCTCTGCTCTCTCATCCATCCAGTCTTTTGGATGAGCACAAACAATTATGTCTGCCAAAATTTTCTAAGTTCTTTGGCATCATTTTCCTTTGCATCATCCCTTACATCCTTTGTTACATGTCCCTAAGTTTTATCCTTGACTTATCCACAGGTTATATCAAAATCCATAATTTTAGCCCCCAAAACCTGCCCTCAACTTATGCATGAGGTCGACTTATAGTCGAGAATATACGGTAATTTAGAAGCAGCCAAACCCCAATTCAGCTTGGAGTAGTGGTAGAAGGCACTCTGGTAAAATCCACTGTGGCTTAACCATCCTGATGGCAGTGGCTCAGGCCATCCCTAATTGAGAGACAAGATCTGGTAGTTCCTTAGAATCAAGGGTTCTGTATTGCTCTTCAGTTTCTGTAACCAAAAATTCTTCATTGGAACTGATCCAGAGTGCAGAGACTGTTCTATATACTGAGAAAGTCCTTAACCAGGTCAAGCAGCAAACAGTCCTATTCTTGCCTCCTTGCTCCTGACATGGCCCATAGTACCAAATCAAGGTATGTGGGCACTTAAGGCAAAGCAAAGCAAACCCTCCATGTTTCTTCCCTTCTCTGGCAGTAACAAAACTTCAATAATGATTTTAAGAAATGAATCACAAACAAATTGCTCTTTCACTGTTCAGTGAGAGTTTCTCCTTCAACAGCCACACAAATTCTGACATGAACATTTACACCTCAGAAAAACCAATCTGGCTCCGCTTTAAATGGAAGTGATGATTTCTAACATTTTACTCTTCCGCAATATGCTTATATTCTCAGTACTGGTTAATGCAACAAATCATGTTTACAACTAATTGTTTTAGTTTTATATGTAGATTATCCATTTCATTTTGTATGCCCCCCTACAATGAAGTTGGCATATTAACATCTGTGTACAGAGACCAAGAAAAAGAAGCAATTTCCATTTTATAAATGTAATTAGCATTAATAGGGAAACATGCACTTTGAAATTTCAGATAATATGGTTGCTTTTATTTCCCTTCCCTAGTTGATTACAAATGATTCCAAAGTAAGCCTTCCTCTAATTAAATTGTTCTAACAGAGATAAGTCAGCAGGATGAGCTTTCAGGGCTCAGTGGTGCTTCATGTTTGCAATAACCTTTTTCAAAAGAGGATAATTTTTCAAAAGAAAAGAGAAGGGAAAGAAACTAAATTATCATGGCTTTTTTCTCAAGTCATGTTGTATGGAGATTTAGATCCTTATCCCTGTACAGTAACCTTTGAAGAATTATATTCCAGCGCTGTCTTTGAGCAACTTCTATTAAGCCTAAATCAGACAAGTGCCAGCCATTTCAGAAGATTTTGGCTCAAAGTTATTTTGGCCTTCTTTAAGGTCTCCATAAAGCAGAAGGTCTCTGTTTTTCCCCCTTGGGGCAGCAATATTTCAAAAGCCAAAAATAGCTGGAATTTGAGGTAGTTTTGAAAGCACTTTTGTAAATACATATCACCCTTTGTAAGACTTTTTAAAATATATTTTTTAATATTTTGCTTCACAGTACAATAAAGAAATATTTCATCATGTCTGAAACTTGGAACTCAGCGTGGGAAGAGGATGAGCTGTTTGAATCTGACACCTCTGTTAACACCAAGCAGAAATACCTCCCGAGCCACCTAATATGAGTAAGAGTTCAAGGAACACTTAAGCCAAGAGGCCGCAGAAAGAAAAAGTGCTGCACTTCAAGTCAGGGACTGATCCTTCAAGTATGAAAACCATTTGAATGGATGGGATGGAGCTTTAGAGAAATGGATTGAATAGAAAGACTTGTCAGTCTGCCTCCAGTCTTGGCTGGGACAAGTTGTTCACTTGGAGCTTGCCATGGTGCTGAAACCATTGCTAGACAGAAAGCAGTTTAAGGTCAAATACTGATTTGCTACTCCTTGCACCATATCAAGACTGAAACCTTACTGAAATGTATGGAGAATACCACTACTAAATTTATAGGCAGATGAACCAGGGGATGGTGAGGGGATGGAGGCCACCTCTGATGGGCTAACAGCAACTCTTCAGTGAACACATGAAATATGTAACACAAGCAGTGAATCTTTCCATATCATGTTGGCGGTTCTGGTGTGCAGGATATGACCACCATATTAATGTTCTTTTTGGAGAGAAGGTTGACAAGTGAGAAAATTTAAAGCAACAGAATCCATACATGCCTGAAAGTGGTGTGTGCATATTCATAATCTTAAACAGGACAAGGGATGCCCTAAAGATGCATATAGTCCTCCAAAGCTGTTTTTATCATTCTTGTACTTTCTAGAGTCCCCAGGTCACTTTTTTTTCCTGGGCAAAACCGGAAAATTTCCCCTCCTGAAAACCTCCAAGAGAGACAGGGCTCCTTGTGCTGTTTGACAGTTTTAAGAATCCTCTTTTTCAAAATGAGAAATGGCCTTCCAACCACCTCCAGTTTTTGTTTTTTGTCTGGGGTATTTTGACAACCCTGGAGGACCCCAAGGCCAGAACATTGATGTCCAGACCCACCAGAGTTGCCCACCCCTAGACTTAGCTGATGGGGATAAATCATGTATGCAAACCAATGGTGAGATCACCACAGATTATTGTTGCTAGGTTTTCAAAATAGCAATGCGCAACACTTGACATTCATGATATGTGGGGTTAGCAGACAGGAAGTGCTGATTAACAAGTCTGTTGTGTTGTTATGTGCCTTCAAATCCTTTCCAGCTTACAGCAACCTTAAAGCAAACCTATCATGGGCTTTTCTGAAAGTATGTGAGTCATCCATAGCTGAGTGGGGAACCAAATCCTGATTTCAGGGTTGTAGTCCAATGTTGAAACTAATTCACCAATACCAAAGAAATGTATTGATTTCAGTTAAATTAACTATGTATTATTTTTTGGTAAAATTAACATATTGTCCACATTCATAAATTACACGATTCACATATTTCTGTCATTATGAATGTCCTGAAACATGCAGCTTTGTTTGTTTGTTTTTGGTCATCTTCTTCAGTCTATATAAAAGGAAAAGCTTTTTGGTTGTCAAATAAAAAACATCCCTTATGAAAAGGGGTACTTGACAACCCTACCAAAGATGCTTATTAGCATTTGTTTTCAGGACTATGGGGCTATCCAGGCTGGCCTGTAGGTGGAGTCAGGGTGCAATGTCCTGACGATGCAGACCCTAACTCCATCCCCAGGGCGCCATGATGGCATGCACTGCTCCACATATCATGTGCCATCAAGACACACCTCCACTGTTGCATCAAGATGACACAGTGTGAAGGGTGCACCATACAGCTGTGCCGCCACAGCTATGGAGCCCTTTGGAAGGTGCAAAGGGGAACCACTTTTTGTAGCTCATTTTTGCACCCTCCAGAGGCTGGATTGGGGCCGCGGAATAAGGTTGCCATGGCCCCAATCCAGCTGAAGAAGTGCCAGCTGCATGCCACCCCTTCAAGGCTGTATGTACAGCCCCTACAACTCTCAAATTGTCCCAGATGACAATTTCCCCAGTCCCTTCATAACCAGGTGTGTTTTCATCAGCAGCTGCCTTGAGTCCCACACTTGGAAAAAGGCAAGATATAAAATGATTGATTATCACAATTGCGTGATTTGATTTTAACCATTTTGTCAGTTTTTTTGGGCTGTGTTTTATAGCTCACCTCCTAATCAGTAACTGATTGCAGAACCAGGGGGAAAGAAAGAAGGAGACAGAACACACATAATTAAACGCAAATTGTTTCAGCAAGATCCAATATGCACAGCCATGCCTCTAGAAAATTAGTTCATATGTGGTTTGAGGCAGTGGAATAATGATAACAGATAACTGACTGTCGGTTTGTCTGGATTTAAAACTAGCCCTCCTTCCTACTGTCTCTACAGAAGAAGGCAGGGAGTGGGGGAAATATCTGAGCACCATTTGGTTCATCAGGATTTATGGTACAAGAGTTTCTTGCTTGATGGAAATGTTGTTTGTCTTTATACACAAAGAGGACAGATGTGCTGCATTAATAAGTGATCTGTGGTGCTGTTAACATCAGTTTGCCTAGTAACAGTTAGGCGCTGCATACTAATACCGCCAAAAGAAACTATACATATGTTTGGATAGGCTTTTGAAACAGCTGCATTGCCACCTGTCTTAGTTTGATGAGGACATTTCTGCTTTTTATAGCTGCCACCTCAAATCTTACACCAGGTAGCTGTAGGGTTGAAATGGCTGCATTTTTCTTCTTTATGATCAGGGATGCCTGTGGAATGAACCCACAATGAAAATGCTCTAAAATGGGATTTCTCTCCCTGCTCCAGTATATCAGCAGGGCAGTGCTATTTACTGTTTCCCAGTCTTCTGGTCATATTGAAGTATTTCCAGAAGCTTATAGACAGACATTTTATTCTGTGTATGAGCTAAAACAAACAAACCAACCAAAAAATCTTGTGGGGATGGAGGGCATAACGTCTTGGTGGGATATATAATTTGCATTGACTTCTTGGGGGTGTGGAAAGTCCCAGGTTTCCTGGAACTAGAGATAGGAAAGACTGTTGCCTAACGCCACAGAGACCCACTGCCAATACAAAGTTATCCTGAGCAATGATCTGACAGTATATAAGACATCTTCCTAAAAGCACAAAATAGTTTAAGATACCCTTCTCCAACCTAAGATGTTTGAATTACTATTCCCTGCCTCCTTTCCTTCCTCTCCCATTTTTCTCCTAAAAGGGGGCCCAAGGCAGCTTGGAACAGGGTAAACCATGGTACAACTAAAAATCTGATGAAACAAAGGGGTTTATCACACTGAGGGGGGGGGGGGAAATCCAGGATATTAGCACTATACTTCAGCAATATCCCATGAATATTTTCATTTTTTATTTATTAACATTTCATTTATTTTTTATTTTCCTGAAAATAAAAAGCAGCATGATTTTGCCACTTTATTCACGGGATAATCATTCAATAATGACAACGTCACACGACATCATGTGAAAAGCATTGCGATATTGTGCAATATTTATGGGATATTGGCAGGAGCATTGCGTTAATATCCTGTTTCTTTTTCCAGTGTGATAAACTCCAAACTTATCAAATAACAATTTAGTTAGCTAGCATGTTAAAACACCAGTAACAAACACCAGTAATTAAAACACCAATACATAATTAAAACACCAATTAAAGTATGGATTTTTAAAAAGAAATATAGCAATAAAGAGTAAAATGCAGCGTACACGCATTAAAATCCACTTTCAAGCCTAATTGTCAGATACCTGTTTAAATAAATAGGTCCTTACCCACAAGCAGAAGGCAAGCAGAGAAGGGGACAGTTTAACCTCCTGTAGGAGGAAATTCCACAGTATACAGCTATTGAGAAGGCCCTGTACACTGACTGTTCTGTCTGGGACTGATGGGAATTGTAGTCTAAACATCTGGAAAGGCTGTGATGGAAAAGTATGGGATTTAAGAGCTGAAATCCACTCAGTTCAGTTTTACATGACTGATGACAACATATCAAGTAGCTGATAAGATTCAAGTAGCTGAAGGTTTGCCATTTGCTTCATGCTGAGAGCATGTGACTTGCCCAAGATCATGCTGAGAGCATGTGACTTGCCCAAGATCACCCAGCGGGTTTCATGGCCAAGAGCGAATCGAACCCTGGTCTCCAGAGTTGTAGTCAAACCATGAAGCCAAGCTGGGTCCCAATCAGAACCCATACTGAACAAATGCCAAGTTTGCTAAAATTACTGTTTGAACTAGTCTCCACAGTCATAGTCCAGCACTTAAACTACTACACCAGTCTAGCATAACTACTTTTTGTGTATTGAGTAATGTCCCTTGGGAAGTTCAGATAGCCACTCTTTATTTGCAAGGTTCATTTATATTAGGGAACCTAATGATATCATGCTTACTATCCTGCCTGAGATGCTTTAAAATTATTCCAAATTCAAAGGCATTTTGTCCTGAAACCAAGAACTCTGAGCTTCTTCTGGGTGCCTCTTCGTGAAATCACTGCCTAGCCTTTGCTTTTCCCTTTTCAAGCTGAAAATAACTCTTTCAGTCTCTCAGAATTAAGTTTTTGGCCAGAGAATGTCATTATCTTATTCTTCCATTAGAAATCCTGATTTGATTTAGAGGCCTTGGTTAAACTTGCCCTCATCTTTGCATTATTCCAGTCAGGAGTCCAATGCCTTCTCACAAGAAAGGTCCAACTGGACCAAGAAGATATAACTTTTGTTATCTGTAAAATCTATATTTCAGAGAGTATTTTCCCTTCATATTGTACCTCCCCCAAACTGTGTCCTCTTTTTCTCGTGAGAGTGTGTGTATTAGAGAATTATATTCCCCTTATTTTGGAACTTCTTTCTTTGTGTCCTCTCTTCCACCTTTCAGCAATCTCTGAAGCTCCACATTGCTTAATTCCAAACACTTGCTGCCTTGTAAGTTTGCTTATTTTCAATTAGTATTTCCCACTTATAAAGCAACTATACTCTGTTAGGTACTTGTTTCTCTTTTGCATGTACTGTCTGCCATTCACAAAGCTCTGCCAGAGCATTTGCTATACCTCAGTACAATTATTGTCTATACCTTGATTGTTGTTGTTCAATAACATTCCCCTTTACACAGTTCTGTGTAACTTGATGGGAGGGTTAGGGGCTTTGGGGCTTTTAACTGTCTTTTTTCAATTGTATGTTATTCGTTTGCTGTAATCCGCTTTGATTTCTTTGAGAAAAAGCAGAATATAA
>NC_056526.1:124560233-124578270 GCF_019175285.1 Sceloporus undulatus
ATTATTATTATTATTATTATTATTATTATTATTATTATTATTATTATTATTTGTTACTGATTCCAACTTGCCTAAGATGAACTATTGCCAATGTCACAATATCCTTCTATATGTATGAACACAACATGTATGAGTTCATTCATGTGCTATAAAGCCATACTTGGTAACACCCATTTGCACAACAATCATACAGATTCACTCTTATGAAGATTCTGTTTGGGGTATTGTATTTGTGCTATGGCATTCACACATGCCAATCATCACTTGATGGGCCATCATCAAGAAACAGACATACATGTGCCAACCAAATATATGATGCCTTCCACAATCTAATGCTTTCAAGATATTTTGGACATGGGACTTTGCTAGCCTGATGAGAAATTAACTCCTGCTGATTTATGTAGTCAATAGTTAGGCATTGGTGAGATTTAAAGTCTAAAATATGTGGCCGTCCCCAGGTTAGGAACTGTAATCCACAAAATTGGGGGGAGACTGATATAGAGTAATCAGGTGAAAAGAAATCATGTGAGTAAACATGTGTGTGAACTGCTGTCTGAAGATTCTGAAAAGATGGTCAGTGAGGTGAGGACCTATAACAATACAAGGGCTAACTAGGGGCCTGAACAGACAGGCCAAAATAAAGCTGCTTTGGGTCACTTTGGAGGTATGCTGTTTAAATGACACACACATCTTAAGAGGCCAGACGCTGTGCCAAAGGTGCGCTCCGGTCCTTAGGACTACAGCGTGGTTTTCGCACGGCTTCCAGCCTCTTGGGACACATGCATCATTTAAACAGCACACTTCCAAAGTGATCCAAAGCAGCTTTATTTTGGCCTGTCTGTTCAGACCCTAAGAATTATCAGTGCTTATTTGGAAACTGTCTTGTACCCCCCCCCCAATCCCTCTATTTCAAAGGTCTCTAAATACTTCATTCAGATCACTTTAAAGACATGATATATGGGGCGGGGAGGGTTAATAACAAATAGATGAAAAATGCAAGAATCTAATACATGCCTGTTCAGAAATCTAGCAACATAACAAGGATTCTACAAAATCATTTTTTCTTGAGATGGAAAAGCATTTCCCACAAAATTTAGTTTAAACACTGTGTTGTGCCAGCTCTATGTCATAAGAAAGCATTCAAACATACTGGTGCTTGATAGCAGAAGCAGGTCAGGTCTAACAGCTGGAGAATAACTTTATGTTCACCTACACCTCCTCTCTGAGGATTAACCCATAACTCCCAAACACATCTTCCCTCCTGCAGCAGGAGCAATGATGAAGTTGCCTTCATGCTTGAATACGCTGGCAATAATCTAGCCAGAATTGGAGAAATGTGCAGACAGTGCTACTGATGTTATGTCAGCAGAAATGAATCAGATGAAAGCAATTAATCTAGCCTTCTCAACAATTTTCAAAGTAGGCATCATTGAAGAAAAATGAGCCGGAAGATGTTGGTGTGGGTGGGAAAGAGTATAGCTTGGGAAAGTTCTTTTTGGGGACTATACGTCTCAGATTTCCCATGGATTCTGTGAGTTTTAGTCCAAAAAGTAATATTTCCAATATTTCTGAAATGGAAATATCTAGCCCAAGCAACTGCAGTAAACAGACCTCAGTAGTGGCTGGGACCAGCAGGAGAAGACAACTGTATTGGGGAGGGTTAAGCCCTGGGTTAAAGACTGGGATCAGAGATTGGAACTACTTCACTGAACTATACATTAAAGTATTAATTGACTGTTTTTCTAGCCATTTCACCTAATTTTCTAGATCTCCCACGGAACACTGAATTTTCCAATATGCTTTAAAAAAATAATTTGCTAAGAGACATTGAAGAGGGCAACAAATGAACCACGAGAGACCCTTTTCACAAGATCAGTGAAATAAAAGGGAAATTTAAACCAAAGATAGGGATGGTCAGCAGAGGAGCATAATACATGGCCAAGACAAAATAAAAAGATGATGGAAACACTACACAGAAAAGCAATACAAAATAGATGAAAGAATAAATGAAACATGGGAAGAAGAATCATATGAAAACGAACCTAGAATTTTGGAAAGTGAAGTGAAAGCTGCACTAAGAGCAATTAACAGGAATAAATCACCAGGAACTGATGACTTACTAATAGAGTTACTGCAGTTTACAGATACAAAATCAATGTTAGTTCTAATTAAATTTGCTGGCAAATATGGAAAACAAAACAGTGGGCCACAGATTGGAAATAATCAATATACATCCCTAACATCAAAAAAAGGGGACACAAAAGATTGGAACAACTACGGAACCATTTCATTGATTTCACATGCAAGCAAGGTCATGCTCAAGATTCTACAGAAAAGACTCCTGCTATATATGGAGCAAGAAATTCTAGAGGTAGAGGCTGGGTTCAGGGTGGGAACTAGAGAGGTCTAGAAGAAAACCAGCATGTGCCTAATAGACTATAGCAAAGATTTTGGCTGCATAGATCACAAAAAACTATGGTTTGCACTTAAAGGGCTGGGTGTGCCAATACATTTGACTGCCTGATGTGTAATCTGTACTCAGGACAAGACATTAGAGTTAGAACAGAATAAGAAGAAATAGAGTGGTTCCCAAATGGAAAGGGAGTTAGACAAGAATGGATCTTATCCCCCTGTTAGCTCAATTAATATGCAGAAAATATTACATGAAAAACAGGTTTAGATTCAAAGAAAGGAGGGGTGAAGATCTGATGAAGGAATATCAACAGCCTAAGCTATGCAGATGACACCATAAGATTAGATGATAATAACAAAGACTTTGAACAATTATGGTCTGTATAGAATGGTACAATAGACCAGCTTCCAGGTGGCATGGGGATGTGGTGTACAGGCGATATATGCCCTGACACCGGTGTCACACCGCCACACTGCCCACATGGGGGGGGCAGCTTTTCAGCACTCTGGCAGTGTGGCATTTAAATGCGGCACACTGCAGAATTGCTGAAAAGCCATGAAAGCAGCTGAAGGGGGGCTTTTTTCCAGCCCAAAGAAGGAGCAGCATTTTGCCACTTCTTTTTGGGCCAGAAAAACTCTGGATCAGGGCCACAGCTTGTGATTGCCGCAGCACTGATCTAGCAGTCAAAGGGGTGGCGTTAGGTCCATCTGTTTCAGCCCTTACTGAGTAAAGTCAAAGAAGAAAGTGCAACAGCAAATTTAATATGGAACACTAGGAAAACTAAAATAAAGACCATGGAGGATATTTAAAAAATCAGTATAGATGATGAAGAAATTGAAATAGTCAAAGATTTCTCATATCTTAGATCATTCATTGTCCAGAATGGAAATTGCAGTCAAGAAAACAGAAGGAGACTAGGACTAGAAAGGACAACTAGGAAAGAAGAAAGAAAGACAAAATCCTGCAAAGATATATAACTGAACACTAAAGTTAGGGTTATTTATGCCATCATAATTCATATTACTATGTATTGTTATAAGAACTGGGTGGTGAAGAAAGCTGAAGATGATATCATCTGACATGTGGGGCTGGAGAAGAATTTGGCAGATACCATGAACAGCTAAAAAGACAAATAGATATAAGAGAAATTTGGATTTGAACTTTTTGCTGGTAGTTAATATTTTCCTTGCGTTTGTATCCTTTTATAGTTGTCTGTATTTTGCTATGTGATGCCTTAATTTTATAACTTTGGGGCTCAACAGACCACTCCAAAAGGGTGGTCTGGCACTGCCCATTTTTCTTCCGAAGAGATCCTGCAGCAACCAAACTGTGCGGGCTCCCTCCACTCCAAAAAGAACTTGCTAAAAGTGGGTTCTTTTGGGCACATGCGGGCGCCACCATCAGTGCACCATTAGTGAACTGTGGTGCATCAAGCACACTGCGCAGTGCTTGCATCATGGACGTGCGCCCCGTGTGGGTGGGGCTGCGCAATTATGGCAGTGCCCATATGCACTAGGGTTCAGGAGTGTGTGGTTGCTACATGCTCCTGAATTCTAGTATCGGCGGCGGCATGCTGCTTTTGGACTGTCTGTACCAAGCCTTTGTTTAGTTTGTAGATTGTACGCTGTCTGGCAGGTTTTATCTCCTTTATGTAAAGTTCTGTGTAAATTTTACAGCACTAAATAAATAAATAAATAAATAATCCCCAGAAGCCAAAATGACTGTGAGGCTGTTGTACTTTGGCCATATCATAAGAAGATATGACTCACTAGAAAAGATAATGTTTGGAAACATAGAGGGCGGAGAAAGAGCGGAAGACCAAACACACCAGATGGATAGATTCAAACACAGAGGACAGTGGATGGGAAAAACCACCTTTTTGCCATCTCAAAAAGGAGGCACTCCTTTTTTGACCAACTTCAAGGCAGATTGGGGCTGGGGCATGCAGTTGCTGCAGCCCCAATCCACCTTCAGAAGGGATGGCCTTTTTCACCCCAAAATGTGTTCTCCTGAGGTCATCAGTACAACTGCCATGGTATTCTCCGTAAATCCCATGGCCTGGCTCAATATTAATAGTTTCATTAGTGAATTAATAAATGTTAACTGAACAAATTAGATTATTTCAATTGATAGTGTTTATACTCATGAACTACTTTTCCAATTTCTAATGGTTAACATTATTGATTTAATTTTCAGACCTAATGTTCCAAGCACTGAGAGAATGCACAGAAGAAGAGCACAGAGGACCCAGCTAATTGGGTCAAGCAAACGGTCAGCAATTCTGTGCGAGGATTCATCATCCAAACTGTTTGTTGGATGAGAAACAATAGTGGAATGAATCAGCAGCATTTTACCAGAAATCCCAGGCCTTATTTATCAAGAATCGACAAAATCCAGAGCCCTAGGAGAAGGAGAGGGGTCTGTCAGGAGGAAGGTCTTCCAACTGTAACAGCCCTAAAAATGAGTTTTTCTAACCACAATCCCTTTGTCTGGCTTCATTTGTCTGAACAGAAGGAGGGAATGAGGTAGCCAACATAAGGACCCAACCAACACTGAAAAAACTGTGTTCTAGATTGAATACTCACAGAATAAATTCAGCCATGACCCCTGTGGAGCATCAAGTCTTAATCAGACCTCAGAAGGTCCAACTAAGATGGTTAACACTATCAAGGAAATAGAAGAGGCCTTCCCATAAAGCTAGAGAACATAAACAGGAGGGTGCTATTGTTCTGTTGTCACACTGTAAACAAGACAGCTAAAACAAATTCTTCCTGATACAAGACCCTTTTGTTGATCTTGGAGTAAATGACACATTTTCTCAAGTAGTTTTCAAAGAAATAGGTGTGTCAAGTCTCTTGCAGTATAAAAAGGAGGAGTGGGGGAAGAAAAATATGACAGCACCTTTAAGACTAACTGGTTTTTATTTCTGCATGACCTTTCCTGGATATAAACCCACTTCTTCAGATGCATCCAAAGAAATGGGTTTATATCCAAGAAAGCTCATGCAAAAAATAAAAATTGGTTAGTCTTTAAGATGCTGCACATTTCTTATTTTCTCAAGTAGTTTTTTCATATTTCGGTAAAAATGTGAGGTGCTGGAGAATGCAGTAAAAGTTCTTTTGTAGTAAAAGTATTTGCACTGAATGGGTTGTTTGGGACATGGTGACCCTTTAGCCTGTCCAGCTTCCCTCTGTCACTCACTCACAGCATCTGCGGAAACTCTGAAGGCAATTTTTGTGGGATGTGTCTCATCCATTGAGACAGAATCTCTTGCCAGAGTTGGAAAATCTTCAAGCTGCTATCTCACTCAGTGACGTCCCCTCTGGGATGTCACCCAGTGCAGTCTGTACCACCGCACCTCCTAGTGATACCATGGATCTCACTATTCTGAGATAGCTAGCTTTGACTAGAAGGTCCAAAATGACAAAAAATGCTTTACAACCCTAGGTGTGATCCAGAATGATTTTTCTTATTATCCTAGTGCCTCTGAGTTCAGCAGCAAAATCTTACTGTCAGAATCATTTTTCAGAATAGATAACCCATCTTGGGAATGTGTGAAGTAACTATATAAATAATAACTTCAAGCATATACAGAATTCATTTGCCTTCTCATAGCTGCAATCTATACTCCATCAGGATTAGCACTCTAGTATTCTCGGTCCATGGTGTGCCTGCCAGGCATGCTAGAGGGATATATCACATCATTTTTCTTCCAGAAATTAACCACTGGCCTTCCACCATTCCCTTTTCATCTGCAACCATGGCTCCTTGAAAAATATATGTTTATATCAGAGCGTAGTCACTTAAAGTGGCATCTGTTATAGACAAATGAAACTGTTAAATTATTTAATAGATATCAGCTAGCCACCTTTCAAAATGATCATCAGGGCTGGCATATCTGATTTTTTTCTAATGCTTCTAAAGTTCAGGTAAAACCATTTTAGTGCCTTACTTATCCAATAGGACCTGGAAAAATTCCAGTGTCAATTAAAACTTTGTGAGAATGCCATCCATGTTAATTGCTTCTTCAAGGTTTTTTTCTAGTTATTTTTGGTACTGGGGCAATAAGTGAGTCCTTTTTATACTGTGGATATTTTTTCCCCTCATGGACATTATTTTAAGTATTATTCCAGTTCTTTTCAGCTTTTTCTGCTCATAATGATAAGCTGGCAAGCTCTTCTGAAAGTTAATCCTCCTGCTTGTTATGCTGTTTGTAGTATGGCAGTCGATTTGTTTTTCTTAATCTAAACCGAATCTCTTACTTTTGCACATACAGTATGTATATTTTCATTTCATTACTTCAGGAGCCACCAGTAGACCTTAAATTAGATTAAGGCCATTTTGAAACAAGTTTGTTTCATAGCAAAAGTCTTCAAGCTGCCTCCTTTAGCCTAACAATCGCCAGGGGTGGCCTGAGACCAAACAGTATCCCAGACAAAGAGTTTATTGGGGAAGTCACTCCATTTGTTCAGTTTGCAGATTAGCAAATGCAGTTTTTAACTTGCATTTGGTGTGTCCCATTTCAAGACAATGATGCAAGGTTTTTATGCATGATTTCTGCCTGTCACTTAATTTTCAGAGTTGGAAAAGTTACTTTTTTGGATCACACAGCTCAGAATCCCCCAGCATTGCTTTTGCTATACCGACAAGGAGATTCAGGGAATTGTCCAAAAATGTAAGCTTGCTAAATTATTTTCAAAACTTCCAGCCACTTCCTACCTCCTTTGCTGCCTTCTCACATGGAAAGAGAAGGGAGGCATGGATACCCCTGTCTTTTCACCCTACACAATAAAAGCACTATATACCATTTTAAATACCATAGTAACATTCTATGGAATTTTGGGGTTCATAACTTGCTCAGGGGCAAGAGAGCCCTCTAGCTGAGAATTCAGAATATCATTCACTAAAGTACACAATTCAGGATTGCGTGGGTTGTTGCCATAGTAGCTGAAGTGGAATATGTCACTGTGGGTGAATCTACACTGTAGAAATAATGTAGTTTGACACCACTTTAAGTGTTGTAGCTCCATCCTATGGAATCTTAAGATTTGTATGGGGTTTTGTTGTTGTTAACTGCCTTTGAGGCAATCTTGACTCATGGTCACTCTGTGGATGAGACATCTCCAAGACTACTTGTCCTCCACCGTCTGTTTAGTTCCTGTAAATCCATACCTGTGACCTCCTTAATACAGTCCATCCATCTAGCATGCAGCTTCCTCTCTTTTCACTTCTCTCCACCTTTCCTAGCATTATTTTTTTCCCCAATGAGTCATGCCTTTTCATGATGGAGCCAAAGTACGACAGCCTCAGTTTAATCATCTTGGCTTCCAGGGAGATTTCAAATTTGATCTGTTCTAGGACCCATTTGTGTTTTTGGCTGTCTACAGTATCCCCAGCACTCCTCTCCAGCACCACATTTCAAATGAGCTGATTTTTTTTCTGATTCTCTTTCTTCACTGTCCAGTATTTTTATCCATACATGGTAATAGGGAACAGCTTGTATGATTCTAACTTTTGTACATCTTTGCTCTTTAGGGTCATTTCTATTTTTTTCAAAGCTGTCCTTCCAATCTCAGTTTTTGTCTGACTTCTTGACTGCTGTCTCCATTCTGATCAATGTTTGATTCAAGGTATGGAAACTCTTTTATTTTTTCTATTTCCTCATTGTCTAGGTTGAATTTGTGCAGATCCTCTGTGATTATTATTTTTGTTTTCTTTATGTTCAGCATTAGGTCTGCCTTTGCACTTTCTTCCTTAATTTTCCTTAGTAGTTGCTCGAGGTTTGTGATGTTTTCAGCTAGCAATATGGTGTCATCTGCATATCTTAGATTGTTGCTATTCCTTCCTCCTATTTTCATTTTTCCTTCTTCTGTGTCCGAGCCTGCTCTTTGTATAATATTTTATGTGGATAAGTTGAACAGATAGCGTAAAAGGATGCAGCCTTGTCTGACCCCTTTGCCAACTGGGAAGCAGTTTTGTAGTCTGTAATTTGTACTTTTACAAGGTCTTTAGCTTTCTCTGAGAAAGAATGATGGTACATCACAAAACTAAGAATCCCAGGATTCTGTAGGATGGAGCCATAGCAACTCAAGTGGTGTCAATCTGCATTATTTGACTGTGTAGAGGCACCCTATAATTCTGCATTATGTTGGCAGTATACATATAATCTCTTCAAAGGCCATTGTGCTATGAAGAAGCAATGAAGAGGAATATAGCTCTGTATTTAAGCACAAAGTACTTTTGTTTGCCAAGAGTGCTTGTAAATTCCCATTATCATGTGTGGAAATTATGTCTCAGGTTGGTCTTCATGTCCTGGAGCAGGGGTCAGGAACTCATAGACCTTCAGGTTTACTGAGCTCCAGTTCCCACTGGTCTCCCAGCCAAAATAGCTAAGGTTCAGAGATAGTGATAGAGTATCCCAACAATATCTGTGAGGGGAACATGGGAGGGGAGACAGTTGACATTTTGTGGAATGCAACTGAGATAATTGTAAAGCTCCTCTTTCTCATTTGATTTAGCAACACACATATTTAAAATTTATTTTTATATTTACCTATTACTTCAAGTACTCAGGAAAAGGATTGTAGTCATGTACTTAATCTCAAATCCTTCCCAGTAAATTGTTTTTTTTTTAATGTATTGAATTTTAACAAAAAAGACATTGCAACAATAGCATACACGGACAGAATAAAATGTCGGAATGTGAACATCAAATGAAAAGAACAGCAAGCCTCAGAATGCAGGAAATGCGAATATTTAATTATATTGCACATATTTCAGCCCACCATGGACTCTGGCCAAAGATATAAAAGAAAACAATACACAGTAAGTAATGAAACAAATAATAAAAGACAAAATAAATAGACACTGTCCTAGTTACTCAAGATAAAGAAGTCTGCTGGGATACCTCAATGGGCTCCAAGACAGATGTCAACAGTGCAGTCTTGGGATTAGATATATAAATGTTGCCTTTGGTATTGGCGCACTGCACAGGCAATGGTAAAACAGCATTTCTTTCCAGTCACAGGGTTTCCAGTACTGGGCTCATCCATACTGATGGTAAAATCCAAAAGTATCTGATTTTTGTTCCCGTCTCTTCTAGTTTTATTTTGCAGATCTGTATGACATTTTGTTAATCCAAGAATATTTTATGTCAGTCCCAGTAGCATCAGAGATTTTTTAAACCACTCCCCCAGGGTTGGTTTATTTTAAACCAGTATTTCATGAAATAGAATGCATCTCTATGGCTGCTGCTAGACTGCAGTTTGACATCACTTTAACTGTTATGGCTCCATTCTATGTGATCCTGGGATTTGGGGGGGGGGGGGGGGGTCTGTCTGAGAAAGTTAAATATATAACAAAACTACAAACCCCAGAATTCCATAGGATTGAGCCATGGCAATTAAAGCAATGTCAAACTGCACTAATTTTGCAGTGTCAATGCAGATGTTTTCAAAAATCCAGAATATAAAGATAAGATTAGTATGAGCATGACAGCCATGAGTATATCTTATGTGTGACCCAGGCATTGCAATAAAGGGAAGGAATTCTCATGTAAATTGGCTCCAGGAACATGGACTGGGAACAGTGGTCAGAAATAATGCATTGGAACTTGCAGCATTACATGTAACACATTAGTTTCAGGACATATGTGGGCACAAGCACCATGGTTAACTATAAATTCTGGGCCGAACCCCCCCTCCTTATCCTCAATTACTGGGCAGCAGCCACTGTGAACGATGGGGATCTGTTCCCCATCACGTGGGAAGCAGGTAACTAATGTTCTCACATGCTCCCATGAACCATTTTTATTTCAACAGGCAGAGACAGGACCCTTGTGATAACTCCCCCTTGTGCCAGATATTGCACAAAGGGGATGAGTGGGAATATTAGCCAAATGTTTCCCAGGGGAACAGACCTATTGCTTAGGAAGTAGCAACTGGGGGACTTTCATAGTTCCTATGTAGTTACTAAAGTAGGGGCTACATAGGGATCATGACTATGTAACAGTTACAAGAGCATAACTCTAGCTTACACATTTGTAACTGACATAGTGTATTCCAACTGTTATTTTTGCAAAATGACATAATATCTTCTAATGCTGTTTACTCTTTTGTATGACAAAGCAACAAGTGACTTGTTTTCATCATTACTTCTCTAGGTTGAGCAGTTGCCTTTGGGATGCATTTTGAGAGACTTCCCTCTACCTCATTTTAACATTTTTTCAAGGGGGGGGGGGGGTTTTTTTTTTTTTTTAAGTAATGGAAAAATAATAAAGTAACAAGTGTATTTTCCCCCTACATCCTTGTTTGGGTTTCATAATGAGTTATTCAGTGCACTTCTTTTTTAAAGTACTGTAATTGTTTAAGCTCTGGAGTTTCTTCTCTTGAAACATTAATAGATTACTGCTGAGAGAGAAAGACATGGACACTCCAGGAAGTTTAAGATGTCAGGCAGCTTGCAGCTGCCCATCCTCATGTTAAAAAGCAAGAAAAAAATGTGTATTTGATAGTACTGTATTAAAAATGGTAATGTTGTGGCTAAAATTGTATACTGCCACAGCATAGCACAAATACTTGCTAATGTTTCATTTGCATTATGCAGCTCTTATACTGGATGCTACTCTAGCATAATGTATGCTAACCAATTGTAAAGGTACATGACTGATAATTGTGATGTGCATTGGTACATGTCTGCCTTGGGCCGCCTTGGCCACTCCATAGATGGAAATCAGGTCCTGTTACAAAACAAGAATAGACTCATTACAGATCATGTACACCCCACCTAATGCACACTCAGAAGCAGACTTCTATTTGTGTTCTCACCCACTGGATATAACCATTGCACAACATCCAATAAAACCACTCCATATGCAACTTATGCCTGCCTACATTTTGGTAAGTCCTTCCAAGCTATGTGAGCTTCAGAAGAAGCCAGATGCTTCTGGTGACCCTGAAGATGAGCCCATGTACTTCCAAATGCATAATCCTGGCTGGGAGTTTGGACTCTTAAGTTTATTGCACAGGGCATGGGGAACAGGGTGGAATGAAAGGAAATGAAAACAGGCAGAAAGGAGGGAAAACGCATATTATTGCACAGGAGAACACTACCGATGCTGCCTGGAGTCCCTCATTCATTCCCCATCCGTCCCACAGCAGGCAATTTTGAAGAACTGTTCCCGTGCAATAATATAATTTAATAATTAATAATAATTTGTTTTATTTATATACCGCTATTCCAAAGATCATAGCGGTGAACAGCAAGTAAAGCTAATTAGCAAATGCGTTTCCCCCCATTTTTATTCCATTCTGCCACATTCCCGTTCCCTTTCCCCAAGCCCCATGCGATAAATTTATTTATCACATATGCACAGTACCAACATACCTTCCAACATTTCACAGATGGAAACCAGGATGTATATGACCAAGCAACATTAGAGTGTGGACAAAATGGCAAAAATTGTTCATGAGGAAGAACACACAAGCTAGGAGAGGCTGCAACAATTTGCTTTTGTCTGAGCATACTGGAATGAGGGAGATTTCACCCCTTCCTTTCTCTTCCCTCTGCTGAGTTCACTGAATGTTTGCATTTTGAACTCACTTTGCAGTATTTGAAGGAAGATGAGTTCAAAGGGAGAAAGTGGGAGGAGCACAGATAAACTGGGACCTTTTAAAAGCATCTGAAAGGTGAAACACCAAAGCATTATTCAGAACTGTCCCTGCCAGATTGGGGCCGTGGGAGCGTATACACCAAGAAACAGAGGAACTGCTGGCTATAGAGATATATATGTATTTGGGCAAAAGTTTCAACTTCTGTTTTGTTGACAAGGAATCTCCTGAAGGCTCTTTCTGCCTGCTGGTTGCCAAACTGAGTGTTCCTGGTTAAATGTCTTGATGACAGCTTGCTGCCAAGGAAGACAAGCCTTCAGGATTGGTGGAAAGTAAGGGCAGTATCATCTGATTTTGCTCTCAGGTGCTTTGTCAAGGGCTGTTCCTTCAGATATGATGCACCATGATTAATATTCCCATTACAAAATCAGCAATTAGGTATGAATCCAGATGTAATTTTTCTTCCAGCTTATTCTCCATTTCACTTCTTTGTCGTAAGATCTGATATCATAGATCATTCAGAATGAAAAATTATGTTACTCGTAACTTCACTTTGTTTCTGCATCAAGTTCCAAATGTGGCTCTCTGACACAGTCACTGCAAATTCCAGTGGAAACTGAGCAGATTGATGGCCAAAGGAGGGCTTATTGACATTATCTGCCACAGAGAAAGCTTAAAATCAAAAGCCAGCATCCAGTGGTATACTTTGGTTTCAACAAACATGGAATCAGGAGATCCAGAATCAGTACCATGCTCCCAAAAGCCTGATCCAGAGGCTCCAGATCTCCAGAGCAGGCCTATTGGATACTTGTTGGTTCACCCAGAAGCAGTGGGATACTTGGTGACAAATAAACATAAGTAAATATATTCAAGTCATTTTGTTTTTTAAAAGGCTTGCAGTTGCTTATTGGCAGTGCACTGTTTCTTAGGAGTAAATTGTACCATATGTTCCAACTGTTCTGATTTGGCAGGAGTAGTCCCGATTACATATGTTTTTCATGCATAAGTCTAGAAATTTTGGTTAAAATTGACCCAAAATTTCTGGGTTGGCTTTTCCATGGGTCAGGGTCAGTGCTGTACCTTAACCTTTACCAAAAAGGAACCTTTTGTTCTTTACTTGACCATTTCTCATAAATAAAATGTTAGCTTTAACTTAAAGAATATACATACTGAAATGCCATATGCTCTGATGCCCATCTTACTGTCATTTAAGCACCCTCAACAAATCATGAGCAGCAGCACCATATGAACCATATGTTTGAGTGAAGTCATATAGAATAATAGAATCATAGAGTTGGAAGAGACCACAAGGGCCATCCAGTCCAACCCCCCTGCCATGCAGGAACTCTCAATCAAAGCATACTTGACATATGGCCATCGAGCCTCTGTTGTAAAACCTCCAAAAGAAGGACACACCACCACACTCCACAGGAGTGTGTTTCTCTGAAGATTTTCACACCAGTGCACTTAATTTCCACACTCTGTTGTATAACACCTTTACCATCGTCCCTCCACATTTGCAGATTTGACTTTTGCGGATTTGATAATTCACAGATTTTTAAAATATGTTCTCCATGAATAGCTAGGTCCTCCAGTGCAACTCTGTGGTCAACCTTAACCAAAAATCACACTGAAGGACCTAGAGATTCCTAGAGAGAACACCCCACTAGGTGTTTATAGCTCCTCCAGCACAATTCTATGGTCAAAGTCTGGCAGATGTTGACCACAGACTTGCCCTGGAGGACCTAGAGGTTCCTAGAGAGGAGTTTTCTCAGGTAAAAACATAGTGTTTCTGTTATTTGGGCTTCTTCTACATTCACAGGGGTCCTGTGCCCCTAACTCTATCAAATGTGGAGGGACCATTGTAGTTTTATCTTTTTAAATGAATATTCTGACTGCTACATGGATTATCTAAAATGCCAGCCCAAACCAACCCCAGAAGTAATCATAGGTCCATCAGAAATCAAAAGTCTGATTTTGAAAAATGGATGGTTTTTGATGCTGTACGGTCTTGGAGCCCCCAAAACCTATTTCAAAAATGCAGTATTGTTCCTGGAGGCTTCCAGGAGAGGCAATTTACACTATTTTTCTTTGGCTAAAAAAGGATGGTCAAGGGGCTACCGAAAGAGGCTGAGGGCTGCAAAACAGGGCCACCCTGTGTCCAACCCATATTAATCAAAAGGAGAGAGAAAAATCTTTCCCATCGCTTTGTACCATTCAAGATTCTATATATTTCAATCGTTCCCTTCCCTGATATTATGTTTTAGAAGAGCACCAGCCAGTGTAATATATTAGTTTGAGTGTTAGACTAGGATGTTGGGAAGCCAGGGTTCAAACATTGCTCTGCCATGCAAACCAACAGGGTGACCTTAGGCAAGGCACACATTTTGGCTAAGAGGAAAACAAGTGCTAATCTCTTTTGAACATATCTTGCGAAGAAAACTGTAAGATAGGGTTACCATAACCTGAAGTTAACTTGAAAGCACATAACAACAACAAAGTGATAGTCCATGGACAACAAAAACAAAGATCTGGTCCTTATGCCACTGGTTATTATTATTATTACTGGGACTCAGAGTGGCTTCACAACATTAAAAAACAATACAATTAAAAACATAGAAAAATACATTAAAATGAATTAAATGGACACAAACACAGTACTGGATCCTGGCCCACTGGAGGGGAAAAAGTGCTGGTCCCCTACATCTGATAGCTTGGGAAGAACTGTTCTGGATAGTAGGCTGACTTTTCAAAACTGGGAAAGACAATTAATAATGATCGCACAAAAGGAAAAAGAGATAAGCATGGAAACGAGGCCATTGAGACTACCTTTTGTACCAAATTGTAACCCAGATTAAAAGTCGGAAGTTCCCATTGGCACTGGTTTAAACACATCAGAATTAGGGTCTTTCACACCCGATCCAGGACAAATCCTCCTTAAAGCGGCTTTTCCAAAAGTGGATTATTTCCCGTGTCTTTTAGGAAAACCCATTTCTTCCCTGCTGCTGGCAAATGTGAGCTTGGCCCCAGTCATGATTGGGTCAAGTTCAGGGGAGGGATTTAGGGCAGAGGGAGTTCAGAGGGCGGAACAGGCCTCCTCTCTCACAGGCAGCTTTTTCTCTCTCTCTTTTTTAGTAATTTTATTTTTGACAGATTGTGCGAATGCTTGTTCTACAGGTTGATACATATTGATAGAATGTGTCTGCTTGTGCTACATTTCCCTTACGTTTGCTTACTGCCAGCATGGCACGGCACTTTGCAAGTGGCATTTTTTAAAAAATTATTTTGTGTTTGTGTGTGTGTGACAGAATATGCGAATGCTTGTGTTTCCTTTTAAATTGGACAAATTGATACAATGTGTGAATGCTTTTGCTACATATGTATATGTGCATGCAAGGCATTCTGGGGTGGCAATCAGAGGGAAAGCAAAGAAAGAGGATGCAGAGATGACATTCTGAGGTGAGGTATTATTATTATTATTATTATTATTATTATTATTATTGTGATGGGAAGAGGATGGCATGAGGGGGAGGCAAGGGCTTCGGAGGTGGCATTGGGCTTGAAGGGAATGGTAGGGAAGAGGTTCCAAAGAGGAGGAAATGCTGGGCTGGAAGTGAAGGGGAAGCTAGAGGCTGGCATGTGGAAACCCATGACTTTGGGGGAGTCACACTCTCTCAACCTCAGGGGAAAGGCAATGGCAAATCTCCTCGGAACCAATCTTGCCAAGAAAACCCCAGGATGGGGTCGTTTTAGGGTTGCTATAATCTGTAGTGACCCAAATACACACAACACACACCTGGAGGTTTTTAAATTTGACAAGTTGACAGAATATGCGCACACTGCCGCCAGTTTTTTTAAAAAAGGAGGGGGGAAGCACCCATCATTTGGCCAATGGTTGTAGGATATGTCACCTTTGACGAAAGCGGAACTGAATTTGATTGACAACAGAGGAGGCTCCATTTTAAAACAGTACTGCAAATGTGAACTTCACTGGGCAAATTGCATTGATCAAGGTAAAGGATAGTATGAACTTCTTTCCAAGCAGATTCGGTATGGGGGCAACCGGATCTGCCCAGTTCTATCCAGGGCAAATGAATGAGTGGAAATGGGGCCAAAGAAGAAAAGAACAGAGGCAATGTTATGAGGATCATGTGATGACCAGATTTAATGTAGCTGGGTGTGGTAGGTGACTTAACACAAAAAACACAGATCCCATCTGATCCTGGAAGCTAGGCAGGGTCAGCCCTGGTTAGTACTTGGATGAGAGGATACAGCCAATGAACACGAGGTACTGTAGGCTATATTTCAGAGGGAGGAACTGGCAAAACCACCTCTGAGTATTCCTTGCCTAAGAAAACCTTATGAAACCTACGTAAGTCGACAGGTGACCTGAAGACATGTACAAATGCACAAACATTAAAAATTGCAGATTCATAGGCTGAGGTTGGGTTGGCCCTGCTTTCTCACTTCTTCTTCTATAGACTAGTGAAGTGGATGCTGGATACTATTTGGGAGAAAAACCCAAGGGTTCATCTATTTTGCAGAAATAATGCAGTTTGACTCTGCTTTATTTGCCATGGCTCCATGTTACAGTTGGATTTGTAATTTTGTGAGGCACTGTGCTTTAATAGTGAAGGCTTGTGAAGACCTTTCAGAACTACAAATCCCAGGATTCCATAGGATGCAGCTAGTGCGCTTAAAGTAGTGTTGTCAAACTGCATTATTTCTAAAGTGTAGATGCACCCCAAGTTTAATGTCGCTCTCTTCTCCACCTTTCGTCCTGACAGACCGAATGTGGAACCTGGTCCGAACCACACTGCAGAAATAATCCAGTTTGAGACCACTTTAGCTGCCCTGGCTCAATGCTGGGGGAATTCTGGGAATTGTAGTTTCATGGGACATTTAGCCTTCTCTGGTCCAAAACACACACTGAGACTGCTTTAACTGCCCTGTGCTAGGGAATCCTGGGAACTATAGTTTATTGTGGCACCATAGCTCTCTGACAGAGAAGGCTCAATGTCTCACAAAACTACAGTTCCCAGAATTCCCTAGCACTGAGCCAGAGCAGCTAAAGCGGTCTCAAACTGGATCATTTCTGTGGTGTGTGTTTTGGAGGACCACAGATGTCTCAGGTTTGCTGCTGGTTTTCCCTGGCTGAGCAGTTAAAAACGAAAGAGGGCTTGCTTTCCAGGCAAGGAGGAAAGTCCCAAATTCAGGAGTACCACACTGATATGGTTAAAAAATAAAGTGGGACCAAGGTTATGCATCCATTCACACAAGATGGAGGGGGGGGGGGATATGATTGTGTGTGGAAAGCAAAGAGACTACATTTCCCGGAATGCTTTGCGTTTGTGGCTGCCCAATCAGGGCCCAGGATGATGGTGATGAGGGAAACAAGCGTGGATAGCGGCGTTCCTTCTCCATCCAGGTATCCTTGGAAGGAGGAGAGCCATGGCATCCTGGTGGGGCCTCCTCTTCCTCTTCCTTTGTGTCCAGCTCGGGGGCAGCCAGAAGAAGAAGGAGGTAGACCCCTTCCTTCCCTTCTCTGCTCTCTCCCTCATCCCTCCCTTCCCTCCTTCTTGCCTTCTCCCCTTCCCATCCCACTGCCACCAGCATCTGGTCCAAACCTCCCTCCACCTTCTGCTGGGCTCCTTGTGGGTCATTTTCCCCCTTGGCTGTTTATGCCTCTCTCTCCACTCAGTGGGGTTAATCGTGGTTCATTATAGAGGGCTAGATGAATGTCTCTCTCTCTCTCTCTCTGTGAATAATAATAATATACCACAGGTATCTGTGGCTCAAAATACACTGCAGAAATAATATCTATCTATCTATCTATCTATCTATCTATCTATGCATATGCATACACACACACACAGACACACACATATTATTGTATTTCTTGCCCACCTCCTTTCAGGGCTTGAGGCGGGTTACAACATTGTTAAAACACAGTCACATAAACTCACACACACACAATGTACATACATAATATTACATAATGATACACACACACACA
>NC_056526.1:124583270-124609231 GCF_019175285.1 Sceloporus undulatus
AAAAAATCTAAAAGCTAAAACACTTCCGGTAAGCATTTTGAATAAGGGAGTTTCAACCTATATACAACAATATCAGTGAATTAAACAATTATTGTGGTTAATTTAATATCACAGGTTATTTTACAACTTTGGTTTGCTTTGAGTTGGCACTTCATTTGATTTTTTTTTACAGTTCCAGAACACAGAGGTATGCTCTTTCCACCATCCCCTTTTATTGTTTATGCCACATGCCAAGGCAAATCCAGGATGTTTTCTGCTTGAGCAATGAACAAAATGGCTCTCCTCCCCTATGTCATAAACAAAAGCCAAGCCGACTGGCATTTGCATCTCTTCAACATTTGCAATAAGATAATGTTTGCCACTGCACCTGTGAGGCAGCATGGTAGCTTAGTAGGTGCAGAGCAGGCAAACACACTACCTCTATTCAGCATTGGTGCCTGAGATCACTGTCAAATTTTGGGCTGAACCTGAGAAATCTCCTACACTGCACTTATAAAGTAACACCACTGCACTTGACATGAATTCATTGCCTCCTACTGTTCCTCACTTATCTGCTGACAGGGATTAGCATCCCTGCTTTTACCCTTAAGCACGGAAGAGGTGTACTTCTCATCGATTAGACAAATTAATTGCCTCTGAAAACCTTTAATTTACCTACCTTGACAGAAATTAGCAGCATGTAACCACTGGTTGCATTTGGACAGTTTTGAATCACATATTGCATCACATATTGCAAGATCACGATTTGGTACGTTCTTCTAGTCAGAGTGGCTAAAATAACCAGGAAGCAAATACTTTCTATTATATGTGAATTGGCCCTGACTTTCAAAGGAAAAATGGTAACCAGCGTCAAAATCTGTCTTCAGACTTTGATTAGAGGTGCAACAAGTGGAGAGTCTAGGTTTTTTTTTATAATGGGGAAAGGTTTTGTTTTGTTGGTAGCTGAGATAGTCCTACTGGTGGAGTGGTCCAAACAAGTGCAGTTGGGCCAGTATATCCAAACTGGATCATCCAAAATTCTTTGCATTTCTGGTTTATTATTTTATTTGATTGTGGCCACTGAATATGACTGTGACAATCCAGCCTCTAGCACTATATTACGATACAGGTTGAGTATGCCTTATCTGGAATTCGAAAATCCAAAATACGCTAAAATCATCCACATGGATAGCTGAGATAGTGACATTGCCTTCAGGCTATGTGTATAAGGGTGGCTGAGATAGTGACACGTTTGCTTTCTGACGGTTCAGTGTACACAAACTTTGTTTCATGCACAAAATTATTTTAAAATATTATGTCTAAAATTGCCTTCAGGCTATGTTTATAAGCTGATTACGAAACACAAATGAATTTCATGTTTGGATTTGGGTCCCATCCCCAAGATATTTCATTATGTATATACATATATTCCAAAATCTGGAAAAAATCGAAAACATTTCTGGTCCCAAGCATTTCAGATAAGGGAGATGCAACTTGTAAATATAAATTATTGTGAGGCAAGTTTAGAAATTACAAGATTTGTGCTGGGTTCTACAACCCTCTGTGTGGTCGAGACCTGTATAAAGGACATAATGTGAGAACTTGTTAACTCCTTGACAGTTTTGAAGAAATTCACCACATTATAAATAGATCTACTCTCATTGAGACTAACAGCTGTATTTAAGCTCATGTACAATATGAACCCTGTATGTGCAGGAGATACTGTATATACTTGACTATAAGTTGAGGACAGGTTTGGGGACCAAAATAATGGATTTTGATATGACTCATGGATAAGTCAAGGGTGGAATTTAGGATCATGTAACAAAGGATCTAAAGGATGAAGCAAAAGAAAACAATTCCAAAGAACTTATAAAATTCCAGCAGGCATAACTGTTTGTGTTCACACTAAAGGCTGGATGGATGAGAGAGTAGAGGGGGATCAGTGCTTCCAGGACAGATTATACTCTTGTCTTTAACCAGGGGATGGTTCTTTTTTAATATAAGAGTTAAAGTGCAGTACTTACGTTGATCCGTGGATAAGTTGACTCAGGGTTTTTTTTGTCTCAGTTTGTTAACTAACATTTCTAGACTTATACATGAGTATATACAGTATGTTCCTGGGCTTACTGTGGAAACATGAAACCACAAATCATAAGGAATCCTATTGAAAAGAATGACTTTTGGCAGACAGAGTTGCTCAATAGAATCGCACTGGAGGACAATAGAATCACACTGGAGGGTCTAGAGATTCCTAAAGAGAACACCTCTCTAGGTGTTTTTAGTTCCTTCTACTGGAAGCATACCAAGAATCATACTGGAGGGTCTAGAAAATGCATAGGGAGAAGATATTTTTTCAGATATGGATAAGTAAATCTGTGAATCCTGGTCCCATGGCAAAGGGAGGGCATACTATATTTACAGAAGGGATGAGCAAATGTGTGGGCAGGGCCCATTTCTTCCCCAAACCCTCCCTCTGTGGTCTGCTCCTTCCCCCAGCAAGTCCAAGTAATATTCTGTTACTTCCTCTCACTGATTTGAGAGGAACTGAGAAAGAAAGTGGAGGTATATGGAATAGTACAGTCTGCCCACAACATATGCAGGCTTGCCGTATGCGGCTTTGAACTTATGTGTATGACAAGCCCAGGAGAACAAAATGTTGTGTGTATGGGAGCACGCCACCATAGAAATTAATGGGACTTAAGCATATGCAATTTCCTGTATGTGGGGGGTCCGGAATGAATCCCCCGCGTATGCTAAGGGCATACTATACAGAGCTATTTGGAATGCTAGGGTGCTTGTGGGTGTAAGGTATTTTGTATGTTTTCACATTTTCTGCATGGCCTGGGTTCTGAAATTGTCCACAAACTGTGCCGATTATTTTCTAAAAACTGGAGGCTTTGGGGCACTGGTGAGGAGTTTCAGCATCCATAGAATTGGGGTCCACGGGCTGCATTTTTACTACCTCTGATTTAAAGGTATTGGATCTAATCTGCTGGTGCTACCAAAATTCATCCTATTCTTGTCAAATCATTATAAAAGAAAGAATTGCTAGAACAATGGTTCTTAACCTTTGGTCCACCAGATGTTTTGGAGTTCAGCTCCCAGAATCCCTTACCAAAGGTCATGCTGACTAGGGCATCCAGGAGTTGAAGGCAAAAACATCTGGAGGACTGAAGGCTGAGAATCCTTGTGCTAGTGGCAGAAACAATAGGAGCAAGAAAGGTATCTCCACATTAGGCATAGACTTCAAATCAGTAAATGAAGTAGAAACCATGGTCAAATTGTTGGAACAGTTTTCAAGCTTTTGCCTTTTTATGTCTGAGAGAGAATCCCCATGTTGCAGGTAGCCCAAGGCTACTCTATTACTGCTGTTGCCTGATCTGGGCTTTTTTCCTCTTCCCCTGAAACCAGTGTAGTCCAGCAAGGCTAAAAGGAGACGACAGAAGCTGTGACCCTATTCCTGCTTCTAGTGCTCTTTCTTCACAGAAAAATGCAGTGAGCTAATTCAAATTCGAATGAATGTAACAAGGAGTAGGAAGAGGTAGCAGTTAGGTTACACAAACAGCACCCCATATTTAAGTAGGGGAAATCTGTTGTCTGACCTCTTTGGCAACCCAGATTCAAGTCATTTAGACCAGTTTTTAGTTCCTAGGCTGTACTCAAAGTGCTTTACATTTGAGGCCAACTTCTTGACTCCGTACTTCTGAGTCTGGACCTCTGGGATAAGGCAGAGAACAGAATCAAAACTTTCTGTTTGCTAGACCTAGACATGTACTTGAAAATCTATAATCCTCTCCCCCTTTGCTCATTAGCTATGGATACTTAATTGGCCTTCAAACACTTTGGAACGCTTCCTGGTTTTGCTGGTGGCTGAGCCAATTCTTTTTTCAGTTCCTTGGAGATCATGGGGCGAATTGCATCTGGTCTTGGCGGTCTGATATGCCAGATTCTATTTTTAATGTGTTGATCTTCCGGCATTAGTATAAGGAACAATATTTATTTGCAGTGATAAGTAGTGTTCTTTCATAACTATATGACCTCTGTTTATCTTTTCAAGATCCAAGTGTTTTTATTCTTTCATTTTCAGGAGGTAGTGTGCATGTAGTTTCCCATTCTCTTCTTTGGATTTCAAGATATTAATTGAAAGTTGTATAAGGAATAAAATTTGGGGCGTACAAGTATTATCAAAGAAAAAAAACACATGGGAGGATGAATAATCAAAGTAATCCATACTTTCCTCCCTGCTGTGTGATAAAACAAATATTCCATCACAGTGTTCTTCCTGCATTCAGATCTCCTGATATGTTACATAGAAATTATTCTGGAGAGAAATAGTGTTTTCTGGAGAGGAAACCCATTTTCTGCACAGAAAACAGACATTTTAAATGAACAAATACCTATCTATCTATCTATCTATCTATGTTTTTCTCCACACAATAATTGTTGAGTTACACTTCAGGATATCATATTCCAGGTAATACTTACGCAGAACACTCACTGGTCTATTATGCTTTTTGTATGGCTATATAGTTCCCGTATCAATCTTAAAAGTCTGATATCAATCCCTAAACTGTGTAGCTTTTCCCATTATCTATTTCTGTTAATAGAATCGAAAACATCAAGATCAATGAAAGCAGCATGGACATGTTTCTTATTTTCCTTGGTATACTTACGGCTTAATATAAAACACTGATCTATAGTGCTGTATCTACTTCTGAATCCTGCCTGTTCTTCATATATGACTTGCTTATTTTGTAGCCAGTCCGTTAACTTGAAAAGCAAGTGATGGGCATATAGCTTTGAAGTAATGTCAAGTAAGCTGATTGGCTGGTAGTTTTCTGGATCATTCCTGTCTCCTTTCTTATGGATTAGAAAAACAATGCTCACCTTCCATCCATGAGGCATTTGTCCTATTTTGTTTATTGTAGTAAATAGATTAGCACGGATGGGAGACCACCATTCAGCATATTCTTTGAAAAGTTCTGAAGGAAGCATATCCTCTCCTGGAGCTTTCTTGGGTTTCAGTGAAGCAATTAAACATTTTATCTCATTGGCTGTGACTGGTTGCCACTCAGGGAGATTAGAAGAATCTTTATCCATCCAGACTGCTCCAGAAGGGCTGGAATGAGAGTGAAAAATGTTGGAGAAATATTTAATCCACTGAGCTACGACTTCAAGTAATGCCTACTGCAGTTCTAGACGGACGCTACAACAAAGTGCCTTTTGAGAACAGACTATGCATTTGCAGTCAGCCTCAGGTGGAGGATATTGTTCACTACTTGTTAATTTGTCCATTGTACAGCAACCCTAGAAAGAAATTTTTAACACCCTTGTTGTTAAACAAAAGTGGGAGCTCTACTGTTGATTCGGTCCAATCCCTTTTGAGTGATTCCAATGACCATGTAACACATAGAGTGGCTCTTTTTGCCATGGCTGCAAAAAAGATTAGAAAGAGAGAGTTAAATAAAATTGCCAGGGAGATGCCAAGTATTAATTAGATTTCATGATTATATTATATATGTTTGCTAATATCCAGGAAAGATGTCTCTTTTTCCTTTTGTCCTTTTTAACAGTTAACTATTTAAACTGCACACTAAATGTTGGGACATTTTTTTGTCCTTTGTATTCTGTGCCTTTTGTTTTAAATGTTTTATGCTTTTTGATAAGCTCATTTTGTCATGGCCTTTGGCTAGTACAATAAACGTTAACTTGACTTGGAAAAAAAACCCTGCTTCTTGATGCGGCTTCCCAGTTGTCACAAAGTTTGTTTTTTGACCAGACAAACGAACAATTGTAAATATTTTTCCCTCTCTAGATGTAGTTTTCAGTTTCATGCACTTTCCCATTACTGTTCTTCACAGCATGGTTGCAGTGTAACCTAAGTATAGGAAAAGGATATCTGAGCCACCAGTGATTTCTGATAACTATTTTAATAAGTGATGCTGGTATGTTTTGGGCAGGAAGGTAACCTGTTCTTGATATTTGATTCTCTGAGCCAATTTTTATTGTTGGTTAGTTCTGTTGAAATACAGAAAACATTCTAAAGCAAATACAGTAGTTATAGCCAAGGAAACAGTCTGTATTCTACAAGGAAGTGTGGCTAGCGGTTCTAAAAGAAGAGCTCTTACAATTTTGTTTCTGAAGCATTCAGTTCTTGCCTACAGTAATGTACATATGTTTCAGATGCCACCAGGAAGAAATATGTGGATCTCATTGCAAGCAATAATCCACAAGACCCTGCTTTGCACACTTTCATTGGAAGCACACTGTATTTTTTATTTCTTAAAAATGTTTACATCCCACCCTGTATCCAAGGATTTCAGGCCAGTGCATAATAAAATAAATTTTAACAGTTTGACACAATTTAAAACAGTAATTTAAGAAGACTAAAAGCATATTAAACCATTTAACACTTAAGGCAGTGTGAAACCTGTTAAAGAATTAAAAATTACTTGTGTAAGTTTGAGTGAAATTAATTAGGCTCCCAAAGCTTTAGTGAAGAGCCATGTTTTACTTGCTGGTGGAATAACACTAGTGATGCTCCAATCAGGCTTCTAAGAAGAGGGAATTCCCCAGCTGGGGTGATCCACAGAGAACGGCCTATCTCTGATCTCCCAGTGAGTTGCCTTTTCTGGTGGGACACAGATGAGGACCCTCCATCAGACCTCAGTTGTCAGGTACATATGTATAGGGGGATATGTTCCTTCAACTGACAAGGTTCCAGACTATTAGGGCTTTGAAGATTTAAAGTCCTTTGAATTCATACTGGCAGTATACAGTATTGGCAGTTTCTGCAGTTCCTCTAAAATAAGTATCATAGGGTATCTATATTGTATTCTCAGAAGTCTAGCTGCTTCAGTTTACACTAGCTGCATCTTCTGAATCATTGTCAAGGGTAACCCTATGCAGAGAACATTACAGTAGTCTAATCAGTAAGTGGCCAGTGCATGGACTGCTGTGGCTAAGTTGTCCCTGTCCAAGAAAGCCATGACTGATGGAACACCTGAACCTGGCCCCAAGCACTGAGAGCCATGGAGTCAATCTGGAATTCTACTAGTAAAGATGGATCTAAGAGTATTTCCAAGCTTTGTACTTACTCCTGGAGGAGGAGTTCAATCCTATCCAGGGCAATTTGCTTGATTAATTCCCATATCAAAGAGCTACCAATTCACATAGCCCCCGTTTTCAATCAGGATTCATCTTCAGTTAATTGACCCCCCCTCCCATCCAGCCCATTACAGCATCTAGGCACTGCTGTAGCACCAGCCCTGTCTCAGCTTACCCTGATGGCAAGGAAAAGTAAATCAGTATGCCATTTAATAAAATCTATCTGTATGGTTTGTAGTGGAGTTAAGTTTCTTGCTGATATTAACCCAGAATAAATTGATGTTCCTGATATTAACAAGCATAGCCTTGTGCGTGTATATATGTGCCTTCAAGTTACCTGTTGACTTAGGTTGTCCCATGAATTTCCTAAGGTTTTCTTAGGCAAGGAATATTCAGAGGTGGTTTGCCATTACATTCCTCTGAAATACAGCATAAAGCACATGGTGGTCTGTGGTGGGCCCCATTCAAGTACTAACCAGGCCATATCCTGCTTGGCTTCTGAAATCAGACTGGATATTGTGTCTTTAGGGTATGTCACCAAAAATAATTTCAAATTCTCCTTCCATGTCCTTTTGTATCCCAGGTTTTGCTTCTGTCTTTTCCCTGGTGCTCAAATCTAAACCTTTGTTTTCTGGAATACCATGGATCCAGTGTACTCAGTGGAGGTGTATAGTAACATGCTGTAGGCCTTCTGCATGTCAGACATGACAACTGGCAGCAGGCTTCTCTTGTGCAAAGATGAAAAGGTCTGATACCTCCAAATGTTTCTTCTTTTTAGGAAAGATAATCTAGTTCAGAATGCTGTGTGTGCAGAAAATGTTCAGAATCAGCCTTTGGATCAATTTTGTCTTAATTGTGCTACATTTGACTCTTAGCCAGGGTGCTATTATAGGAGGCCAAATGAATGTCAGTAAACACCAAAAGGTTAAGGTGTCCTCTTTTGCATTTTTGGAAAAAGTTCAGAAGATGCTTGCACAGATTCTTGGTGAAGGTAGTACTGGCAACAAACAAGTGATGGACAGCCTTCTTCTACTGAAGAAAGCCAAGAAAAGAAGGGAGCCCTATTTTTAGATGGCTAATTCTCTTTTCTTTTAGCATTTTTAAAAAATGAAGTTTGCCCTTCTTGTATTGTCTTTTGTACAGGTTTATAGGTAACCAATTTTTGAACCCATTTTCTCTCACTTACACCCAACTTTGTGTTTTCAGAAAAGGAGACCCACACTAGCCTTTACATCATAACCTGCTACCTGACATCTATACCAGTGACTCATTGTGTCCCAGTGTCCAGCTTGGGACTGATTTTAATTGCAGGAAGAATTCTAAGATATAGCTGTGTTAGTCTGTAGAATCAGTATGTAGAGAGATCTTGTAGCACCTTTGAGACTAATTGAAATAAAGAAGTTGGCAACATGAGCTTTCATAGACTTCAGTCTACTTCATCTCCTCCTGTATGCATCTGAGGAAGCAGACTGACGACTATGAAAGCTCATGCTGCTAACTTATTTAAATGCAGGCTTCATGATGGTGGCATGTGGTCATAATTTTTCACACTGTTATTTCTCTGTCAGGTAGCTGGTGATGAGTTCTAGGAAACATGAATGCTTGTACACTTCTGTGACATTTTTGATAATCTTAATAACTTTTATCAGGGTATATAACTGGTCTTAATATAATTTAGTTTCTGTTCAGCTGCTTACTGTGGACTTAAGCATTTCTTTCTTCAGGTTGGAAACTAAACCAACTTGAGAATACATATACTGTATATAGTTAAATGTCTTCACCTTTTTTCTTGTTTACTGCTATGTACCCCCCCCCATTTATTTTTAAAAAAACATGAACTTTGTTTTTGTTTTACATAAAGGTCTTGATTGTATGCTTCTGAATTTCATTTTTTAAAAGATATTCTATAGCTAAGATTGAAATCTGACCTGTATGTAGATATTTTTCTCCGAAGCTTCCCCCCTGCTCCATCCAGCAGAAAATGAACATGAGCTATAAGCATGCTTGCTTCTATTGGCTTCTGTTGTTATCTCTGAATTACATATAGAAACAACTCAGCATGTTGTTCATAAAGCTAAAGTTCTAAGGCACTATGATGTGCTTCTGGGTAAAATATGCTTTGGATTCTAGTGGAAAATGCCTGCTTCAGACATTTAAAATGTTTTGCATAATATTTCATCTACAATTCATTGTAGGCAATCATGAAAAATACACTATTTTAAATAAAAATCAGGAAGAAGCACAAGGAAGCAGCAGTTCATCTGAAAAGTATTTGTCCCCTTCTTTCATAGCGCAGTGTCATGGCTGACAATTCAAATATACTGGTAGTCATTTAAAATATAGCGGGGTTGCCAAATACAGCTTTCTTGCTATGCAAGAAACTCTTTACAAAAAAAGGCTCCTTACAAAAAGTACTGTATATACTCATGTATAAATCTAGAAATTTTAGTCAAAAAATTGACCCAAAAAATCTGGGTCGACTTATCCATGGGTCAGTGTAAGTGCTGTACTTTAACTCTTATCAAAAAAGGAACTATGCCCTGGTGAAAAGTGAGAGCTTAATTTCTTCTTGGAGCACCTACAAGAAACATCAATCCCCTCTACTATCTTATCCATCAGCCTTTTGGGTGAGCCCAAACAGTTATGCCTGTCAAAAATTTTAAAGATCTTTAGCATCGTTTTCCTTTGCTTCATCCTTTACATCCTTTGTTACATGCTGCTAAGTTTTGCCCTAGACTTATCCATGGGTCATATCAAACTTCATAATTTTCTCCCCAAAACCTGCCCTCGACTTACATGAGGTCGACTTATAGTCGAGTATATATACATGCTTTTATTGGATGATTGATGGAGATGCTCACTAGAAAAATCTACAAGTGACACTTTGAATAGATGCCTTGTGGCTATCATCTCCATCACCTATCTGACCATGTTCATCACCAGCAGATCTTTTTGAGGCTAACTACTTGTTCTCTGCTTCAGTCTAAATAGTTCTACCTTCTTTCTCAAAGGATATCTGGAAGTGTACTCTCTTTTTTAAACATTCAGCCATAATAAAACCTTTCTGCTTTTCTGCCTCTCCCAAGACAGCTGATGCATCACTTTCACTTCTGTTCATGCATCTTGAGGCAAATAAAAGCATCTGGAACACTTCTTCTTCCATTGGCAAGTATTCCTGATAGCTCTGAAAAGAAAAGTGATGTGGTAATTTTGCTGATGGATCACTGAAGAAATCAATTGAAGAACAAGGAAGAGCTTAGTGAGGTGATGTGGCAGACAGTTGACCGGATATGAATGTTTTAATAAAGTAGATGAATGCTTCTGATTACTGATATGGTACTGTGGTGAAGAGTCTGAGTTGTGAACCAGGGCATCCCTCAATCAAATCTCAGCTATGAATTCATTAAGTGGCCTTAGGAAAGGCATTATCTCCTAGTCTCTATTGAATCTAAAGATAATGACAGATTTCAGCTACCTGCAAAGTTGTGGCAAGTGATTTAAGTGCTAAAATTCTCTGTAAATAACCATTATTACTGGATATGAAATGATGATAATGGCCCATAATGTGAACTAGATAATATCTACATTTTTTCATTTGTCGTTCCATTGTGTGTTATTATTGGTATTAGGACAAGATGGGTTAAATGGGAAGAGAACACTCAATTCAAAAACTGCACACTGGGGAACATATTGGGCACTTTGAGAAGGGTGTGGTCTCCTTTTTTAAGTGTATGTTTTAAATGGTTTTATTATTCTGAAGCATTTAATTCTATTGTCATGTTGATCTCTGGATGTTTTTCGCTATGTTGTACAGCAGGCCATTCCCTTGTGTGGTAAGGAGAAGTCCACATATACTCGCACCCCATTGCAAACAATGGGTCGTGTGCTTGTGGAGTGGGGCAGTGCATGCAGAATGGACATGCATGCCATTTCTTTAATTGTCATGTGGCTTCAGCGTAAGCTCGAAGCTGCGTATACTGCACCTGCATATGGTATGGGTGCACTGTACTTGTCTAAAATTGTATGCTGCCTTGAGTACCAGAAAAGGTGGAGTAAAAATAAAGTGAATAATATAATAATAGTCTTTTAATACCTATGCAACCTGTGCTACTGTTGATTTTGTGAGTTCTATTCTTCAGTTTTGATGTTTCTAAGATCAAAGTGCAGCTGATGGTAAAAACACACAGGATGCTGCATTATACAGAACCAGGTCAGTGGGACATCTAGCTTGGGGAAGGGGAAAATATATGGCTCCTGTAACCATTTTTTTTTACAGTTGCCAGTGCTCCCCAGATTTTGTTTTAACTGACATCATGGTCTGCCCCTAAAATATGGTGGTGCAGCACTAAATGCAATATATTCAGTATCAGAGTCAATTTACTTCTTTCAGCTCATTATTAATATTCTGTAGCATAGTCAATATTATATTAATTAAAGTCCTTTCAGGTGTATTTAAGATTCATTTATATATAAATGAAATTGATAAGAATTATGTGTGGGCAGTGGGAGACTGTTTGACAATAATGAGTGAAGGAATTTTAATTAATTTAATATTTAATGAAGTATTAATTTTAATTAATTTGATCCAATTTAATCTTTCTATATAAATATAAATTTCTGTTTGTTATCGTATCATACAAAAGTGGCTCAGTGGAGGGAATATTTGGAATAGTTTCAGTTGGAATATAGGCTATGTGACACACATGAAAGTCACTTTGGGTAGGTCTGGGGAACACCCTGTTATTTATTTTTTGGATTTTCAGCAAATTTGGAGAGTATATTTGGAATGGTCTGACCTAAAATGTGGGCTATAAGGTATATGCAAAAATCATATGAGGAGGGAGGCTGGGGCCATTCCTATTATATATTCATTTTTACAATGTAATGTTGAAGGTATTGGGCTGCAACCTCCAGTCCTGGAGAGGCTCACGCTCTCCTTGAAGGACTGTGTTCGCAGTCTGGGGGTGCTTCTTGACCCGTCACTTCAAATGAGGAATCAGGTGAATGCAATGGTCAAGAGTACCTATTATCAGCTTCGGCTGATATGCCAGCTGAGCCCTTTCCTGGAACGGGGTGACCTCGAAATTGTAGTACATGTGCTGGTAACCTCAAGACTTGATTTTTGCAATGCACTCTACATGGGGCTACCCTTGTGCCTAGTCCGGAAACTCCACTTGGTACAGAATATGGCAGCCAGATTGGTCACAGGAACAGCAAGGAGTAACCATATGACACCAATATTGAAGTCACTCCACTGGCTGCCTATTAGTTTTCGAGCACAGTACAAAGTGTTGGTTATCACCTTTAAAGCCCTACATGGCTTGGGCCCAATCTATGTAAGGGATCGCCTGCTTCCATACAATCTGCCCCGTACACTCAGGTCCTCTGGGAGGAATTTACTACAGCCCTTAAAGACCAGATTGACAGTGACCTTCCAGAGGACATTTTCTGCAGCTGCTCCCAATTTATGGAATGGCCTGCCGGACAAGATTCGTCAAATTACTAATCTAGAGAGCTTCAAAAAAGCCATTAAGACGGATCTCTTCCAGCAGGCCTTCCTGGAATAAAATACTCAGCCACGAATAAGACTTCCCATCTATCGAACTCTGTCCATGGTTATTATTTGGATTATTTGGATTTTAGCATGTTAGTTTTAATTTTATACTGTTTAACCTTGTTTTAAGGGGGGTACTATGTATATATGGATGTATTTTAGCTTGTTGTATGCCGCTTTGATTGCCTGGCAAAAAGTGGGCTAGAAATAAAAATTTTATTATTTTATTATCTATTATATCATCTGAAATATTTCAGTAAGTTGAGCTGAATTTTTTTTTTAAAAAATTGCTATAATTAAGTTAGCAAAATTAAGAATCTTTAAAGAGACCCATTAAACATGCCAGAGGAAGACTGCTGAATCAATAAAAGGAGCGGATATTGCCTTTTTACAGCAAGGCAGGGTTCCTATGTGCCTGAAAAAGGCAATTGTAAGAGCTCTCTTGAAAAAGTCTTCCCTGGATCTCACCATACTGAATACCTATCAGCAAGTCTCCAATATTCCAGTTTTGGGGAAGGCACTAGAAAAGGTTTCAGCTCCAAGAATTCTTCAATAAGACAGATTCTAGATCCTTTTCAGTCAGGCTAAAGACCTTTGTTTTCTTGGGAGATAACCTATACCAGGAACTGGAAAAGCATGCCCTTCTAGGTTCTGTTGGACCTCTTGGTGGGTTTCAGTATCATTGACTATGGTATCCTTGTGGCTCATAACTTTGGGATGGGGCTTGGAGATACTGTTTTGTAATAGCTCTGGTCCTCCTTGGAGGGCTGAGACATTGCTATTTGACTTCATGACCTTTGGCCTCTCAGAGCTCTGGTTAGTCCCCGAAGTTTTTTTACCACCAACATAAAACTTTTGGGAAAGGTTGTTGAAAGGTTTGGGTCAGATGCCACCTATATACTGTTAACGCTCATCTCTACAGCTGTTTCTGTTCTAAACTAGCATCTACTGTCACTAATGGATTGGATGAACCCGACAAATTGAAACATAATCCAGATGAGACAGAGCTACAACTGTTCAGTCAGAAGGCAAATTAGGGAATAGCGATTCAACTTGTACTAGATGGATTTACATTCCCCCTGAGAGGCAGGTTTGCAGTTTGGGTATTAGGGGCCCATTCCGCATGGGCCTTTGCGCCGCCCCGTCACATGCTAGGGGTTGGCTGAGGACCTAGCATCCATACTGGCCTCACCCCTAGCACGTGACGAGGGCATAAAAATGGCAGCGCCCTATACACACAGGCACCGCCATTTTTACGTGCTGGACGCTTAGCGTCCGCACGTCGCCCTTGCCTTGTGATGTCATGAGTGTGCCATTTGCGCACTCATGTGTCGCAAGTGCAGCGCGAAAAGAAGCCGCTTTTTGCGGCTTCTTTTTCCGCCACCGAGAAGCCTCCCCATTTGGAGGCTGCAGCTTCCTGGCGGCGGAAATGGAGCGGTCTGTAACGCACCATTATTATTGTTATTGTTATGATTATATTTTATTTATATCCCTCCTTTCTCCTGACATAGGGATTCAAGGTAACCAACAACAAATTTAAAACAATACAAGTTAAAAACAATACAGAAGCATTAAAAAGTAGATACAAAGGTTTTTTTTAAAAAAAATAATTAAACAATTTTATATTCTTGAATTCAATCCTGAATCTAGATGACCAAGTTTCTGCAGTGACCAGGAGTGCATTTGCACAGTTAGTGTGCATCTGGATTTTGTGATCTGGCCAGGGTGATACATTTCTTAAGGGTAAAGCAGACTGCTCTAAAGGGAGGCCACCAGCAAAGAGTGGACTTTACCTGCTGTTTCTACCAGCAGCCTGAGGCCACTTTAGGTGCTCTCACAATGGCTTCCAGCTACACTGGGGGCATGCGTCGGCACCACGCTGGAAGCTGTTTTACTTGGGCTGTCTACTTCGGGCCTGTGTTACATCCCATTTGGATTAGTGTAACATTCTGTACCTGAGGCTGCTGTCAAAAAGATATACAGGATGACAAATATAGACTGTGATGCAGTTGTTGTTGTGAACTTCAACATCTGTTTTCTTGTTAGAGGACATGTGGAGCTATACTTCCAGTAAGTGTGGCTTTAAAAGAACCCTCTTTTTCTGGGTTCTTTTTCCGCCAGAGGGAAGCCGCACGGTTTGGTGGCTGCGGCTTCCCTCTGGAGGTAAAACAGGTGGTCTGTACTGCACCATTGTTAAACTTGTGTTAACCTGAACAGAAAGTAAACAAAAGCCGCTCCTTTTTATTTTGGGGATTTTCTGAAATAAAAAGGAGTGGCTTTTGTCTACTTTCCTTCCACAATATTGTGTGAAAATCAACCCGCTTTTGCAGGGTTTTTTCCAATTTTAAACTCCCGTTTTTGCACAGGATTTCTCCTGTGTGATAAACTCCTCTGTTGAGCTACACCTCAGTTTATAAGAATGGATGATGCCTTTTTTTTTTTGGAAAGAGTGGAGAAAAGATGCCTCTAAGGAGGGGGACAATTTCCGAACAGTGCTAGGAGATACTGTACTTGGAAGAATGTAACAAACAGAAGTAGAAATGCCCAGGATCGTGTTGCAAGTTTGCAACTGCACAATTGATTCCAGTTTCTCTACTTAATCAACAAATATGAGGAACAGGGACAAGAGTCTCAGAAGACATGGAGGCTGACTATGGAGGCTGACTTTGAAGGGTTCTTTGGATGAAATTCCTAGAAGAAGAGGAGACATTTGATGTTAGTACGTGTTCGTAAATGATTAACTGTGGCAGAAGTCAAAACATAATTAAGGACAAAAGCAAGGAAACCCTAACAATTGCCAAAAAGAAAGATAAGAAACACAGATGACAGATGAAACACTTCATGCAATAAAAGAAAGAAGAAAAGAAAAAGCAAAGGGAGATAGGAACAAAAGAAAAAGTATGAATAAAACTGTGCAACGTCTGACATGCAGGGATAAGGAGGAATACTACAATGACCAATGCAGAGAAACAGAAGACAACAATAAAATGGGAAAAATGAGAGACCTCTATCAAAAAATCCGAGAAATTAAAGCCAAGTTCAAACCAAGATCAGGGATGCTCTGTGGAGAAAAAAGAAGAAGATAATACAGGAACAAGAAGAAATAAAGCTGAGCTAGATACAATGCACAGAAAAGTTGCACAAAAGAGATGAGGGAATGAATAACATTTGGAATGAGGAGCCATATGAAGATGAACACCAAATTCTAAAAAGTGAAGTGGAATCTGCAGTAAAGGAAATGCTTCCAACTTCACAGATTTTGTTGGCCCAGAATTTATCCACACAGTCTGATATTTCAAAGGGAAGCCTGTGTGTGCATATTGGTTCACCTTGCAAATTTCAACATCACCTTGCAAATGTCACTCTGTGGACACAGAGTCATGAAGCATGATCTTGCCTCTACTGTGTGCTGAGCCCTCCTTTTGTCTGTCACATTTGTTTTCTTTTCTCCAAGCAGCTAAAGGAGAGGTTACTTCATTTTATCATTGGAACAAACCCATGAAATAGTTCAGAATGGGAGATTACATTTGTATAGGCACATTCTATGAACTCCACACGCTGGACTGAAAGTTCATCTGGATCGGCCACACCAAAGCCCACATAGAGCTATCGTGGAAACTCATGGAAAGTTGAGCTATCCATTGTGGGTATACAGTTGTCTAGAACAATTAAGTTTGTTTATATGTTATGGAAGGCAGCATTACATGTGACCACTAAACATTCAGATACTTGTATGTGTCATTGCTTCAATGATTTGCCCTTTTTGGCGATTCAGTCAAGGATATTCAAAATATATTATTGTCATGCCAGTGAAACTGAGTGACAGGAAGGGGATTTGCTGTGAAGAGTTCTGTCATGGAAAAAAGTTTACAGGAAAAAAGTGATGATCCAACTTTTTTTTGGTCATTCACAACCAATGAAATACAGTGCTTGTAACAGCCCAAAAGCACTCCTGTAATCAAATTGTCTGAAACTTTGTTCCCATCCCAGATGTCTCTAGTTGGCAGCCTAGCTTCCATAAGACAGATCAGCAGCTTAATTGATCTTTCTCACCAAACTCGTCTGCAAGTACCTATGCAGCAGTTGCTGAGCAGCCATGTGGAAAATCCCAACTGTTTGCCTTGGTATTAAGGTTGTGATAAGTAAATGTCATTGCACTGGATTGGTCATAGCAAAGATATGTATGTTGCTTGTTTTAAAAGCATCACACCTACCAGTATTTTGAAAGTGGTTTGATGCTTCAGGCTTCATAGTAAAATTAGGGGGAAGGTACAGATATTGCATTTTAATAGATAGAAGTATTTAAATGCAAGATAGCAGAGCAATAACAGTGTGAGACTCAATGATTTCTGTGGAAATGAAGGTATGTCTGTCTGTTACCGTTGTAAAGATTACAGAGATTCATGAGGTACTTATAAAAGAGCACTTATAAATACTAAGTAATATTATTGTACTGAAAATTACTTTAAAGATGTATGAAAATGACTAAGTGTTCTGAGACTGTGCTGTCCTGAGGAAGGAATCTAAAATGAACTGATAAAAGACTTATTGCTCCTGATAGTCCATAAAGTCAACAATCACACAGTTTGATTGTGAAGTTATTCTTGGGGGTACGCAGAACTAGAAGGTAGGAGTTGGGCCCTGAAAGAGATAGGTCATGCCATCTTAAGAGCAAAACAAGTTTGGGGATTTTTAACATCTTCAGCACCTTCACAATAATATAGCATCTACATTTGTGTAGATGTTGTATATAATGCAGATGAGTCCAGAGAGTAAAGATGAGGATGAAGAAGTTGTTTCTAAACTAGGTGTGGTGGAGCTGTGGTTGGAGATGTTATAGCTCCCATTATCCCTGACTATAAACCGTGCTGGTTGGGACTAATTGAAGCATAGATTATATGGATTGGAGTACATAAGCATCTGAGGTAGGGTGGAGTATATTTTCCTGATCTGTGTTATAAAAACAGCATTGAAAACTGTTGGCTGGAGCATAGCATTCCCATTGTAAGAAACTCAAGGGAAATGAAAATAGCAAGGTAGTTTATGGGAAATGGATCAAGCAAGTTATACTTAGTTTCATAAAGTTTAGCAAATTTTTGCTTAAGTTGGTGGCCAGTAATTTACCTTGGATACCTATAAATGGAACGTTACCGGCTCACAATCATCTGTAATTCTTTGAGCAAAGGATGAAACAGCCACTGGCTTCAAAATAGCCAGTTACAATTGGCTGCAATGACACTTTGTACAGCTTAAGCAATTCTGCCAAAGATTGTACTCCAGGAAATTTTGAACATATGAACTAAAATTCATTTTATTTTTAACTGTAAGATTGGGGGATGTGATCCCCCCTCCCCATCTGTGATTCAGTTTTTCTGCTTCCTGGTACATCTCTTGGATCTTATCTTTATTTTATGACAGAATGTTATGGTGATGCATAAGAGGGACGGCTGCTTTAATTTTGAGCCTATCACACTTAGAATTGACCTTGGTGGCATTTCAAGTGGATAAAGGCTTACTACTTCTCACTATTAGTGTTGCTGCTGTGTGTCACATCTTTTTTACGGACAGTAGGAAAGCTAATAAATTGATAATTCTGCCTTGCTGACCGAAGTACCTCTTTTATGGAGGGGCTTCAGTCAAAAGAGTTCATCAGTAAAATGCAAAACACTTATAGCCCTACTCTTGCAGGCTTGCACTTAACTTTATAGCTCAGGTACCAGAGTTCTTCTATTTATTTATTTATTTAAAAAGATACCTAAAGTGACAGGAGATTTGGCTAATATTACAGACTGGACTGGGATGGAGTGGACAGAAAGTAATTAGAATGCAGCCTCCTAAATGTTTATTTGTGGGGGGAAATAAAGTTGAGGGGAGTTCCTCAGTGATGCCTAAAAGTTATACAGAAACTCTCTCCCAACAGATGGAAGAGTTTGAATGAGGTGATGAAGTTGATGCAGAAAGTACAATTGGTGCATATTGATAAAAACACTTTCCTCTTTACTGGCATTCATGGGGAAGCTTCTTCCACAGGACTCAGGTTGTTCTCAGATAGGAAGTGTGTTTGTTAAGTCACTGGAAACACCAATGTGGAATGTGGCTGTGGGCCAAATGAGGATGTGTGCAATGTTCTAGGTCCCAGAGGTGTCTATGGCCCGTTACAGACCGCCCAAAAGGGGCGGTCTTGGGCCGCTGCCGGTTGCAGCGCGGGGAAGCCGCTGCAGCCAAACCGCGCGACTCCCCCGCGTTGTAAAACGTCGCAAGTGCCAAAGCGCGCACTCGCAACGTCTCTTCCGGGTTTAGAAGTCCGGACGCTGCGCGTCCGTAACGTCAAGATGGCCACGCCCATCTGTATAGGGCGCTGCCATCTTGCCGTACGGAATACGCGAGAGGGGCAAGGTGTGTCCGGAAGCGCCACCCCTCGCGCGTATTCCTGGCGCAACGACGGCGCCGCTTGGGCCCGTCTGTAAGGCGCCTATGTTTCCCAGAAGCTCATGCGGTTTTCCCAGGCTCTAGTATGGAATGGAAAGGTCAGCCAGTCAAAGGCAGTCTGGCTGGCTGGCAGTAGGCAGGCATTCAAGAGCAAGTGCACAAATTCCCTGATAGGAACTGAGTCCTTAAACTTGCCTGCCATAGTTAAGAGAGTTGGGTTTACATGTCATAGCTTTGCTTGCTTACATTGTACAATGGACCCTTGGTATCCGCTGGGGTTTGGTTCCAGGAGCCCTGTGGATACCAAAATATGTGGATGCTCAAGTCCTATTAAATAAAATGGCATAGTAAAAATGGCAAAATCAAGGTTTGCTTTTTGGATTAAATTTTAAATTAATTTCTCAAAAAACAATTTAAGCCTTAGATGGTTGAATCCATGGATAAGGACTCTGTGGATTGAGAAGGCCAACTGTATTATAAATGAGGGGACATGTAGCAATGTGTTAATTGCTATGACTGCTGCCCACCATCTTTTGTAGTTAATGGGCAGATAGGAAGGGAGTTGAGTCTGTGTTTATAAACCCAAGGTCAGCCTCATGAGAATGGATGGTGTGAAAGCAGAAAGAAGGGGCATCCATTAGAAAGGGGGAATAGTGGAGAGTTTAGTGACGAATGAGAATGTAGCCCACTTAAACTTTGAATTTGTGCATGCTTTAATTATGCCTTGTTAATGCTGGCCCTTTAGTCCTGACAACACATGCCTGTGGTGAGAATATATAGGCGGGGTACAAACCGCCGCTTTGCGGCACTTCCCCGCCGCCGCCATTTGCTCCGTGCGGGAGCCGCAGCAGCCAAACCGCGTGACTCCCGCGCGGAGCAAAAAAGAAAGAAGCTCCATTTTGGAGCTTCTTTCTGCGGCGCATCTATGACGTCGCGAGGCACCTGGCGCGGAATCGCGACGTCATAGGCACCGCGACACGTCTGGACGCTGTGCGTCCAGTACGTAAAGATGGCGGCACCCATGTAGAAGGGGCGCCGCCATCTTGTACGTATAGGATGCGTACTAGGGTTAGGGGGGTGCGAAAGCACCGCCCCTTCCTAACCCTAGTACGTATCTTATACGTACTAAATGGCGGTGTGTATCCCGCCATAGTTCCTTAGTAAAGTTTTACTGCTTTTTCTTACTGAAAACCTGAATTACTGAACTGAAGTATTCCTGTATATAATATTTCTTCTCCTAGAACATATAAGCTGCTTCCTCCAGTCAATCATCTTCAATAATCATTCTTGTCCAAAGTATTTGTTTTTCTTCTATAGATGATTATTTTGTTGGTGCCCAGGGCCATCTCACTAAAGCCATAGGAACTGGGAAAGGAGTTAAGCAAAGTTGTAAATTTGCACTGCTTTCGTGCAACTTTTATAACAACTGTATAGTGGCTATCATCATAATACAAATTTTCTGTTCTGTTATATGTGGATGATGCAGCTATACTTTCAAGAATGCCTTTAATCACTCAGAGTATTAACTCAATAGTATAAATAGGACCAATTACTACTCAGTTATCAAAAAACTAAAATTTTGGCATTTGCCAAAAGGCCTAAGAGAGTATAGATGGCTGTAAGATTGGACAGGTTTCCTGCTTCAGATATCTGGGGGTAATCTTCCATTCTACCAATAGTAAGGCAAAATGACCAGTTGGTGAAATGAGATAAAGTCTGATCTCGCAAGGCGGTTCAACTAAATACAAAGATAGAACCAGACTGTGAGGCTGAAGAGCCATGGAAGGATATAAGAATGATAGACTTTCTTTAAGTTGCACACAGAAAATGCTTTCTTGTCAGATAGCAGTGGGAAAATGCTTATATGTGGAAGGAAAGGGCTTTGTCCAATCACAGTGGAAAAGGATAGAGGAGAGAATGAGCCAGTTGTAGTGAGCCAGTTGGTAGAGAGATGAGGTTCTGTTCCACCTCCATTTTATGTTCCCGATATGGATGACATAGAGCTTATGATTGCTTTGGAAACAAAACTGTAGGGTTTGAAGCTGGTACATCTTGGATACATCTGAACATCAGAATTCCATTATTTCTTGCTGTGAAAGTGACATGGCTCCTAAGTCAAGCTGAAAATTGTTATTTCCTTGAGTAGCTACATACTTCTGGGAGAGGTAGATTTTATTTTCGTATTGTACAGTAACCTTGTATAATAGAATCAGCAGAGTCTAGCTGATGTATTAGTAAAGGTTAGAACTTCCTCCTTTGGGAAAAGTTGCCAATGTAAATATAACCCTATTATGATTCATATGTTAAATCCACTTCTTTGCAATGTGAAGTGAGATCTAGCTAAAATTAAATCTTACGCATTAATCACATTTTGGATTACGCTAAAAAAATCTTTGTGCAAATAGTCAGGAATGTTAGCTTCAGGGGGGAAAGACTTTAAGAGCTAAGGAGTCTACTGCATGGGCTGACAAATTCCTTATGGACAGTGATATAAATTACTTAGATCCTCAGAGCTAGGAATAGGGTAAGACTTGGCAAAAAGCAGTGGAAAAAATGGCAGCATTTTAAGGCAACTTAGGCGGGTTAGAGACGGGCAGGGGAGGACATCTTGGAGGTGTATTCAGCTGAATACGGAGCCTCCAGACCGCCCGCCCCGGGGGCGTGCTTCAGGTGTTGGGGCTTCCACATGGGGGGCAGTGAAGACGCCTCACCTGGGGCCGTTTCAGACCCGGAGTTTCCAAACCACCGCCTCGGAGGACACTGCAAAGAGAGAGGCAGCTTCCTCACGGGCGGCCCAAACCGCAGCTTTTTTTTCCCTTTGCCGGCTGGCGGATGCGCAGCTGCGCAGCTGCAGCGCTCAGCAGCGGCGTCAGAAAGCCTATGGGCACATTTAAAGTGCTCAAGCCCCTTTAAAACTTTTCCCCTCGCTCTGCCCAAGAACAATGGTGGTCTCCTGCCAGCTGGTGATCAGCTGGTGATCAGCTGGTGTTGGCATCCTTGTCCGCTTGCACTTTGCCAGTGTCACCAGCATCATAGATGCCTCCTCTCCTTTGGTCCCCGCGCTCCTGCTGAATCTGCAATGCACAGCCACAGCTGTCTCCGCTGCCACCGCTGTCCCCCTGCCATCCCCCATCACCTCCCTTGTACATATGTAAATATTTACAGTTTTAGCGTTTTTTATTGTTAGGTGAAAATGGCACAGGAATGTGTGTAGGGGTTCACTTTAAAGTCCAAACTTTCCAAGCAGCGCATGCGTACATGTTGCTCTAGGGTTAGGGTTAGGGTTAGGGTTAGGGTTAGGGTTACGAGTCTTAAAATGCGCTGCAGCTGTGCTGCAGCTTCCACACCTGCATGGCAGCGGACGCTGCAATTAAAGCCTGACTGCAAACTGCGCATGTTCCAAGACCCCAACTCATTATGCGAAGCAGCAGACACAGAGCTTTTAAATGGGCAACTTAAATTAGCGGCGTAGCAATTCTCGTGTACCGGTGCAGCAGCTCTCATGGCTTCTTCCACTTCTCGATATGTGTCAGCATTCAGGTAGGACTACTCCAGTTTCTGCAAAATGTTTGGCTGGGACCATATAGCTATGAGGTCAGCCGTCTCAGTATGAGACCAAGACGTCCCCCTGCCTTTTTTCGGGGTGCTGGTGGATGGCTGTGCCATCCTGCCTGGTGGCAAAGGGGAGCCGCCACACAGCTGTGCCAGGAGCAGCCGAACTGTGCCCGTTCCCAAGTGAAAATGGCGCAGGAATGTGTGTAGGGGGTCACTTTAAATTCCAAACTTTCCCTTTTCACTTTCTACAACCAAAACATCCGCCGGCAAAACTTACAACTTCCTGCGATTCTAGCAACGCATGCGCACAAGTGGCTCTAGGGTTAGGGTTACGAGACTTAAAATGCACCGCAGCTGTGCCGCAGCTTCCACAGCTCCATGGCAGCGGACGTTGCAATTAAAGCTTGACTGCAAACCACGCATGTCCCGGACCCCGACCCATTATGCGACGCAGCTGACACGGAGCTTTTAAACCGGCAACTTATATTTGCGGTGTAGCAATTCTGACGTATTGGTGCAGCAGCTTACATACGGAGCTGCGCACGTACGCTGCAAATCAAAAAGAAGCGGAAAAAAGCAGCACCCTTTTAATGCCGCTTCTTCCCGCTTGGGGCGTGCGGGGGGCGTGTTCATGGCGGCATTCAGGTAAGGGCCGTCTGAAGGCTCTACCTTCATGACGTCATGAATACACCCCTTTTTGCCCGTCTGTAACCCACCTTTGACTACACTCCTATATAAACCTAGGAGGAAGTGTCATTGAACACAGTAGGGAGTACTTCTCAGTTGACATGTATAGAGTTGCACAGTAAAGAATCATAGTAAAATTGCACACGCTTGTCATTTATAAATGGATATGAGGCATAGACTCATGCTAAATCTGAAAGCTTCAAACCTGAGGAAAGGAGATTGGCATACTGCTGAAAGGAAACAGAGACCAAAGGTGTACGAGGAACTGGGTGGAACAGTAAAGATGGGCTGTTTCTAGACAGAAGTAGAGAAAGTGTTGTAAAGATAGATGATGTTGCTATTCCTACATTGACTTGGTAAATATGTGGTCAGATTGCAGCGGCATAATATTTTTAGCAATGATACCTTGGCTATGCCTTTGAATAGTTGGGCAGCCAGAAAGAGTGGGAGCCAGGGAAGTTGTCATTCAGTTAATGATAAAGGAGCAAAAGAATTGCTGACAATGGGTAGAGAAGTACACAGAGACCAAATGTGTTTGCGTGTGTGTCTGGGTGTCTGGACAGTACTGAAGATGGACATATGTTTGAATGATTTTGGGAGGACTGACAAAAAAGCTCTGTCATGTTGTGGATGGGTTAAAATTTGTTTTCTAGCCTAGAATTCCAATATAGATTGATATTTTCATTCATTTATATGTACAATGACCCAACTGCATTATTTTGCTTTGCTGCTGATTTATGTGAGCCAGTGGACTGACCATGTTTGCTAGCCATTGCTTTCCATCACCTGGACTGTAAAGTGGGACAATGTTAAGTCTACATAATTTTTTTGAAGTAGTAATTCTGGATAAAGCACTATGAACAGTATTCTTGTACTTTTCCCTTGTTTCCATCAAATATCTGTATTTTACATTCAACAATGCTTCCCTTCCTGCCTTTTTGACTGCAAAACACTTGTAGTCCTCAGCTAATCAAATGTTTAGCATTGCACAACTCTTTATGTTCATGTCTCAGAGATTCTTCTGTTTGGGGCCTGAAGTATTCAAAGACTGACCTTTCATGGCTGCAGCATTGTTCAGTTCTGAGTGACATAGAATATACTGAACAAACTATTTAAGCCTTAACAATTTTTGTTTGTACATTCATCTTGCAATGCTTCATAATGTACTAGATTTGGCACCCTGAGGTTTTGTCCTCTTTATTGTACTGTATTATTCAAAATTCATTTCAATGATCCATCCAATTTTATTTTCCAAAGTTGGCTAGCATTCTTTAGGGGAGGAGAGGAGAATAAATTAAATTTCTCAGAGAAGAATGCAACCGCATGCTGTTTAATGTAATTGGAGTGTACCATCTTCTCATTCACCACCTCTGTAAGAGGCTCTTGAGGAGACACACAAACAGTGGCTTGACAAAGATATGTTTTGTTTCCACTTTACCAAGGTAAAAAAAAAAAAAACCCTCTTCAGCTAGTCTCTAGTTGAGTCAGTACTTGTGCGTACAATAGTGTAAATTTGGCAATGTCCATGTGTGCCTTTACCACTGTGGAAAATATTTCCACTTGTGTAATGTAGGGCCAGCTTGATGCAGTGATTTTAGTACTGGACTGGGATTCCTGGAAACCAGGGTCCCATTCCCTGCTGAGCCCTGGAAATCCACTGGGTGACTTTGGATATGTCAGTATCTTAGCCAAGAGGTATCCAATGGCAAATCCTCTGAATAAATCTTGCCAAGAACACCTTATGAGAGGGTTTCCATAAGTCAGAGCCAACCTGAAAGCATGTAACAACCACAACAAAGGCAGGTTGCCCCACTTCTCACAGCCCTTTGTGGTATATCACAAAGTTGTTGTGCTAAACTTAGGGAGGGCCTTGTTGGTAGATGAAGGATATGTAGAAATTGTGTACTCCATTTTGTGCATACAATAGTGATTTCCATTCAAGGTGAAGATCTTCACTAGCTTGGTTAGAGGGTGCCATTAAGGAAAAAGGGATATGTTTCCTAGAGTAAAAAGATGTGACTGGAACTCACCAAGGTACAGCAAGAGATGAATGCTCAGAAAGCTTCCCATTGGATGGGGTGGGCTGGGGGAGCTGAATTTAACTTTTTCCACTGGTATAAATGGAATGAGTTCTTTCTTCCTAAATGGAGCGTGGCACAACACATCTGAAAACATCTGTCTTATACAGCTTGCTGTATAAGATCAGTGATAAACACCATTATGGCAGAAGTGACTGTTATAGATGCTCTTAACAGAATTGTTAAAGAAGACAGTATTGAATTGGAAACCTACCTATACGGATTTGGACCTACTTTTTGAAAGAACATTTAAAAAAAATACAAAGAGCCTGGAATAGCTTTCTTTGGCTGCATAGCATGTAACCATAAAAGGGTTCAGCTATTTTGGAAATAGATGGTAATGAGGAATTTGCACCAGATTATGTGTTCTGTCTTTGAGAACAGCCTTGATTACATTCTGATATATGCTCAAGTTGTCTTGTTTTTTCTATCACAGTTCATTCTACAATAAAAAGATACTAATATTCTGATGGGAAAGTTTTACATTTTAAAATTAAAGTGGTTTTTTTTGGAGGGCACAACCATCTTTGAACCATATTCATTAAAATTAGTGAGGTGAGAGAATGATA
>NC_056526.1:124609241-124627385 GCF_019175285.1 Sceloporus undulatus
GTTTAATTAATAAATAAAATGTCTTTCTCCCATTGTGAGAACCAAGGATGATACAGTGTAGATTTGTAGTAAAATACATTTAAAACAATATATGCTACAATTTTTTTTAAAAAAGTAGACAGGTGCATTAAAATATTCCAAGTAATTTTAAAATATATACAAAATGTAAGATAAAGGTATAAAACATGCCATTAAAAAACCTTTCTGCCACTCCCAGTTGAAAACCTGTTTAAATACAAAGGCCTATTCCTCCAATCAAAAAGAGATCAGAGAGGGGTCAACATAGCCTCCTATGGAAGGGAGTTCCATAGTGTGATGCCAAACACTAAGAAGGTTCTCCCCATTTCCTCACTCGCCATACCTGTGATGGTGGTGGGACTTAAGCTATAGGTAGGTTGTAAAGGAAGAAACAGTGTTTCATAGTCTGGAACCAAGCGGTTTAAGTTTTTATAGGTTATGACCAATACAGTGGGCCTTTGTATCCACTTGAGTTTGGTTCCAGCACCCCCAATGGATACCAAAAATCTGTGAATGCATAATAGAATTGTGTCCCTTATATAAAATAGCAAAATTAAAGTTTTTTAAAAATATATATATATTTTTGGAATGTTTTCAAGTTATGGATAGTTAAATCTGTGGATAAAGAATCCATGGATATAGAGGGGTGACTGTACTTTGGACTGTGCCTGAAAATGGGTTTAATAACCAGTTGAGGTGTTTCAGCAAGGCAGTTCACTGCAGCCAACCATATTTTGGCCTCAGCATTTTGGTCCAGAGTCACAGACATGTCTCAGAAACCCAACTCATTTACTGCATCAACAGCTTACTGAATTTAAAATATCATCATCAGCATCATCATCAATTTGTATCCCGCTCTTTCCCCAGAACTAGGACTCAGAGCAGTTTCACAGCATTTAGCCCTGGTACAGACTGCCCCAAAGGGTGAGGGCAACCTCACTGGTAGCCCTACGGCCCCAATCCGTGGCCTGGAAAAGGGGTGTCCTTGGGGCTTCATGCCCTTGGAAACCCCAGCCCTACAGAGGAGAAAGGGGCGGCCCCTTTCTCCTCAGGATTGTTGGCAGGGCCGTGTAGGTGCCGCACCAACAATCCACTGGCAGGAAAAAGCTGCCTAGAGCAGCTTCTTCCTGAGACATTCGTGTCACGGACATGCGGACACTGTGTGTTGCACATGTCAACATGGCAGAGGCCACCATGATGATGGTGTCCACATGTTCTAGGGTCCTGGACCGTGCGGTTGCCGCACAGTCCAGAACCCTAGAATTGGTGGCAGTACACCACTTCATGCCCATGTGTATCGGGCCTTAGAAACAATACAATTAAAAACATAGAAAAGTGATACATTAAAACAGAATTAAATTGTTAGAATATTAAAATAGATTACTTATTTAAAAAATACAGTTAAAAAGAAAATTGTAAAACACTTAAAATGGTATAACACCCTAGTCCTTTAACAACATTGTTTTTAAAAGTCTGCTTATATAAGAAGGTTTTAACCTGCCAATACAGTGACATTATAATGCTATTAATGGGTAGCATGAGAAAGCAAAAGTAAAGAGAGATAGGAATAAAATCAGAACCATGAACACAACTGTCCAGTGACTAGTGCACAAGAATAATGAAAACTACTATAATAATCAGTGCAAAGAAATAGAAAATGACAACAAAAAAGGAAGAAAAAGAGATCTCTTCCATAGGATCCGGGAATTCGAAGGGAAGTGCAAACCAAAAGTGGTGATGCTCTACAATCAGAAGAACATACTACACAATCAAGAAGAAATAAAAAGACAATGGAAGCAATACACAGAAGTGCTTTATAAAAGAGATGATAAAATGAAAGACACATGGAATGAAGAACCATACAAAGCTGAACCCCAAAATTTAAAGAGCAAGGTGGAAGCTTCACTAAGAGAAGTTGAAAAGAACACATCACCAGGAACAGATAATATTCCAATTGAACTCTTATAATCCACACAGACAGAGTCAACTCAAGTGTTAACTAAAATATCCTAACAAATAATGGGAAACAAAATTGTGACCAACAGACAGGAGAAGTTAATATTTGTCTCCATCCACAAAAAAGGAGTCACAAAAGACTCTGGCAGCTATAGGACCATAGCATTAATTTCTCACGCAAACAGCAAGAAGCTCCCCTGAGAGAACTATTGGATTCTCTTTTGAGTTTCCCTATAAACCAGCTAGGATGTTGGGGAAACTGGACTTCAGTCAAGAAGTTTAGCACAAAATAACAGATGTCCACTAGAAATGATCCTTGAAATATTTTGCCAGTTTCAATCAGAAGGAACCTCTCAATAAAAACCACTGTGAACTTGTAGAAGAACTTCATAATTGCCCTTGTAGACCAGAACAGCAATTAATCTAATCTGGTGTTCTTGCCAAGAACGCTGCTAAAAAGAATGACATCGTCATTGCCTATAAAAATGCATTATTTTCCCAAATGTCCTTTAATCCCAGTACCTGATGGTGGCAGCTATCTTTTGTTGTGTGTAATGCTCCTGCTTGTGAGGCAAGCCCCTTGGAATGTCTTCCATGTCCCCAGACTCCTGTCACTTAAAAAAAAATCTGGATGATTTTTCACCCCAAAACATTTTTGAAAAAGGCTTTAAAAACTGTACAACACCATAGTTTTTGTTCCCACTAAGCCACTGACTTTCCCAGAAATGCTAAAGCACACAAAAAAGAAAGAAATGAGGGTGAAAATGAAGCCAGAAGTGACATCATGTAATTTCCAGTTTCAGCATACTGTGGATAAAAGAGGGTGATAACAACCACTGAATATGAAACAGAGTTGGAAATAACAACTTACATATAAAGAATTCCTTGTAATAACCCCTTCCCCAAATAATGACAGGATAGCTACATTATAACTAAAATACACTGCAGAAGTAATCCAGCATGGTACTGCCCACCAGGGGTGCAGACAGATGACAAATGATTTTACCTTGCTGGTGTCCACTATTTTCAATTGCTTGGGGATTTTATCCAGAGCTTGGATTAGTTATTCTTTCAGGCAACATCTCCCAGAAACCTCCAGACAGCATGGCTTACAATGCCCAGAACCCTCCTCTCAGATGTTATAGTCCTAAAACATTACTTTTAGAAGTTCTGGATTTTATCTACTTGTATTGTTTGGTGCTGTCTGTTCACTAACGCAGGTTACCATCCCTAATCCAAAAATCCAAATGCTCCAAAAAAAATGTTCATAGGTGGCATGGATCTGTGCATGCAAACTATTTCATGCACAAAATTATTTTAAAATGTATAAAATTACATTAAGGCTATGTACATAAGGTGTATATGAAGTATAAATGATTTTTTTGTGTTTAGACTTGGGTCCCATTGCCAAGATTACACACACACACACACACACACACACACACATTTCAAAATCAGAAATATTTCTGGTTCCCAAACATTTCAAATAAGGGATATTTATCCTTTCATGTAGTCGTAGATTTGTAAGATCAGGCTTGTAAAATAAATGTTTCTGTGATTTGTTAATCTTCTAAAAAGGAAAAAAAAATCCTCATGTGTTTGGTTTTCTATAGATCTCAGATATTTTGTGAAGGAAAGTTCAAAATGTGCTAATAATTCCTGCAGGTATAACTACTGTATTTCACAGCACAGTTACTTCTAAATATTACTTAAAGCTTTATGACCTGGACTAATAATTTGGATGCCATCCAGTAGCTAAACACTAATTGGAAGAAAAAAGTGATGAGACAAAACTATCCAGACTATTTGTTAAGAAATATAGGATACAATTAGGGCTTCAGCTTTAATTGGTAGATTAATCTTCTAAAGATGTAGATGATTAATCAGGGGCAGTTCTACCAATGAGGGCAAATTTTAATTGGAGAAGCTCTGTTTGAAGTTACTTTTGTTGTATGTTGTTTCCGTAGGAGACAAAGAAAAGTAAATACATAAAAATTGATTTCCTTCTAACAATGCATAATATCTTTAATTGATTTATACTGACACTATCTTTCACCTTAAAGACATCTGTGAAGTTTGGGGAATATTCAGATATTAAAAATGCATTTAAATCAGTAAAAGGCGTTTGATTGATCAAGTTTAAATGATTTATTAATAAACAGATTCAAGTATGATGGGCTATTATCTTAATGAGTGCACGTGGGAACTCACTAGGAACAGTTGCTGTGGGGAAAAACTGAAAAATAAAATTGGGGTTAGGTCTGTCAAATCAGTGGCCTAAATCCATTTTCTAGTCTAAACTATGTAGAGTAGACTGAATCAGTGAGGTTTGCTAAAGTGTTGATTTAGCATTTGACAATTGATTCAGTGGTTATACAGTACTTCATATATACTTTAATTAAGGTCAAAGTCTGAATGGAGTTTCCAGTGGATTTTTGTCCAGTGGCAAAGCAGAATCACCTAACTCACATGCACAAGCAGAACTGTGGTATAGTGCTAGAAGAACATGAAGAGTTCATACATTCTACTGAATAAGGGGTGAAATAGACTGTCCCTTTGAGAGTTGCATCTGAGTGTGGCGTTTAGATGCCGCATGCTCCATTGCTACGCATAGGCCGCAAGGAAGCCGCATGGCTGACCACACATGCTCCGGCTTCATGGCAATTCGGCGGTGCGGCATTTACACCCGCTGCACTGCAGAAACACTGAAAACAAATAAATACAAATACAAAGCAAATACAAATAAAACACATATAGATTAAAATGGCATTAAAGTTTCTTCAGAAGTAAAACTATTTGAAGCATATCCATTTAGGATAAAGCTGTTATAGCACACTAGGAGAACCCCTTTTCTTGTTGGCTTGGTGTCAGCCAACCAACTGTAATTTTCCTTTCCATCTAATTCAAAGGAAGCTGTTTCATTACTAAACAAGTGTCTGTTGTCAATAATGGACTGAATTAATATCAACAAATTGAAAGTATCCATACAAGGAGAGGTGCTTCAGGTCAGTCATAATGCAGAGCAGGAAACAGGAATTCAGCCTGTGCACGATGGGATAAGCTTCATGTGAAATCGCAGGCAGGCAAACAACCTTTTATTTAGATAGGAGACTTTAATTTTAAAATCGTGTGACAGAAGGGTGCTTGAAAGTGTTGTGATGTGCCTTTATCTTTTTTTGTTGTATTTTAAATGTATTACAAGCTGTTTTTAACTGTGTGCTTTTAAAATAAAATTGTTTTCACTTTTTTTTAGCATTTGCAACATTTTTGTTTGAATTTTAGTCTTAAATCTTTGTAAGCTGTTTTGGGTGCCATGTGGGGAGAAAAGTGGGGTAGAAATTAAATAAATTGCCAGATGGGCAAGAAGGTGAGGACTTTGTGCAAGAAATAAATATGGCTTGCTTTGTGTTGTTTTGTTTTGTTTTGCACAGAAATGGCAGTTTTTGTGCACAACACAACATTTTGTAGGCAGAAAACATTTCTGCAAAGAAATGTTTCTTTATAGAAAACTGCATTTTTTTACAGACAGTAAATCCTGAGCAAAACTGAGAGAGATTCCCCATTCCTCTGACAGCATCATTTCACTGGGTCTCTGTGATACAAGCCATGCCAGTATTCTCATCAGGATTCAGATCTAGGATCTCCTTTCTTTTTTCTCTGTTCACTGATATGAGATTCACTAACAACATTTTCAGTCCAGGAGAACTGACACCATGGTGGGCAGGCTATTTGAACCAAGAGTCAGTTTGAATACAACCAACTTCTTATTTTGGGTACCTTTCCCAGGGTAACATATCTTTCTCTCCTTCATGTACAGGTATAACTCAGTTAACAAAGTACTGTAGATGAGTTCCTGAACTTTATTTTAACTGATAATTTAGTACCAGAAATACCAATAATATGGAAAGAATAGGCACAGGTTCCTCTGCCACAAAATATATTTCACCAAAGTTTTTGTTCAAAACTAAAAGTGTGTAAATGTGAAAGGGAATGAAACAACCAGGTCAGATAAGCCTTGTATAAATAACCAAAAACATTTTAAACCTTCTGCAGATTTCTTGAAAGCTTCTTCCGCAATGTATTCTGGAATTATTTTTTCTTTACCAGCCTCCACTTTTCTTATGATTTCTGTCCACGGCCATACCCATAGAATTATGTTTTTTGTTAACATGCTGGGGGTGGCTGGTAAGTCAGGCTTGTTCACTTTTCTTTCTGATTTGCTATTTACTCATGCTCTCTAAGGGATTCTGGACAATGTGCTATTGCTTTCCCTGTTGGAGGCAGGCAGAGAAAACTATACACTGGTACCCCGGGATACGAATGCGCCGCGTTACGAAATTTCCGGGTTACGAAAAAAATCCATTAAAAAAAACTGTTCAGGGTTACGAAGGTTATTTCGGGTTACGAAAAAAATTTTGGTGCTTTTCGGCGCTTTTTCGCACCAAATCGCGGCTTTCGCTATTAGCGCCTATGGGGCTTCGGCTTGCGAATGCTTTTCGGGTTACGAATGGCGCCGCGGAACAAATTAATTTCGTAACCCGGGGGAGCCCTGTAGTAGGATTGGCTGAGAAGTAATCCACTCATTCCCAGCTCAAGCTATAGTGCACTTTTTGCTGCAGATATGCTGATGCAATCTGGCAATTAAACACCTATGTGTTTCCGGTAGTTATACGGAGTGGTGGTGGTGTGGGGGGTGCAGACCACACTGGGTAACACCTGAGAAGGGGTGTGACATCCGGCTGGTTCCCCACCCCCTGCAGGGCTCCCTGCAGCCATGCAGGGCTTCTACAGCCCTCCCTGGAGCCCCATGGTTGCTCCCCACCCTTTTCTCAGGTTTCACTGGGCTTCTGCAGTTTTTGTTGGAGCCTGGGGCTGCTTCCTGGGGGTGCATGTGGCATCTCAGGCCGTACACTCATTCTTCTGTGCACCCTGGAAGTTGCACAGCAGAAGTCCGGCCCCCATAAGTCCTGCCCCCCCATGAGCACCAGGTAACACCAACCCTAAGGATGCCACTGTGTGTCTCCAGTCCTCACCACCCTCTCAGTGCTAATGCTGATAAAAAGTCTTTCAGCTAGACAGAGGACAAAGAGGAAAAAAGGGTTGGTACAATATAACAAGGTTTAGTAGCAAGGAGTTTCTCTGTCCATGTCTACCCAGGTGGAACAGTGGAATACGTGTGTAGATAGCCACCTGGCAGTGTTGCAGAGGGTGGAGGTAATGCGGGGGAATTGGGACAGATCTGGTGAAAGAATACTCCAGGAGCAACCTGGAGTATTCTGGCTGGTGTAGATGAACCTTTTGAGCCTTTGTTCACTGAGGCATGTCTGCATCTTCCTCTGCTCTGCTCTGCTCTGAAAATAGCTGCTTCATAAGTCCCATCATTTCCACTCCCCACCCCACAAGGAAAACACGTGTTCCTTGTGGTCAGCAGCCAGTACTCTATCCTTGGCTATTAAAAAGATAAAAACCTATTCCAATGAGCAGATGCTAAAATCCAAGAAGTCGTCTTCCATTCAGCTGAGCAGTGGAGAAGGACCACACTACTTCAAATGGACAACTGCTTTTGGCCCTGTTCCTGTTGGTGTTGGTTGTCACGCACATTTATGTTTTCTCAGCCCAGAGAAATACCACACTCCAACTAGGTGGTGGTTCCTGCTGGTATTGGTAGCTCAGGGCCTCAGTCCGGTGAGGAGGTAACTCACAGGAAACACAAATAGTTGGTTCAAAGAGGCTCGTCAGTAAACTTGCACATTTTGTGATTTTTGTCTGTCAGCTTACCTTCAGGTAAGCAGTTCTAAACTCAGCAGACCTGTCATATTTTAATTGGTATAGAAGTGCAAGCTAAATAAAGATATTTGCAGATGTGTTTGTTTTGCTTCAACGTTTCTGCTTCAGTCACAGAATTTGGCTTGCTGCCAGGTTCACTTGAAGAACTGGTCAGACCCATCCAGCTTTATTTCTTTAAGGGCTTTCCTCTTCTTCTGGAAAGAAAAGCTTGTTCTATAAGGCCTACAGTTTATGTATATGCATATGCATATTATCAGTAATACAACAAATTGTATAATATATTCCACACAAAGGCCTGTTACAGACTGCCAAAATAAAGCTGCTTCGGGTCTCTTTGGAGGTATGCTGTTTAAATGATGCATGGGTTCTAAGAATCCGGAAGCTGCACCAAAGCTGCACTCCATTGCTTAGGAATGGGGTGTGGCTTTGGTGCAACCTCCGGACTCTTAGCACAGGAGAGGAGAGGGACGATTAAAGCATCGTGGAGCAGCCATTTCTTCAATAACGGGAACTTCCATTATTGAAGAAATGGTTGCTCCACAAGCACTTAATGACAGGAGACACTGAGAGGACACATCAATGACGATTTACAAGTGCAACCAACTATCACATCTTCGCGCTTTAGGAATGTTTTTGCAATGTTTTAGTGACGGTAAGCCTCTCGTGTGATAATCCCCTTAGAGTTCTGTACACATTGGGAGTCCCTCACCTCTGGACTCCAGTTCTAACCGTCCCTATCTTGCATCCCTCAAATCCTTTTCAACTGCCAATCTTTGCAGCATAACCTAGCCACTAAGGCTCTTCACCCCTCAGGGCTCTCAAACACCATCCCTAACCATCCCTATCTAACTCTTCTTGTCACTAGCTGCTCCATTTATCATCTCCAGCCTTCAATTAAATTGGCTGTCACTATGCTGGTCCAACTCTGTCTGCTTTCCACAGTCAAGTCTGGTGTAGAACAGAGACTGCATGAGAAACTTAATTTCAAACCCCACATCTGCTATGAAGTTTCTCAGAGACCCCACTCATGCTACAATTCTTCAAGCCAACAGATATTTGAGGCAACATGAAGATAACGATTCTGGCCTTCTTTATATTGCTCCTATTAAGATTCTTGAGATAAGGTTATGAAATGCCTTGAACACTTGAACTGCACTATATAAAAGATTATCATTATAGCTGCCTTCTGAATACTACAACTGGTAATCCTAAAACATTTGAGTGGGTGCTTTTTTTGGACCACAGGTTCTACCAGCATTTATTTTATGTTTTGGAAAGTTAGGATTTACCTATCTGACAAATCAAACCTGTGCAGAGGGGGGGAAATGTTTTGCTGAAAAAGAAGTTAATGCAGTGTGCTTTCATGCAGAACTCAAGCTTGCTTTGCTATCAGAGAGTAAATTATAAGTTTGTTAGCTGAAACAGCAGTTTGTTATTTAAAGCAATTAAAGCTCTCTACTGTTGTTACATGGAAACATTCCCCTCCCCTCTGCCTTTTGAAATTAAATGAGCAATTTTCGTATGCAAAATTGTCTTGGGAAACTATTATTTTTCCTAAACTGTGTGGTGCTAAACCCCATTTTGTGGTGTGCATTGATTTATTTTGTAACTACTGTATATGAATTCCAGAATTGCAGAGTGTTGACAAAGTGATGGTTTATAGCTAAAATGTGAGCTCTTAAATATCTAACAGAAATTTTAACAATCTGCTTTTTCAAATAAGTCAGTTACTGCCACTGCTTTCTCTCTCTGTGCTCTAAACATTTCTTAGTTAATTTTGTTACTGATGAAGACTAATAAAACTTGTTTATTAATTTAGTTGTGCTACCACTTGTTTATTCAGCTGGGGTGAGAAGTACAGGTTGAGTCTTCTTATCCGGAATTCTGAAATGAAAAACCAAAATTTCTTCATAGGTGGCTGAGGGAGTAACACCTTTGTTTTCTGATATTTCATTGTACATGAACTTTGTTTCACACACAACTATTGAAAATGTTATATGAAAGTATTTTTAAGCTGTGTGTAGAATGAATAAATTCATAAACGAATTTTGTGTTTGGACTTGGTTCCCATCTCCAAGATAATTCAATATGTACTTATATGCAAATACAGGTATTCTGAAATGCAAAAATAAAATAAAACAAAATAAAAATCTGAAATCACTTTTGGCCCCATGCAGTTTGGATAAGGAAGACTCAACCTGTAGTTGCTTGGGAATTATTTGCAAAACAGTTCCTCTCCTTAACCTTTTATGTGTTGCTTCATATCTTCAACCACATCTATTTTAGCAGCCTGGATGGCCCAATGATTCTGTTTCCAGATGAGAAATGCAGGATGCATAGTTATACCAGCTGTATAGCTAGGGTTGCCAGAGTGAAAAATGGAGTGGACTGCTGTACTTTCAATGCTGGCATTGATAGAAGAAGGAATTTCAGCAGGTATTGCTTGTTACCTGGTTGTGAGACAAGCAACAACTTCTGGAATTCCTCCTACCACACAACCATGAAAGGTTGTGGTACAGGAAGCCCCTCCATTTTTCAGTGCTACTGCTACCATTAAATAGTCATTTCCTATGACCAACCTAACTATAAGTTGGTATGACAGGGAACTATAGCTACAGATTATAGGCAAAAGCAGTGTTGTGGATGCTGGATAATATTTTTTAATTCCTATATGTCTCTGTATATCTGTGAACTATTACGGGAGGTGTGGGCAGACTTTGGATGTGCACACACTGCTTTTTTAAAAACTAGAATGTCGAGATCCATTACTATGATCCAGGTGCAGAACATTTGCCCAGCAGACAGACATCCATATAGAGCTAATGAAGAGGTGTCAGTCCAGGTATGTGTTTTCCCCATTAGGTTTGAGATCCTAGCGCTTTCAGAAAAGAATCCATTCCTGCTTTCTCCAGAAGCATTAATTTGAGCAGCTATGGCGTGTTACAGACCGCCAAATTGCGGCGGTCTGCTGCTGGCGCCGCTTGCAGCGTCCGGGAGCCACAGCTTCTAAACTGCAGGACTCCCGGATGCTACAAGGAAGGAGTGCGGAAATCGCGCTCCTTCCTGGGCCCCGGAAGTGGCGCCGTAAAGTGCAAGTCGCGCTTTTGCGGCATCACTTCCGCCGCGACACATCTGGATGCTAGGCATCCAAGACGTCAAAATGGCTGCAGCCGTGTGGAACGGCCGCCGCCATTTGTTATGGACAGAGTCCATAACAGGAGTAGGGGCGTCTAGAAGAGACGCCCCTTTTTTAAACTGGGACGTCCTAAGGATGTCCCAAATGGCGGTCTGTAACCCGCCCACATATAGATCGGGACTATTGTTGAGCTGAGATTACAGATGTAAAATTTCTGGAAATTTTGGAGTCGTTTTTAAAAAGAGCGGCTTTCTGTGTTTTGTTTCAGAAAAGGCAGGAGATTTGGGGGAAACTTGAAATGTATGCAGTACTTATTTATATATCAGTCCCAAATGTATTTTACTGCTGAAGGGACAGATGCTTCATTTATTACATAGTTATTAACCTCTTAAACAGTATTATTTTGGTATATTTGTGAAATTAAAAAAACATAAAGACCTTAATTTTGTACAAGGAAACAGTGAACATATCCTATATATGCCCTGTGCTGCCTATGTCATGCTACCTAAATACACACATCTCAGTTTTGGCCAGAAATGTGGGGCGGGGGTGTGTGTGAAAACAGCTCCCCAAATTTTTATTTTTAAATTTTATAATTAACAAAATAAAGTATAGAAATAAAGATTCAAAACACTTGCAGTTTTAAGAACTGGCCTAGCAGCATGTTTGGATATAAAGCTTAATTCAGTGTTGAAAATAAGGAGCTCTTCAGTAATGTGTTATTTATGAACAGTGAAGCCTTCCCCTGTATGCTATTTTCCAAAAGATGGCAGCACCCACCATGTGAGGAAATAGATCTTCGATTTGAATGTCATATATATCAAATGTACGCACAGGAATTATTATTTTCAGAAGAATTACGTCGACTGTCATCTAAGCAGATCTTTATGCGTCATCATTCTTGGAATTTTGAATTAGTAAAACTTAATGTTAAAAATGGAGATGTAACAGCCTGGAGTGGAGGACAGAACAAAAATTCAGGGTAAAAATGTATTCCTCTTTTTTTCTGCAAACTTTTTTTCCTTGGGAAAAAATGGGGGAAATGAACATGGAATATTTTCTTTAGAATTATTAATAAAATACATAAGAAGGTGTTTATGTACTTACACCCCCACACCCAACATTGTTTCTAAAAACTATGTAGCAGGCAAGTTTCGTGATGGTCCCTGAACAGTTTCTCGAATCACTGCAAATTCTGAACTTGGTTTCCATTTCTCAGTTCTTTTTATGGGAATGGGTTATTTATAGTTTGCTTGGCACTACAGAGAACTAAACAAAACTATGTTTTCTTTGTATAATAGTGCTGATGTTTTCCTTTGTATTTTTTTGGTCTGATCATAATAAACTGTCAAAACAAAGAGTTTCATTACATTTCAGGATGTGGTAACTCCATTTGTAACAAAAAAAAAATCCTATAAAAATCAGTTTGATTTGTAATTATTTTTCTGAATAAAATCTACTTTTAGCATATCAAACATAATGATTTTAAGCCTAACCAAAATACACATAATGTAGTTTATGTTCCTAAAATAATAAAGTAATGTTCAGTCTCCAAAGCATGTTCATACTACATCTTTCAATATATTTCACAAAAACTCAATTTAAAAAGAACCTGAGAGGGGGAAATTTTTCCTATGATTTCAAACTTTCAGAAGTTAGTTTCACTAATTCCAAAACATAAAATATTTCACTAGAGCCCCCACCCCCTGGTTTACGTAGGTTTCCATTTATGTTTCACTAGAAAAAATGAAAATCCATTCTGTGTTAAGAATGTACAGTACTTTCAGAAGTGTTAATCCACAATATTATATTTCTATGCTCTATTTCAGTTGGTGAAACACAAATGTAATAGCCTACCTTTAAAGATTAACTGAACTCCTAGGTGGAAGTAATACTTAAGGTATTGTATGTCAGGGATGATGGGAGTTGTTGCTCTTCACCTCAGGCTGTAACTCACCACCTTGTTAATGAAGCTGAGCTGACCAGCTTTGGTCAGTGGTTATTGCTTTCTCCCAAACTAAGCAGCAGAGTTTTCTGAGAATTGGCTGAAGACCCTGACAAACTTCTCCAAGCCTTCTCACTCTTCTTCTTCAGATGTCTCCAAACACCATCAGGATTCTGCTGGTTCTTTATCTTCACTCAAGACACCAACACAACTCAGTAGTCTTAGATAAAGGATCTACTTTATTCTACTATATACAGTTACTATCTCTATATGCCCAACAATCCACAATATCTCTACACTCTACCAATACTCCACAACTACCCACAAGTTACATTAGCAAAAATGGCAATTATTATAGCAAATGTTTGTTACCACTCACTAGACAATTACCACCCAGTGGGTGTGTACATTCACGATGATTGGTTGACTTTTGTTCATCCCATACTCAAGTCCAACCCATGAACATCATCTGATCACCTTGTACATGTAACAAGTCTCAGGTGTTACCAATGTACATTCCATAATTTTGTCCTTGGCTCCCAAGACTTCTAAATTATATCATCCTTTACACCTGTGTGATTTCTTAATTGTTCATGCTTAGTCATTCTGACTCTCACATACATATTTTATTTCTATAACTGCATGTCCCATGTTGCATTTCCTTGACATTGTAGACCCAAAACGCATAGGACTTTATCCACTGGAATACTACCTTGTCAAAAATATTCACAATGTATACAACAATAGCACATTTAGCCAAAAGAACAACATAATCTATTGCCTTCATTTTTTTAATAGAAGGATGTTAACATACTATTGTCAGCCTCCCTTCTAAAGCATTAGTGGCAAAGATTTTTCACTACATGGTGAAGGATACATAAATTGGGCATAATGTTCAACTGGAAACTGATATACTGACTTTGCTGATGTATCAAGAGGGAGAAAACTTAACATCAGGCTTGGAGAGAAGGCAAGTTGTAGTCTATTGGCTAATTTCTCACAGCTTTCCTTACAATTACTGATTTCATCCAAATAATGCTAGAATAGGTTGATATTGATCTCTACAAGATGTTACTGAAGCAACTTTTTGAGGAAGAATGACTACTCAAAAACATTATCACATTAGTTTTGCCTTAGCTATTAAGAGATCTTGAGCATCCCCCTTTTGTTTTGTAAACTGAAAGTGTACATTGGCTCGTAAAGCCTTCTGTAACTAACTAGATAAGGGGTGTGTGCATTTCCTCTAGATGTGTTACTCTTCCGCTTCCTCCTTGCCTAAATAGGTACATCAGAAACCATCTGTCAAGGGTTACACAAATATTATTTTTCTTAAATTCCCTTGTGTTTAGATAATCTTAGGCTGCACCTGCACAGCCAAAACAATGCAGTTTCACACCACTTTAACTGTCATGGCTCCTATAAAATCCTGAGATCTGTAGTTTTGTGGTGGTGCTTGAATTGTCTGACAGAGAAGGCTAAATGTCTCACAGAATGTCAAATCCCATAATTCTATAGCATTGGGCCATGGCTGTTAAAGTGGTGTCAAACTGCATTATTTCTGCAGTGTAGATGCAGCCTTTGTTCTGCAGTATGGTGAAACCTGCATTCCATCCACTTTTTGAATTTTTTAAAACTGCCCTTGGGTTAAAATGGGAACCTGTTGTAAATTTCTGAGTGTTTGTAAAAAATGAACATTCATAGAATATGTTGGGAGAGAAATCTTGCTGAAATCCTACTTTGTCAGGGCCTTGCATTTAAAATGAATTGCATTTTGTTATCAAAGAGCCATGCAGGGAGAAAATGCCATGTCAGTGTAAAATTCTATTGTAGACGTTTGCCTTGCACAAGACAGATAATTCAATACGGAGAATTGTGTTTATTTTGAGTCTAATTCTTTCTAAAAATAGGCTGGATTTTTAAAAAAGTGAACAAGTGATACAGTGGTGAAGATTAGAGCACACAAACTGACCTTTGGTTGTTTTTTAAAAATCATTATTTGTATAAAATTGAGTGCCTTGCGTTTAATGAAAGCAACATTGAACAGTTGAAAGGTGGGGGCTGCAAAAGGTGTGTCTGCTGTACTTATGTACAGAGCAGTTTTCTAGAGATCTGTTTTTATGGCCCCCACAGGATTGTAGCTTCTTCCCTTTCCCTCTCCTTTGTCACAACATAAAAATAAAGCAAATCTGCCCTGCTGATTAGTGGCGATTGTAGATCCAGTGTTTGAATGCCAAAATTGGCAATTGTGTCTTTCAAGTATAACATACTATACAATAAACATAACCATACCAAAGCATCTTCTTTTCCTGCGATAACAAGCTGTTGAAAAGTAAAATGTACTACTTAATTTACAAAGAAATTACACTAATAAAAATGTGGAGGGCAGATGCGATTTTAAAATGCATAATTCTTGCCCTAAAGCTTGGCTTTTTAAAAAATGTGGCTGGAATGAGAGCTGAATCATTCATTGTAATTGTTGCAACACAGTCTCTATGGCATTACAGAAAATATATATGCAGAAACCAAATCTCTTGTCAGCAGTTCTTACAAATGCAAAAGAAAAAGTTAGGATGTTCTCTAATGCCTTCTAATCTTTGTTAGTTTAATAGGCTACAGGCTTTTTGCACAGTTTTTGGATCCCACCAAGATGGCGATAGAAATATCTAAATGGTACACTGAATTAGGAAGGGACAGCCAATACAAAACTAACCAAAGGGGGGAAAGCTGTTGGGGAATGTGAGAGATAGTAGTGTACCTCACAAGCAGAATAATTAGTATTTGCAAGCAGAAGGTGAACAACAACTAATCCCACACCAATAGCCCCCCCTCCCTGGGTCCAAGCAGGCTTTAGTCTTTTTCATAAAAATATATGAAGTAGATTTATTTACATATACTAAAGGTTGTATAACATCTCATGGTGAGAGGGTCTGTAACGTGCTCTTCAAATGTGGGTCTGAGAGAGAAATGCAGACTATAGAGTGGAGGATGATCAAACACATACTAACTACAAACTGATGCAAGAAGAAAGATAGTGGTGGTAAGATCAGTGAACAAAAATATCCTGAATAAATACTGTCCATAAACATCTAGAGAGGTATGCAAACTTGCAGTATTTTGAGTCTAAGGTTTTGTTATAGCTAAGGTTACTTGCTATAACAAAAGCTTGACAGCATTGTTTGTCTCTTTGCCTTCTTGACTTAATCATAGGATCTTTCCATGGGGTATGTGTCCATTTACCTGTCACTTGTACAGAATTTATCTATGAATGATGCCATAGCCCCTGAGCTCTGTTTACTGTGACAGCATAGGTTTGTCCCCTTAGTATGGTGATACGGTGACTTTGGATTGAACAAACAGGTCTAGTTTTAAGTATTTTCTCAAGTGTGTTAATTCATGGGGGCTGTTCTTATTCTTTAATTTATCAGATCCTTTACTCTTTGCCACCTATCTGTCTTGGTCATAAGCTGACTGGGAACAATTTATAAAAGCACAAAGCTATTTGTCTCTTAAGTTCAATTTTGGAAGGTTTTGGTGTCTACTCTCTACAGTTGCTTTCAGTTACTAAATCTAATACAATTGGTCCTTCAGCTTCTCATTCTGCAGACTGCCATTTGTCTTCAGCTTGTAGCAGGAGAAAGGGAATCTCAGTCATTTTTAAAACCCTCCAAAGGTCCATACAACTTCACAGAATATCTGAACCTCTATCTAAAAAGTAGAGAGGGGGATTCTTGTCATCTTCATCAGGAGATAAAGCTACACTGGTGAAGTGAAACCCTGTGGAACGCTACTTTTGTTGCTAACTTACAAAGAAATTTGCAGTGAGAAAAGTGAGAAAGTTGAGCAAGATAATATGAACATGGATGAGCCTCACTGGAAAAGTTCTGTCATCTGTGCAGTTTTTACTTACAAGGAGCAGGATTATTATAGAAGTGATGGAGCACATCGCTTCTACAAAATGAATGTTTTATTTTTAAGAAGTAGATTTGGATCTGTTTGATCTGGTTTGGCAGTGGAGCTTGGATAGCTTGCTCAGCTGTCCACTTTCTTGACCTTCTTGAGGGATAGGTTGAGTAGAGATGGTTTGTGTATCATTATGCCTCTTCAAGGAAAGTTTTCTGTAGATTTTTCAAATTCTTTCCTGCATCACTTTTATTTGGGCAGGTGGGGATTTCTACGTTAGAGATGTAATTCTTCACTAATTTTGTTCTTGAAAGAAACAATGAGCCATTTTTGCAATTTTCTTCCTGTTGCAAGAAAGTCTTTAAAACTGCAGTTTTTGAAGGATATTTGTAGTTCAAGACTAACTTGCACAAAATTTACATCAGTTTTTTATTTTGTGTTGTTTTTGTTTTTTGTAGGAAACAACTTTATCTACACAGAAAATAATATTTCTTTTTTTTAAAAAAATGGTAAAAACAATTTCATCCACAATAAGTGAGTAAAAGAGTCTGGACTCTTTAGTTCAGATAGAATCTCTACATGGTTGGTTCTCTAGATGGTTGTTTCTTTACATGGCTGGAACTGATGTGAATTTTTACAGTGTTTGAGGTAATTAGTAAGTAGTAAACACGATTAATAAAGGGAGGAGTGTAGGATGATGAAAACTTATGTAGATATAGATAAGACATGGGAGAATGGGAAATTATAAACTTTTAATGCTAACACTGAAGTAGCAGTTGGATATGTATGACTGATGTCCTAAAGCCAGACATTCAAAAACTGTTAGAAGAGGAATTTTTAATGGTTAAAAATGAAAAGTATTTCAGTTTGTAAATAATAATTGCATGTTGACAAAGCATCAAGATTGCTCTTGGGAATCCACCTGAAAACATACTACAGTAAACCCACCATATTGTCAGGCTAGGCAACCATGGGTCACCCTGCCCTGTCCCATATTAGCCAATGGCTGTGAATGCTCATGGGCACACTGATTCAAGTCCCCACCCACTGATTAATTTGGGCTATTTTTCCATCCACTGGGATGCGGAACCAAACCCTTGTGGATTGAAAGAGCCCAGTGTAGTATCTACAGTCAACTTAATGCACCTAGGACAGCAACCCCAAACCTGGCACCCTTTAGAGGTATTGGGCCATACAGGCTGTCATCTGTAATCATCATAACTAGAGCAAGGGATGATGGATGTTTTGGGCCTAGAACCTTTAGCTCTCCAGATTTTTCATTTTCAGCCCTCGGGACCCTCAGCCCCTACAGACAAAAGTTAATGGATGTTGGCATCTAGAGGACCAAAGTTTTTCTACTACTGGTGTAAGCATTCATATACCAATGGATTAATTTGACTGG
>NC_056526.1:124627395-124732478 GCF_019175285.1 Sceloporus undulatus
AGGAAAAAGACTCTCTTAGAGCTTGAGCAGATGGGCAGAAAAAAAAAAGCTTGATCCAGCTTTTTCTAAAAGTGGGTCAAAACCTCTCTGTCCCCATGACCCACTCCCAAGGAGGGCAGAATATCCATGGGCAGATAGCATGGCATGGCATGAAGCTGCACGACTGTTTTTTTCCTTATTGTTGCCTGTCCACTCACTCAAGCACACTGCCTGTGACCTCCAAGTACTCCCACATCTGCCCAGATGCCATTCCATTAGATGGCTGCTCCTTTGATCAGCCACACAGTTGCACATGCAATGTTGTGCCAGTACCGGGCATCAGTGCATCGGTGTGCAAGTGATACATTGGCAAAGCACAATCAGGGAGAGCCCCCTGCATGCCACTTCACTCCCTGCCCCTGTTGGACTAACTGGTTGCACTATACATTGTACTTCCATTGGAGTTGTTGCATTTTCAGACAGTTTATGTGCAGGCATGAGAATGCACATTTTCTGAGCTGAGCCAGAGTATCCCAGCTTCTTTTTCCTCTGTTTTTTAGCCATGGAGCATGGCTTTATTTTGGTTTGGAGGCATGCGTCTTATAAATGTCCCACCTTCAAAGCATCTGGAAATTGCTTTATTTTGCCTGTCTGTTTCAGTCCTTAGTTATGTCTATGGGTTAATACTGACCGGAGGGGGAAAGACCCTTTTTGTTATGCCTGCATTGTTTGGTGACACTGATCACCTTTCTTCTACTTCTGCTCCCAGACCAGAATAGTATGTTGCTTCAAAGTTTCAGTGTCAGTTTATTAATGTAGGTAGTGTCCTGCATGTAAGATATCGATGAGGCTTAGAATAATCTGTTTACATGTGTGCATCTAATAAAAGCAGATTGAACCATACTGAAGACAGTGTACCTTTACAAACTCTGTTAATGTCACACTGAACCAATGGTTTGGAACTCTGGCAGTTAAGTGCTCCTAATTCATCTTACATTAGCAATAGTTATGGGAAATCATAATATCTTTATGCTCTGATTCAGTTAACTGTGTCCATTTCTTATGCTCTAATTTATGTATGCATATCTCACATGTGATTTATAAACAGGGATAGTGCTCTGCATAGAACAGGTTTACATCTGTTTATCTGTAACCTTCCCATGACATTATAGTACAAAATTGATTAAAGATTTCTCCCAAACTTCGCAAATATTTACCTTTCTGAATCCTTTACTTGTCCCTCCACCCTTCGGATCACTTTCTCTTGCTTTGCTTTTATAGACACCTATACTGTGCTAACTTGCAAAAATCTGCCTGTATAGCACCAAGGACCAAACCAATTTCTTTCTATACAGAGTAGCCAGTATACATTCTTCTTTAATGTCTATGTTCCTAGTTTATACACTTAGAAGACCTATCATGTGAACTTAGACTATTTAAACATGGTAAACTTAGTTTATCAATTTTTTTCATTCATGTATGTTAATTATGTGCAAACTGATAGCTTTTTAAAGAAGAAGAATGTTAGTTAAATGTAGTGTCTTTGATTTTTTTTTTTCAAAAAGAGCTGAAGTCAGATTACAGGAAAAAATCTTCTGCTAAAGCATGAATAGCTACTGTATATGCTTGACTATAAATTGACCTCATGTATATAAGTCAAGGCCAGGTGTTGGGGCCAGAATTATGGATTTTGCCATGACCCATGGATAAGTCAAGGGTAAAACCTGGAGGCTCCTTCAGTATTTGTATGTGTGTGTACAGCAAGAGAGACTCTGAAACTTTTTGTTTCAGCGTTTGTTTCAACTTTGGTTTCAGACTTCACCCAGACAGTGAAGGGCAGCATGGGAGGGAGAGGGACTCTGTTTGTCTAGCAGCAATTAATCACTCAGGACTCTTTCTGCTTGGTGCAAGAGACAAATAAACTGCTCTGCCGACTCCATGGAGAAATCTGAAAGAGCTGCTATCACATTACCATACTGACCCATAAATGTTGACCTGGGATTTTAGGATCAATTTCTGGGCATAATTTTTTTAAATTATAGATAAATATATACAGTAAATATGGCTTTTAATCTTTAAAAAATAGAAATATCAATTGAAGGATGGGATGGACAACCCTCTAGAGGCTGCATCATCCTTCACCATTAGATTTTCTGGCTAGATTTGATGGAAACTAGATTCCCAGAGCTTCTGGAAGGCTATATTTGTCTTTTGCTGCTTAAGAGTTTCAAGCTCTGAAGATTGTTTGTAAAACTGATCTAGTCTGAACTTAGTTTATATATACGCTCTTGGATTGCAGTATAGTCCAGTGAACTGGACTCTTCAGACTTTGATGTAATCCTGGAGAGATTCACTCACTACTGATCTAGTGTCTTTTAAATGTTGTGATTTTGATTTTCATGATGTTTTGATTTGCTGTTTTTGTTATTAGTTATCCAGAGTTTCAGTCTTAGCAAAACAAATGGAATGGATGGTGTGATAAATAATGCCATCAAGATCAGAGGCAAAAAAATCTTAAGTAGTCCAAAATTCTCCTTTTCTCTAGAATAGGGCAATCAGTCTTTGCTTATTTTGTTCTTGCACACATGAAGGAAAATTTTAAAAAGCTTTCACCTTACTGGGCAAGATTACAGGGAATTTTGTACATTTTCATGTGATTTATGCATTTTTAGATGTTGTTGTGAAAATCCTATTTTTTTGCACAAAACAATAGTTTTTTTAAAAACGTTACTCTGTTTTTGCACAAAAACATTGGGTTTTGCACAAAATGCATTATTTTTGCTGTTAACGATGATGACACAAGAAATTAATAGCCTTTTGGTTCTTATTCAAGCACAAAACCCTCCTGTGGTTATCAGCTTTTAAATATACTGTACAGTATATTCCATTTCTTTCTTTCTTTTTTCTTCTTTTTAAGCTTTTCATTATTTCTTATTTAAAACACATATAAAACATAACATATACTTATATTCCATTTTCAAGTTGCTGGCCTAGATGTTTATAAGTTCAGAAACAGCGTATGAAAGAACACAGCCTAATCTGTGTGTTTGTTGTCCTTCATCTGCTATTTAGTGATACTTTGTCACCTAATTCAAGTCTTACCAAAGCTGTTAAACCATTTGTTCATTTTTATATGAACCTACTCAAACAGTGGAGTGCTGTGCAGCATTTTCTGGTAGCCCCCATGTTTTAAAGCAGCAAGTTTGCTTGTCTTCAAGATGGCAATGTACTCTGTTGACATTAATGTTTGAGTAGCTAGTTGTTTTTTGCTGCAGCTAAGGTGTTGTAACACCCTGCTCTTTCTTCTTTGGGAACTGAGCATAGCACCTTGCCCTTGCTGCATTAATATTATCCTGAACTGAACAGACTGTACTCTCAATTTATTTTCTTCCTTAGTATTGGCTAACGTACTTCCATAGTAAAACTCTTAATGGGTCATGCAGCAAAATCTTGGATTAATGAGTTCGACTTCTCCATGAAGCAAGTTGCTAAGGTTGGTAGCCAATAAAAAAAAGAGAACATTTTGACCTTGCTGGAGCAGTTCGTGGTTAGTTACTTACAGAAGCAATTTGGGGAAGTCAGTTTTTGAGAACAGTTGATAAAAAAAATCACTTAAGTAAAGACCTTTCAATATGCTGCCCTTCATTTCTTGTGATAGAGGGGTCTGTAGGTTAGTTCTATAAAGGCTTTTATAACGGTGATCATTCCTTCTAATAACAAACTCTTGTGAAGAGTGCCGCCAGAGTGAAGCAATAGAGAAACAAGAGAGAGTATATATAGGTAGGGCAAGAGAACTCACAGTGTATGTGATTGTAGAAAGCTAAGGCAGAAACCCTCCTCATCCCCAAATATAAATTGCTGAGGACTGAGCATGTAGAGTAGCCATAAAATATAGAGCAACAAGTGTAGATGAAACTCAGAACTTGTGAAGGGGAGGGATATTTAAAGACCATGCCTGGAACCCTGAACAAGATGGCAACACAGTCCTGTAGGTGCTATTGGTGTATTACTAATATAATACTTCTTTAATTACCATTCTTAGCATATTTCCTTGGAAAATTGTTTGCGGGGAAAAAGAGTGAAACATGGCACCTCTTTGTGAGAAATCTTTACAGTGAGCTCAGATAGGAAATTCATTGACTTTACTCTCATTACAGGCAGTGTTGCCTAGTAGATTAACAGGATAGTGTAAATGTTGCAGTTTCACCTCTCCCTCCCTTGCCATGACATACCTGCTGAAAAAAAGATGAAAACAAAGCATGCATGCTTCTGAAACAATTGTTATTTTGACGATGTTTCTCCCTTTCTAAATTAAATGTATTGAATGAAAGTTGGGGGAACTTTAGCACTTAAAGGGATAATATTTGGAAATTCAAGTGATTTTCCCATAGTTTTCCCATAGGTTTTGCCCCATAGAAATTTGAGTTGTGCAAAGCACGGTACCGCCATAATGTTGGAAACTGTGAGATTGTACTTGCACTTTATGGATATGCCTTGTGTATTGTTATCAGCTGTAAAAGTGTGGAAAACACCTTGAATTCAGTTCATTTTGTTGTTTAAAGCCAGGGTGGGGAGCTTGCATCCTCTATTGGTGTCTCATTCTTGCTCTCCTGGTGACCCCTCAAGCAATAGTACAGTCTTCTTCTGGGTGGGTAGTGAAGAATGATGGGACACAAAGAGCTCAGTGCTGTGAATTCTGTCCATGTTTGGATCTGGCTCTACTCTTCTGCTGTGGCTCCTGACTGACTTCTCCCATAGGTCAGTGCCTCTGCAGGCATTGGTCAGATCCTTAACTCACAAGTTCATTTGTTCTTTTTCACGCTTCAGAATGTTGCAATATTGAAAACTCATAAGAATATTTAATTATTTTATATAGAAGCTTTTGAGATCTAATATACAGTGGGCCTTTGGCATCTGCTATGATTTGGTTCTAGAACTTTCCATAGATGCCAAAATCTGTGGATGCTCAAGTTCCATTGTATATAGTGGTGTAGTAACATTATGTCCCTTATCGAAAATGGCAAAATTAAGGATTGGTATTTTTTTTATTTTAATATTTTTTGGGGGATAAATTTTCATGCAGTGGATGTTGGAATCCATGGATGCAGAATCCAAGGATAAGAAGGGGCAACTGTAATTTTCTCTGACAATGATTCTGACTGATTGTGAGTGAACATCTTTTTTGGTAAGCATGGTTTTTTCCACACCATGTTGATACTCAATTCTAGTAGAGGTATCTGACAATAGGAGGGAGAGATCAGGAGGCTGCATCATTACCATGTGCCAGCTATAATAACACACCCCACAACAGTCCTCCTTGCCTTGAATGTACAGGAAATAGGTGAGTCTGGGGTCAGGGAAGCAGTAGTCCTCAGGTTTATGGGAAGACGTAATAATAATAATAATAATAATAATAATAATAATAATAATATATTTTATTTGTATACTGCTTTTCCACAGATCAAAGCAGTTTACAGCCGTAGAAAACCATTACAACCATAAAAATGTTACAAAACATCTCTAGATAAAAACCAATTATACAAAATTTAAAACACAGTCATACAGCAAGGTAAGGCAGGGAATCAATGGCATCAACATACATAACTTTATTTATCAGGGGGAAGGCTTGACAAAAAAGGAAGGGTTTAAGCCTTTTTAAAATGTTTCTAGTGGGAGTTGTCAAACGGAGCTCCTCGGGAAGGCTATTCCAGATTTGCGGGGCCATCACTGAAAAGGCCATCTGGGATGTAGAAACATATTTGGAAGGTGGAATTTCCATAAGATTCTTCCCGGATGTTCTGAGTGTGCGGGTCGGATTATATAGGGAGATGCGGTCCCTCAAGTAACTCAGGCCTAAGCCATGTAGGGCTTTATAGGTAATAACCAACACCTTATATTGCGCTCGGAAGCGAATAGGCAGCCAGTGAAGATCTTTTAAAATAGGTGTTATATGGTCAAACCTAGATGTACCGGTGACCAGTAGGGGTGGGGCTAGTGGATATAGGGGTGAGATTACTGTACAAGGACTAATCCCAATACTTAAATTAAATCATTTCTGAGCAGGGCTTGTGTTAGGTGCCTATCTATTCAGATGCTTCCCTTTTAGTGAGCCATTGTTTGAATGGAACCCTCTTTGTGCTTGCAGAAGTTACTGCTTGAGACAAAATGTCAGTGGTGGTTGGTGGTTCCAGTGTCAACTGAGGCTGTGAATCTGCTCTAGGTTTTGATTTGAACTTCAGATGAGTTATCCAAGGTGCTGAACTCCTCTCCTCAAACAGGTCTAACACATTAGATAGTTCCTTTATTGTTCATACTAAAAATAAGTTCAGCGTGTTGGGTAGCTGCCTTAAAATTTCATATCCACCGACATCAGAACCACCCATTCTTGTCCTGACCTTTATCCATAAGGAGATTATTCCAGCATTATGCATCTGTAAAGCTTATCTGATCCAGTAAGATGTACAAAATGCAGAGAGTTCTTTTTTGAATGCTATCCTATTTAAAAAGTACTGTTTGAATTGGAACTACATCATGGCACATGTCATGCTTTTTTAAAAAAAATGCTATAAGGGGTCAACTTTTCTCATTGATTTCAATTGCAGAATCTTTTAGCTGAGAAGGTGGAACAGCTTATGGAGTGGAGTTCAAGGCGCTCAGTTATCCGCATGAATGGAGACAAATTTAGAAGATTTGTGAAGGCCCCACCTCGCAACTATTCGGTGATTGTGATGTTTACAGCTCTCCAGCCACAGAGGCAATGCTCTGTTTGTCGGTAAGTTATAGCCTTGGAAGCAGGTCTTTTTACTTTTTTCTTTTTTGTCTCTTCCATTCCTTGCTCATTCTTGTTTATAGTAAACATTTTTACTAAAATGTTTATTTTCCAACTGCATAATTAATACACCAAATTTTATTTTAGATGTGGCCCTGGTAAAGCCAACCTTTCTCTTGATTTTATCTGTTCTATTTATTCTTTATCTATTTACTAATTTCTGTTTCTTAAAAAAATTATGCTTGATTTCCCAGATGCAGCTATTGGCCTGATGATCTTTGATTATCTTAACTTGTTTTGTGTCTTTATCTATATGTGGGTTTGTTTGTATTTCTTTTTAATCTGTAAGATGCCTTGAGTTCCACACTTTGAAGAAGGTAAGATATATATAAAAGGATTGGTTGGGTGGATGGGTTCTTGATGTTTAGATTGACTGACTGAGTTTTTGCTGAACTGTTTGGAACATCTTGAGTCCATTTACAGGCTTTGTTTGTAACCTTTTACAGTCTACTGATCGGACCTATAGAAAGCAATGCACTGCAAAAATCAAGAAATTATTTACTTAATTTGCAATATTCTAGATCCCCTCCCTTCAATTAAACAAAAATCTTAATGAAAGTAGCCTATATCAATTAATCAATCAAGAGGCCTGGATGCCTAAAATGCTACATAATGTTTATGAAAATAGCTAATTGAGCCCATGTCTGCATGCCTTAAACACCTGATGATATCTGCCCTATATACACTTGTACAAGTTAACCTTATGTATAAGTCGAGGGAAGGTTTTAGGGTCAAAATCATAGACTTTGGCATGACCCATGGATAAGTTGATGGTAAAGTGTAGGGGGCTATAGCAAAGGGTCTACAGGGGAAAACACCACTTCCATCCCTTCTTTTCCTCTGGACCTCTCCTTTCCTGACCACCTAATACTACTTCCCAGGTGCTGGAAGAGAAGGTTTTAACATCAGACGGGGAAAGAAAATAAGTGGATTTAAGTGTGAGTTTTGGTGGGCAGAGAAGTTTTTAACACCTGCTATTTTTCTTTCTGCTCTTTCAGAAATCACTGCCCAGACACACAGGGTGGTGCTTCTTTCAGGATCTTTCTAAGCATGATTACTGTATTGACCCATATATAAGTCATCCCAGGATTTTAGGGTCTATTTTTGGGCATAAATTTCTTGACTTATAGTCGAGTATATACAGTATGTAATTTATGAGACCATAATAATATTTCTCTTTCTTTTAATGGTGCATACATTCTGTGCATCCCTTGTAGATTCCATAACTCACTGCATTACCTGTATCATGTGAAAGAGTTGAAAACGTTTTGAAGGGTTTTTTAATGTTATGGGAAACATTGCAAGGATGAGCAGGAAGATATCTATTTTTTAAACGTAATGGCACTGGCACCCCTCTGGCCAACTTTGTCTGAGGTTTATCAGACACTAGGTCATGTGATCTGCACCTTTGATCAGGTAGGCTGTACACAAAGCTTTTCTATATGGGTATTATTTGCTTCATACAGCTCCTTAGACTGTGGTCTCTTGTTTGTTGCTGAGAAACTATTTCATTCTCTGGAAGATAAAATTCTGAAATAATGAGAATAACTTTAATTTGTTGTCATTATGATTATTAAGGGAAATAGCCAGCAACACATTCCCTCATGTCAGAGTAGATAAAGGTAAGAGGTAAAGGTATTCCCTGTTTACAAGGTTGTCTAGTCATGTCCGACCATAGGGCGCAATGCTCACCTCCATTACTAAGCCGAAGAGCCAGTGTTGCCAGAGACTCTGTGATCATGTGGCCAGCATGATTGGACAGAATGCTGTATACCTTCCAACGGAAGTGGCATTTGCATGCTTTCAAACTGCTAGTTTGGCAGAAGCTGAGACTAGTAATGAGAGCTCACTCAGTCAAGCAGCACCTGGCCCTCGAACTGCCAACCTGGTGATCTTGCAATCAACAGAGTTAGGGTCTTGAGCCACTGCATCCCCCAACTATGTGTCAAATGATGTGTACGTTTTTTGTTACTAGGATTTAATACTGTACAAACATTGCCATTTAATAAGAGGACCCCATTTATTGCAGTGGAAAAAATGACTTAAGGTTCATCCTGTTGGGTGTCATAGTCTCAAAGCACAGTGCCATTAATTTCAGTGAAATTCATTTCCAAGTAAATATTAGGACCGCAGGCATAGTCATTTCAGCAGAATGCAGTTGGACACCTAAAATAAGAACCAATTAATTCATTGCTTCTAGTTCAAAACATTTAAAATAAATGTGAAATTGAGATCTGGCTTTGCTGTAGGGTACAATATGAATTAAACGAAGTTGATGATGCTGCACCTGAAAAATAATAACAGAAGACTGAAGTCACTCAAATTGCCAAGTAATTAAAAGCAGAGAGTTGTAAGTACAGTATATACAGAGGTTGATTTCTTTGCTCTGTATTCAGCATACATTCTTGGAGAGTTTTATGAATAGGGATGTAAAGAATGCTCACAAATAGATTGAAAAAGATTAACCTGCATGAAACTTTCCACATTTGGGGACAATTGTGTTAAAAAGTTGGGGTTTCTTTGACAGGGGTGAGATTAATTTTGCACAATAAACTTTCCCCAAAAAATATTGTATGTTTTTGCACAAACCAAAGTTTTCTAGATGAAATTTGTTTGTTTTTTTTTTTGTAATTTTTAAATAAATGTTTGAAATCATCATTTTTAAAATGAAGTTTTCACAGGGAAAAAAAAATGAAAAATGCACAAAAATGTTCCTAATCTCAAACAGCTGGGAGCAGACCTATAAAAGCATTCATTCTTGATAGTGAGAATAAAATGAGCAAAGCTTTGCATCCTTAATTATAAACAAATGGTCGTATCACTATTCTTGTTATTATTTTATCTTAGCATTTATTTCTTCCAGCAGTCTTGATGTTTTCAAAGTAATTGCACAGCAGGTTTCAGTGCAATATTTCTCACTACAGAGTGTGGAGTAAACATAATTTCAGTAGAACTCATAATAATAATAATAGTAATAATATGATTTATTTATATTCTACCTTTTCCTTGCGGAATCAAAGCGGATTACAAAGCCAAGAGAGCAAATACAAAATACAACTGCTCCTTTTCTTATGAACTTGGTTGTTTGTTTTTACTTTCTTCATGGAACTGCTCTGAAATTATTTCAGAACTGCTTATGGTACAAGGAATTTCTGTTGAATGCTGTTGCTGTTCTGTATAGTTTATCTTTGGGCTTCTTATAATTCAGATAAAAAAGATCTTTAAAATGGGGTGGGGAACACTGTTCTTCTGGATAGCATTAGGCTGGCTGCATCTGTACTGCCGAAATAATGCAATTTGACACCACATTAACTGCCATAGCTTGATCATATAGAATCCTGGGATTTGTGGCACCAGAGCTCTCTGACAAAGAAAGCTAAATATCTCACAAAACTACAGTCCCGGAATTCCATAGCATTGAGCCATGACAGTTAAAGCAGTATCAAACTGCACTATTTTGCAGTGCAGATACAATCAGTAACTCCCATCAATCCTAGCCACCCCAGCCAGTAGTGTGAGAGAATGGGAACTGCAGTTCAACCCCATTTGAAGGCCAGACATTTTTAAAAACTTTGGTCTCTTTTAAATGGTTGTGTTTTGCATTTTTAAGAAGACATTGGGAAAGATTTTTAAGGCTTCAATTAACTGTAATCCAAAGTACTGCTATAGAAAAGGGCTTGAAATATGTATGATGGAATATGTGTGTGTGTACACATACATACAGGCACAAGCTTTTCTGAGACAGTAAAAGTGATGCTTAGCTCTTTTAAGAAAATGGAGTCATGGTTAAGATTGTCTGCCTGCATTTGTCTCTTCTGTGATCATACCACTGCATACTGAGTACAGAATCTTGTTTACTGAGATGTTCGTTTTGCTTTCTCCCCCAAGAGATTCTAAGAGTTGAAGACAAACTTTATGTATAGGCAGTGCATACTGCAGTCTTAAATTAGAGTGGGAGTGAAATGGTTGGAGGGCCAGGCTTCAGTCTTTGCCATTGATCCTTGCCCCACCCAGAGGCTGGTACAAGGAGAATAAATTATGAATAGACTTGCTTAATTTGCTTGAACATCCTCAGGCTGGAAAGATTTCCCTCCTTTTTTTCCTTCCACTTTTTCCCCTGATAAACCCTGCCATGACACAATAGGGCAGCATTTAATTGTATGCCTTTCCACTTGTCAAAAAGTTGTTCCTTAGGTCATCTGAAGTGCCTTCCACCCTGCCTTGGACATCTGCATTAATGAAGGCAGTCAGAGCACCAGTTTGGTCTGTCCCTTATCATTAAAGTTCAGCTGATCATCTGGGAGTTAATCATTAGCTCCATGAAAATTACTTTCTCTCCATCTCCTTTTCTGTAAGGTACCTAAGTGAAACTATCAATTTTTCTCTGCAAATGCAGTGGAAAAGCTACCTCCACTTAGCAAAAAGCTGCTGTTCAGGCTATTAACTGAATCTGTATGAAGGTTTGATTGTATCTGTTGTTCAAATAAACTGGGAAAAATTAGAAAATGTCTGTGTGAGATCTCTAAAAATATATTGCCAGTCTAACTTTAGCAGAGTCTAATGCTCAATCTCCTTTCTATGTCAGCTCTCCCCATCTATTGGCCATGTGTTTTCCCACTTATTCTGAACTCTCTGACCTTTTTTTTCTGTAACTCTTTGGGTGTCCTCTGCAAGTCTACAGCCTAGGCATTCTGGGACTTGCTGTGAAAAGATCTTGCTTATGGAAACATACTGAAATTTTGAGACTTCCTGAGTACCCTACAACCAAGTACAACATGAGATGAATCCAAGCCCTCCACTCGTAGCTCTGAACTCCTGGGATAGGAGGTCAGGGTTTAGTCTCATGGTGCCGAACCTTGGAAAATTCCAGAAACTTTTGGGACAGCTTACAAACAGGGTTGGTTGCTATCTCTGGAGTCTCAGACAAAAAGTCTAGATGCAAACTGTGTCACCCTTCAGATGTTTTGGAGCCGTAACTACCATAATTTCTCACCTTTATTTCTGCTAGCAATGGCCTTGGGATGTGCAATTCAACAACATCAAGAGGTCCAAAGTATGTCACCCTATAGTTTAGGGATTAAATCACCCTTCTTTGGAGACAGGAGAATGGTGAGGGAAGTTTGGAAGGGAGTATATCTGGCTGCTTTCAAGTTACTAGGCAGACTATAGGTGGAGTGCTTCTTATCTGAAGTGCTCCAAAATCCAAAACTTTTTCAGCTACAATGCAAGTAGCACAGTATGTAGCTGTAGTGAGGCAGATAGCAGGAGAGAAAAGCAAGGATCTGTGAAATGGTGGGAATCCACATCTCTTGCCATTTTATAGATTCTCAATCTATGTGCAGTCTCTTTATGGCTCATTATGTATATGTAAATACAAGTATTCCAAAATCCAATAAATAAATAAATCTGAAATACAAAACATTTCTGGTTCCATGCATTTTGGATAATGGATACTCAACTTTTGCAAGAGCTCTTTCCTTCAGAGAAAATTATTATCATTATCTTTACTATCTTTATTTATATCCTGCTTTTCTTTCCAAACTTGGAACAAGTTGTTGCTGTGTGTCTTCCATTAATATTTGGCTTATGATGACCCGAAGGTGAACCAATCATAGGCCCCATTCCCACTAGCCCTTTTGCCCTGGGTAGATTTGAGCAGATCTGGTAATCCCCATACTGAATCCCTCCGGAAAGAAGCTCCCATTACCTTTACCCTGATCGAACCTCCCCAGTGCAATTTACCCCGCTGATGTTCACACGTCACAAAAGTAGCAACTTAAGATGGAGCCTCCCTGTTGCCAATCAAATGATTTGCATATTCACTTCTGCTGTCATCAATGGTGACGTGTCATGTATCTGCTGCAGCCATTTGTAAATGGCATGGGTGCTTCCCCCCTCCTTTTTCTTTAAAAAAAAATATCTAGCAGGAACATTTGCATATTCTGTCAATGTGTCAAATTATTATTATTTTTAAAAACGCCAGCCCTGGCAGCATCCCAGCAAAAAGTGGTATCTGAAGGTCAGGGTCAATGCAGATGTGATTGTGGGGAGCCTGGCTAGAGTGCTCCTGGGAACTCCTCTGCCTCCCCCTCCTCCCTCTTCTCCCTCCGGTTGAGAGAGTGTAACTTGGCCAGATAGTGTGACTTGGCCAGAGAGTGTGCCTTGAACCAGTATGGCGGTGCTCTGTTTCCCTCTCCTACTCTTCCTCCTTCTCCCCCTGCTGGTTCTCTTCCTTACCTGGGCCTTCGTTTCTGCCTCCTCCTCCTTCTTCCCCTGCAGGCTCTCTTCAGACCTGGGGTCTCATTGCTCTGGCCCCGATTCAGCTCCAGAAGGAGGAGGAAGGTGGGGATCGGGGGCACTGCGCTCCAGTGGTTCCGGTCCTACCTCTCCGGGAGGTCCCAGATGGTGCAGCTGGGAGACGTGTGCTCTGACGAGAGGCCCCTAAAAACTGGGGTCCCTCAAGGAGCCATTCTGTCTCCCATGCTATTTAACATTTACATGAAACCGCTGGGAGAGATCATCTGGAGACATGGGGCGCGGGGTTATCAGTACGCTGATGACACCCAAATCATTTTCTCTATGTCTCCGACTGATGCAGTGACTGGGGATGGCGTCTCTCCTCTCGTGGCCTGTCTAGAGTCAGTAATGGGCTGGATGAGGGAAAACCGACTCAAATTGAATCCAGAGAAAACGGAGGTACTAGTGATAGGTTCTCCTGGTCCAGGAATGGCGGTGGTTCCACCTGTCCTGAACGGGGCCACGCTCCCTGTGAAGGACTCCGTGCGCAGTCTGGGGGTGCTTCTTGACTCGTCGCTTCACCTGACTGCTCAGGTGAATGCGACGGTCAAGAGCACCTGTTATCAGCTTCGGCTGATTCGCCAGCTGCGCCCATATCTGGCCCAGAGGGACCTAGAAACTGTTGTACATGCTCTGGTAACTTCGAGACTGGATTTCTGCAATGTACTCTACATGGGGCAACCCTTATACCAAACTCGGAAGCTGCAAATGGTGCAGAATATGGCAGCCCGGCTGGTCACTGGTGCTCCCAGGGCCAGCCATATAACACCGGTTTTAAAAGATCTCCATTGGCTGCCCATCCGCTTCCGAGCTCAATATAAGGCGTTGGTAATTACCTATAAAGCCCTAAATGGCTTGGGCCCAGGATACCTAAAGGACCGCCTCTCCCCGTACATTCCGCCTCGCACCCTCAGAACGTCTGGGCAGCAGCTACTGAAGGTGCCTGGGGCTAGGTTCGCCTCTACTTCACGGAGGACATTCTCCATAGCTGCCCCAGCCCTTTGGAACGCGCTGCCCACAGAGCTCCGCTCGTCTACTACCCTGGCCCAATTTAGGAAGGACCTTAAAACCTTCCTATTCCAACAGGCATTCCCCGAATAAAAATCCTGTGGGCCTCCCTCCTCTTTCCGTGGCCAAGAGGTTGGGCTATGGGGCTTTTTTGCTTGTTTCCTTGATTTTACTGTTGTGTATTTTATTTGAATGTTATCTGTGTTTTTAATCTGATGTAAGCCGCCCTGATCGTAGGAAGGGCGGCATATAAATAAAAATTTTATTATTATTATTTAAGGAGGGAGGGAGAGGAGTCAAGAAGGTACTCCAGGGGTCTATTCCTAGCTCCTCTCCCCTCCCTCCCCTCTGCCTTCCTTTTCCTCCTAGAGCTGAGGCGGGGCCAGATCTAGAAGGCCCCAGGCCTGGGTAAGGAAAAAAGCCGGCAAGGCTAAGGAAGAGGAGGAGGCAGGTTCAAATTGAAATATGTGATCTTTCAGATAGCTTTGACCACATCTATAATATCAGTGTGGAGCCTACAGGATGTCCTGACTAGAAAAGAGGTGAATGAGACAACGTTATTAAAAAATTGAAAGTACACTCGCATATGGTACTCACCTGAGTAAAACATAGCAAGAAATACACTGTGTGACATTATTGATCATACACAACTACCTTAAGCAGAAGTGTTGTGAGGAATGACTATGTTACATGCAATAATATTTATTCTGATGCACGCATAACACCCTTCATGCATGCAAGGGCTTTCCTGTTCAGTAGAGATTAAAAGGAAGGTTTGAATGCACTCATGCTACACACTATAATGTACGAGGCTATCCTGAATCTCCGAGGAGCATTGTAGCACCTGCAAAGCTTAAAGTGTGAAATAAGAACTTAAGTGTTTACATTGACTCAATGATAAAGGTTAATGTTTCATTCTCTAATAGCATTGGAAATGCATTTATAGTGTAGGAAGGATTATGGTAATATTATTTCTTAGCACACTTAGCTACAATACAACCTTCCCCTAAAGGAAATAAAATATTGGCTAAATATTGCAGAAATAAATGGCTGAATGGAAATTCAAACAAGAATAAAAATCAGTGTGCCCCCTGCAGTTAAAGTACTTTTCCGTACTAAAATATCAATTTTACCTTCTGTACCCTTTCCTCACTCAGAGCGTTCTAAAAGTGACTGCTAGACATCAAACAATCAAATTGTTTTCTATCATCTGGAAGCCTGCATTTTGTCTCCACTGATTCCATTAATCTAAAATCCTATATGTGTGTGTCTTAACTCCAAAGAAAGAACAAGTTCCAATTGAATGTAAATAGTCTTTTGCCTAGAGTTGCCCAGTGTAGACTTTTGGGGACTTTACAATCATTAGAATTTGCAGGGAGCAGTGTGGTTGCAGGAGGAATGGTATAATTAAGTATTCCATAAGGACTGTGGAAGCGTGACAGAAGGGTACTAGAAAGTAAATGTATGACATGGTCAGGTTTTTTGGGGGGGTGGTATCAACAGGAAGAGGGAAATACTCTTTACAGTGCTGTTTGGTGGAAATAATGCCCACATAGTTCTGTGGGGCTTATGTTAATGTAAGTATGTATGAGTAGGAGTACACCCTTAAGGTATCATTTGCCGTTATGAGAGAAATTATTCCAAATATCAAAGGCACCAACATGGCATATATTGAAGCTATATGCCTATGGAAATTGAAAGCCACTATGGTTTAGGTGTTGGACTAGGAGTTTGGGAGACCAGGGTTTGAATCCCTGTTCAGTATGCAAACCCACTGTGTGACTTTTGACAAGTCGCACTCTCTCAATCTAAGAACAAGGCAATGAGAAACTTCCTCTTAATACAGCCTTCAAAAAAACCCACCTCTACATCAAAGTTAATTGAAGACTCATAATAAATAATAATCCCTAGCCTCATGTGGTCATGCAAATGGCTGACTGAGAATGAATAGAAATGGAAGAGGAAAATGGAGGGCTTTCTTTCTTGTATCCTCCCTGCTCTCCTTTCTGCTGTAGCAGGAGCTGAGCACTGTTTTGGTCCTTGGACAGATTGACCACCTTGAACCAGGTGAGTAGACAAAATGATATGGGACATGAGGCCCTAAATCCAAGCTGCTCTGTTGTCACCATCAGGTCTCTCCCAGAAACCTGTTTCATCTTTCTGTTTAAATAGGAAGATGTGGATTTCTTCTATATTTATGGAGAAACGGACTTGCTTGAAGGAGGTCCAGTTGGGATGTTTTCTCTTTCTTTGTTGAATGAGTATAAATTATGAACATTCCTCTTAATGTGCATTTGGGGCTCAACTAGAAGGGTACATGAGGTGTAGAGGGATGCTCCTGATCTCTAATAACTGATTGGAGACAGTAGTGGGACTTGATATCCTTCCAGCTGGATCCATGTGCAGTATGATGAAGAATCTTCCTGTCCTAGGAGGAGTGGTTTTAAGGAGTAAGAGCAGCTTCCATGGGCTGGCTCCCTTACACTATAGTAAGTGATCAATACTATTAGTGATAAGGGCACCATGTACTTGCAGCTATACCCATTTTAATCAATATTTGCAGAATTGCTCTAGGTGCTTTGGGTCTAAATATTTATTGTAGTATATGTAAATATTACTTTAAAGAGGTGGAGAAGTTTGCAGCTCTTCTGTCAAGCCACCGTGTGTCACTTTAAACTTGGCTGAAGTCCTTAATGTGCCAAGTGAAAGAATTTCCATCGTGCTGTTTAGCAAAATGTTCCATTTTGTTGTGCCAATAGGGGCCAAGACTTTACTGCTGAGTCTGGCTACAATAGACCCAGTGAATCAGTAAAAAATTGGTAGGTAAACATTTATGTAAATTCAATTGATTCACTGGGTATACTCAATAGGGACTAACAGGAAACGCCAGGACATTTTCTTTGACATTTGAAATGACTAGGGATGCTATGAAATGAAGGGAGGTTAAGCAAGAACAGAAGCCAGTAACATCAGTTGTTGAGGAGTACAGTAATTTTGTTTCAGAGTTGCAGAATCCTTCCTCACCAGCACTGGATTGCAGGAGCGTCAGATTTGGGTGCTAGTTATCTGAAATTCTCTCTTATATATTACATGGAGGAATGTACAATCATAACATATGGGTATACTCTGTACATCTAGGGAGGCCTCTGGAAAGTCTAATCTGCACTGCAGAAATAATGCAGTTTGACACTGCTTTAAATGCCATGGCTTAATGCTGTGCAATCCTGGGATTTGTAGTTTGGTGGGGCACCAGAGCATTCTAACGGAGAAGGCTACATATCTCTCTTAAAATTACAAATCCTAGAATTCCATAGCATTAGGCCATGGCAGTTAAAGTGGTGTCAAACTACATTATTTCTGCAATGCAGATTAGACTGAAGTTTCGACAGATTCTGGACTCCAGACTTCATCAGTTTTAATGCTGAGGCACATTTTATTTTATTTTATTATTCAACAGTATCTGGAGGGCTGCAGTTCCCTTGGGCCTGGCCTACATTTTAATCTTTTATTTGGATCAGGTCACTCCACAAATATTGCTTTCCTGTTATGCAAGGGTTTCATTTGCACCTCTATAAAATTAGCATCATTCATGTTGTGCAAGTAAGAGGAGCTGGAGTAAATGCTGATAACTGGATGAGCTCCACTTCACTGAATAGCCTTTTCATAAGACCCATGACCAGAGCAAGATAAAAAACAGCTTGTGTCACTTGATACCTGCTGTGCCTGCTGTCAGTCCTACTGTCCATTCTTAATCACAATTCCAAAGTGAGGAATGAGCTGGTCTGTGCCAACTATTTTGTTCTTCACATTTGTGCTGCCATGAGTCTTATACTTTTAATTACTACTCTTTTTGTCATTTTCCCTTGAATATCTAAACCAGAGTTTTCTGAAGCAATGAACTCACTGGACCATATGGCAGTCATTGACTGAGGTAATGCATCTTTGTTGTCTTATTGCAGCAGAACTACCTTGGCTAAAATATATATGGATAGAAAATTAGGGTTAACACTTGAAACCTTGGGCGCATCTACACTGCATAATTAATGCAGTTTGACACCATCTTAACAGCTATGGTTCAAAGCTATGGAATTCTGGGATTTGTAGTTTTGTAAGGTATTTAGCCTTTTCTGCCAGAGATCTCTGATGCCACAACAAATTACAAATCCTAGTATTCCACAGTATAGAGCCATGGTAGTTGAACTGGCATCAAGCTGCATTAATTTTGCAGAGTGGCAGCAGCCCTAGAAAACTAGGAGGAGAACACCAGTAGAATTGAGTAGATATCATCTGAGTGTATAGAATAATCTGTCAGATATAGTCCAATCCTTTTTCTGTTGAAGGAGGCAGAGGTCAGAGGTTGGAAGAAAGCTGAGTATGATTTAAGAAAATAGTGATGTTTTTTTAGACTAGAACCTGTTTTCTTGGGTTCATCTAACGGCAGAAAGAAATTCTAGATTAAATCTAAGGTTGTGTTTTGGTTTAATACATTTGTTTATAACATATCTTTTAATGAAATAATTCTTCAGGTGGCATAGAACAGATTTTCAGGGAGAGAGCCACAGTAGCTTGTTTCAATATAAAAAGGCATCATATGGCATCTTAATGAATAAACCAATATAAGTCACCAGAGACTCACATGAACTACAACCCACTGCTTCTGAAACAGTAGTCTGTTGTAACTTATACTGAAATAAAATAATTAAATTTTAAGGAATAACTCCTTATTTTTGTACAATAGATTCCTTATTTTTGTAGAATAGATTCCATATTTTTATATAACAGACTATAATTGTGTAATAAACTTAACTTGTAAGGGCCTGAGTTGAGGGATAGCACAACAAAGATTCTGGAGTGCAATGTTGAAGCATATCCTTCCACGCTGGTGTGTACTGTGCTTATGGAGCTGCAGTGACTTTTACTACCATTAAGAGAAGATTGTGACAAACACATCCATGGGAGAATAGCAATTTCTAGGAATTATGTGACTAGCTGAAACACTCTTTCCATTTTTTTAAATGTTTAGATAAAATGTAGTTATTCCAGGCTTGGTAATAAGAATAGAAAATGTATTGACCCTGAAAAATTACTTTGCTAGCTCACTTGCATGCATATCTGAAAACACTATTTTTACCAAAGTACATATGTGTGTGTGGGAGGGGGGAGGCTTCAGTAATGCTTCCTTGTCTGGGCACCTGTAGATTGTATGTTTGCATACACCATTAATGAGAGGCCACTTACAAGCCTGAGTAACTCCAGCTTCTCCATTAACAGTTAGTGCACCTCATACCCTGAGAGTGAGCAACTGTAATAGGCCCAGGAGCCAATTTTCCACTCCTGAAATCCTTCAGGGCCTCACATAATGCCTTCCCCCCAGTAAAAATATGGAAAACCAAACAAAAGTGAAAGCATTTGGAAGTGCAATTCTGTTTTTGTTTTTATTAAGATAACCTTTTTGACTTTTAAACACTGACGAAAAGACTTGTAACCCATTCAAAAGCAGATGGCTTCTAGAAGTGAAATTCTTTACTTTGTTGTCAAACAAAGCAACAAGTAATTTTAATAATTTTCTTCCTGTTTTCAAAGATTTTTCGCTGTTCAGGACTTTTTCTGTGTAGTGTGGGTTTTTTGCACAAGGAAAAAGCATTTTCCTGATAGAAAATAATATTTGTGCACATAAATGCTGTTTTGTGTGTAGAAAATGCTGTTTTCTGCACACACTCACATACATGTGTGTGAATTTTGTACAGAGTAAGTCCTGAAATACAAAGATTCTCTTCAATCCAGAATTCTCATCAGGGTTTTCAGCCACTTGAGAAATGTGTATTTTGACCTTTTTTTTCAAATATATTCCATTCTTAATTGCCATTCCTGGAGACATCTAGGCAATACAATTCGGGATTTGGGTGCCAGAGAAAGGGTCTTCCAAAAGCAGTCACACTAACACTGAATCCTTCAACTAATGAGTTCAAGGGAACATATGTAATTCTGCTTTGTTCCTGCTAGCAAACTGAGAATAGGTTAAGCTGAGACATGGTAAACTGTCCAGGAGAGCATCAACCCTCAAAAGGTATTTGAAACCAAGGTTTTTCCCTGGCTTACCATTGCAATGCTATCACTCATACAGTAATAGGAAACATATTTTCCAACTGTTAATTGCTGTGCATGCAAAGCAACACAACTTGTGCAGAAGACAGTGGCATCTGCAAGCTTCAGGAAAGTGCAGGTTTGCTGAGGAACACCCCCCCCCCCGAAAACAGTATACTCTGTGGCCACAAAATGATGTTTGTGAAAGGAAGAAAAATAAACTAGAAGGACAATAAAATGGTAGATCCTGAAGACAGGGATGTAAGCTTTTGCTTATTTCATTGTTGCATGTGATAATGAAAGATTTCTTTAAAAAAAGTTGTCATATTTAATGAGATTATTAGACTTTTTTTTTTCATTTGTAATGATTTTTGTGCATTTCAGGAACTTCTTCCAAAGAAGAAAAATAAATCAGAAAGTTGCATTCCTCCCCTCTCCCCCAAAAAAACCTACAGCATTATGTGCATGATATAATATTCTCCAGCTTTAAAAAAAAGGAAAAGCAAAGGGGAAAAGATGGTCTTTTTACTGTCACACAGAGGTGACCCAGCATGGCATAGTGCTTTGAGTGTTGGACTATCACTCTGGGGACCAGGATTAAATTCCCCGCTCAGCCATGAAATCCACTGGGTGATCTTGAGGAAGTCACATGCTCTCAGCCGCAGGGAAAGGCAAGGGCAAACCTCCTCCGAACAAATCTTTCCATGAAAGCCCCATGAAAGATTCACGTTAGGGTCACCATATAGGTCAGACATGACTTGAAGGCACAAAACAACAACAAGGGGTGAATATCCAGCAGAGGCTGAGCATGTTTTTCAGTGGGTTGTCTAAATGTCTGAAAGTGGAGTGGGTCTATGGTTGTCTGGAATCCTGAACTGGAGCTCTCCACACAACAGCATTTCGTTTCAGGTCCCGCTTATCTGTTATGACTCTCCGGTTTTGACATCCCCCATTCCAATTTATGAATTATTTCCCTTTTGTTTATCCCTGTGCCTATCAGTCCCCAAAGGAGACATAAAACCTGTTTGAGTAGTGTTTGAGAAATCTGAGCAGAGAACGCAGGGGACATAGAAATTTAATGTGACATCTCGTTTCAATAATACTGGTGTAGAGTAGTCATTTCTCGGAGGAGGGGGTGCATTTTGTTCATTCTCTTTAGTAATCAAAACATTCCTTATGCATTAGGTTTTAACTTAGCATACCAATGCAATATGTGCAGGCTTTGTGACTCACTTTGGTCTTTATTGCAACTGATCACAGTGCCTAAGAATTGTACAAGTGTCTGAATTCTTGACACTACCAAATCTTCTGCACTTCTGTGGTTTTGGTGGATGTATTACAAACCCATGGGCTCCCCCTCCTTTATGGGCTAGCATGGCCTCCCCCCAATTTTTAATACATTGTCTCTGATCTGCTATTCATGGTTGGAAATGTACACAAATATAAGCTAATGAGCTTGAGATTCCAGAAAAGGTAGAACATGTGCTAATTAGTGGGTGACTTCAAATTTAAAGAGAGGAAATGCATTAATAAAATTAACTCAAACATATTACCCAAGTGTTTTTATCATTTTACATAACTGTTTTTCAATATGCCGGTCTAAAGAAACCGATCACATTGGGGTGAAGGGATATTATCATTTGGTTCTTGTATTAAAACTTCAAAATTTCTATTATAGTTAGGTTAACACGACCCTGCCCTACAGTTATTTCTTAAGCTTTGACAGGATTCATTTGATGCTGCTTGACTGCCCTCTACGGGTTACTAAAGAAGATGCTCTGCCATTTCATTCGGAAGCAACAACATTCGGTGTATTGAATGTGCTGCCTCCACTTCTAGCCTTGCCCCTAAATGGGATTTGGAATGAAGGGGATAATTCTCAGCTCACCAGTTGACAGCAAAAAGCAAGTGTTTTGCTTTGCTTCAACTCCAATGAGTGTTATTTTTTGTGTGTGTTTTTAAAAAATAGGATCTTGGTTTAGAAATACTGGTTTTCTTTTCACAGGAAGATAGTGCTGTGAGCTGATGGGAAAATGCACTTTTGTACCAAAATGGCATTTCAAATTCCATTTAGTTACAGTATCTCTTACTGATGATTTCAGTTTGGGTTACTGATGATTGCCTTCATCTTGCTTGAATGCCTACTGTTCTTCGGGGCCAAAGTGCACAATTGTGCTACAAAGGCATAACAATGGCCTCGCCAAACAAAATTTATAGCAATGAACAGTTCAACAGAACTTGGGGGGAAAGGCACTAATTTTGTTTTTAGACATGATCTGTCCCCATTCTTCCAACAGCTGTCACACCACATGTTCAGTTGCATTTTGTTTCAGATGCTGTTCATGCTCATCTGCCTAAGAATTGGGGTGTTGTTATTGTTTTTGTTGTTCCTGTTACTGTTAGCTTTCCTTAGAGAGAGCCATGGACACAGATGGGATTTGGGATAGTGCTCAGGATTTAGTAAATGTGTGTGTGTGTGTTTAAAGGGCTTGGTGTGATCAATAGTGTATTTTTATACATATAATTGAGAGTTGTATGGTGTAGTGGTTTGAATTTTGGATTAGGACTCCAAGAGACTAGAGTTCAAATTTCTATTTGGCTATGGAAACCACTGGATGCTCTTGGGCAAGTCACACTCTCTCAGCCTTAGAGGAAGGCCATGGCAAAATTCATCTGAATAAATCTTGCCAAGAAAACCTCATGATAGTTTTGAATGCCTTAGAGTCACCAGAAGTTGAGAAGAACTTGAAGGCACGCAGCAACAACAACAGCAACAACAACATTGGTTATTAATGTTGAAAAGAAACAAATATTTCAAGTTTGAAAAGAAGCTCATCATTCAGAAGACCTGTGCCACAAACATATCTGGGTCAGTTTTCTGTTCCAAATTTACCAACATTTCTGTTGGTTTTGCTAGTTCTCTTGTACATACATGGTGGCAAAAGCAACAAATTCACTCATCTTATTATTATTTTTTAAAATAGCTTACCCTTAAATGCTGTGCTATTGTAATAGCTGTGCTAGATTTAGAGAACTCGAAAAAGAAATGTTTTGAATCCCCAGCTTGAAGTAACTTCAAAGAAACAGTTCTCCTTTTTCTTCCCCCAAAGGCAAAAAAATCCTATAAAACTAAAAAAAATCCTCTATTGTTTCTCAAATTGGCACCATGACATTTGGCTTGATCTTTTGCAAAATTACTTGGAAGTAAGTCCCACTTTGTTCCATAGGGCATGCTCCCAGATTGCAGTCCTCTGTGTATTTTCCTGGTAGGTAAGCCTCACTGAACTCAGTGGGGATGTGTTTCCTAGTAAACTTTAATAGAAAGAAAGAGTCTATGAATCACCTACATCAAAAAGCATTTTTTCAGTCTTACCCCCCTTGAGATAAATAGCTGGAAGTGCTCCTAGTGTGTCCACATGACTCCTAGGGCATGTAGGAGAACATAAACAACATAGATTTGCAGTCCTAAACTAGCCCAGATAATCACACCTGTTGAAACAATTACAGTGTCTCAATTATGATGGGAACATCAATGCAAAGGCTTTGCAGGAGGTTTCAAGTGCAAATAAACAAACAAACAACAAAACATCCAGGTGTGCTTACTGGGGGCTGTCTCACCACTGAGCTGAATGTATGCAATGGATATATTCTCTTTTTAAAGAATCAAACCTCCACTAAAGATAAGCAGCAGACTCTGGATAAACCTTGGATTCCCTGGGGACGATTTATATCTTTAGGGCTGTGTCACCACTGCAGAAATAATCCAGTTTGACACCATGTTAACTGACATAGCTCAATGTTGTGGAATTCTGGGATTTGTAGTTTGTTGTGGCAGCAGAGATTTCTGGCGGAGAAAGCTGTATGTCTCACAAAACTACAATTCCTCAGATTCTGTATCATTGAGCCATGGCAGTTAAAGTGGTGTCAAACTGGATTGTCTCTGCAGCATGAATGCAGCCTAGGAGAGAGAGAATTTTGCCAAGCCAGCTTATGTTGATGTATAACATAGTTCTTTTGCCTCTGTAATCCATTTTTTAAAAAAACACATTGTGCGTTCATTTTCTGACACATTTTACATCTGAATGCTGTCTGCTATTCAGAGCCAAAAGGCTATAGATTAGTCTTGATCAAGTCTGAGCTTTTGTATACCTATGTGTTAATTTCAGATTTCTGTCTTATTATGTAATAGAAGGAGCATTGAATACAGTGAGCCCAAAGGACACAGTTTACAACTTTGCAGAATATTAGATAGCCTAAGGAAAATGATTTGCTCTCACTTTCACCTTCCTCATTTTGTGAGAGCGAACACAACAGTAGTAGTAACATTAGGTTTTTTTAAACTGCAACTCTCATGATCCTTCAGCCAGCATGAATGACTCTGTCCAAATTGGCTGGCAGTCATGGATGCCAGGGAGCCAGCATGGTATACCTTTGAACTCTGGGGTTTATCACAGTTGGGAAATCCCATGCAAAAATGGGGAACTAAATTGGAGAAAAAAAAACCTGCAAAAGCGAGTTGATTTTCACATGACGTTGTTGTTAAACTAATATTACCCCGAACGGAAAGTAGAGGGAAAGCAGGCAAAAGTCACTCCTTTTTACTTTCAGAAAATCCCGAAAATAAAAAGGAGTGGTTTTTGTTTACTTTCTGTTTGGGTTAACACAAGTTTAACAATGACATGTGTGAAAATCAACCTGCTTTTGCAGGTTTTTTTCTACCTTTTAAATCCTGTTTTTGCACTGGATCTCTCCAGTGTGATAAACTCCTATGACTTTGGAGTCCAGGGTTCAAAACTCAGCTTGTCCATATAAACCCACTGGGTGACCTTGGACAAGTTGCATTCTCTCAGCCTCAGAGGTTGGCAATAGCAAACCCCTTCTGAAGAAACTTGTTGAGAAAACCGCACCATAGGGTCCCCTTAGGGTCACCATAAGTCAGAAATGACTTGAAGGCACACAACAACAACATGGGTGTTACAGTCCCATCCAGTCCAAAGTCAAAAGTAGATGTGCTCCTAGGCATTACTTCTTTAACAGAAAGTTTGATATCAGAGACAGAAATAACATGGAAAGAATAGGGATAGGATACAAAAAAAGAAGTCCATGTTTCTGCAGACTTTTTATTTAGAACTCAAGATGTCCACATGTGAAATGAAACAACTGGGTCAAGTAAGCATGGCATAAGTAACAGAAATATTTAGAATTTTCTAGAGACCACTTCAGACAAGGCTTTTTTCCCAAATGTATTCGAGGATGATTTGTTTACGCTCTTTTCAGCAGCATTTTGGTAGCTAACGTAATAGATCTGTGCTTTTTTTATTTAACATGGTGAGGCTTATCATCTTTTCATTTTTCTTCCTGTTTTGCTATTCACACATTCTCAGTAAGGGATTCCAAAGGCAGCCAGTATTTACTTTTCCTGTTGCAAGGAAGCATTCATAGCTACAATTGGATCAGCTAGAGCAGAATCCGCCCCTTTCCCTGCTCAACCATTGTTGCATTGTTTACTACACACATGCTTCTACAGCACAACAGACAAAGTTTGTGTTTCCCCAGTTCTCATTCATCGTCCTCCCAATGCTGATCCCGCTAAAATGCTTTTAGCTAGAGAAGAGGACAAAGCAGAAATAGAGAATGGACAATCATAAAAAGGCTGTAAAAAGAAGCTTCTTTTTCGGATGCTTTTTAAATTGAGCTATGCCTATAGTAATGTCACCAAGCTCTGCTAAGAATGGATCAGTATTAATCACTATGGTGGCTTGCAGGCTGTGGCATATAAAGCAGTTTTGGCAGTGTGTGGGGAATCAATTACTGGCCTGCCTCTTCTGTGTAGGGAAATATCAGCAATGCATCATATATTATATTTGAAACACACAGTGTGTGAAGCATGTGCAGAGGTAGCTATCTGAACCCACTTAAAGCTGTTCTCTTGTAATGGATTGTATACAAATTGTCTTAGGAATTTGTGGTGACATCACACAATCTCTTTCTATATAGAATGAACTTACTGTTCTCTCATTGACCAATTATCTCAGAAGGATGTTTTCTAGAATTTTTAGGCAGATTTTTCATTATGCTGAAGATAAGACAACTCTGAAAAGCAGTGTTTCCCGTAATTGGTGCAGTGTATGTGCCAAATGGTGAGATCTGAGTTACAAAAATGGCACCACGTCAAGACGTGGCTTTTTAAAAAGCATTTGGGACTTAATTTTCTCTAAAAGTGCATGTACATAGTTTTTAATTGCTATGGTTTTTTCAGCTGTTTTAACTTGTTGGCATGTTTAATATGTTTTTTGTCCTGTTTAAGCTATTTTGTTTGTTGGGAAGTATTTTATCGTTTTATCTGTGTCCTGCCCTGAAGTTCCATGACAAAGGATAGATTAGAATATTTTAATAAATCATTAATAAGTGTAGGTGGATTCTTGTATTCATTAAACACTTCCTTCTAATATAAACATGGAATTTATTTTCAGACTAAATATTCAGGGGAAAAAGTAGGCATCTTTGCAGCTCCAGTTTTGTTAGTTGTATATTGTAAATGTCTCTTTCCCAGCTTGTTTTATTATTGTTTCTCTTCTCTTTTGCTACATCTCTATACCCACATCTATCATAGAAACTGGATTTTTTTTAAAAAAAAAATGAAATCAAGGTTGCGTTCTTAATAGAAATAACAGTGTGTGTTTAAATTTTCTTATTTGCACAGATTTCACATTGTGTGCCTTTTAAAGCATAAGATGTCCGTGTATGTCACCTACATCTGAATAAATTTGGTAATGTCTGTAGAAGAGGTTCAAATAGATTATGACTTTATTGGAATAAAGATCCCTGCCACTCTTTAGAGTGATGCAACATCAAAGTAAAAACTAAATTAGTCAGCAGTACTTTTTTTAGTAGGGCCTAAATACCTTAAATGCATCAAATACCATCTGATCATGGAAACTAAGCAGGATCAGCTCTGGCTAGCACTTGGATGGCAGACTGCCAATGAATGCCAGGCACATTAGGTCACCCTCCTATATTTCAGAGGAAGGAAGTGACAAAAACAGCTATGAATATTCCTTGTTTAAGAAAACCCTATGAAATTCATGGGTCTCCATACGGTGACAAGCAACTTGAAGTCACATACAGTCACACACTCTTTTGTAGATATGTTGTAAGGCACAGTATGTCACATTTAGATTGCTGTATCAATGAACCTTGAAAACACCATTGTTGGACTTGGTTTGTGCACAGTTCTTACACCTGAAGAGACTGCAGATGTGGAAGAACAGATCATCAGTTGTTTTTTTCCAGCCATGCACATAGAGTTTCCTCATTTATCTCCCTCATCACTTATGTTTCTGCAATAGATGATCTGTGGTCACCAATGTATCATGTAATTCATAAAATAGAGGTATAATACAGTTGAGTGCTGTGGATCATGATCCTTTCCATACCAAGTAGGCAGGCAGGCAGACACAGCTCTGTGATGGGATGTACTTTTGAAGGACAGGCAAATGCAAGCCGACAGTTCTGCTGCAGAAGACTCCAGTTCCAGTAATTGTAATTCATTTTAGGTCACCCTCCTGTCTGTGTTCGGTTCATAAGAACAGTACATACTCTCCAGTATGCACAAATGAAATTAGGGACACTACTGCAGGCTTGGATCCATGGAAAGGAGGCAAGAAGATCAGTAGGCAGAGCAAGCAACAAGCTTTGACATAAGAAGTTTGAAAGCAAGCACTAATAAAAATGCAAGCAGAATAGATAATAATAATAATGATAATAATAATATAATTTATAGCCCGCCTTTTCACAGGGAATCAAGGCAGGTTACAACATCTAAAAACAGTGTATTACAAATCAAACCTAGTTAAAATTAATCAACCAGCCAACCCTAATTATAAAACTAAATTAGTTTTATAAAACTAAATTATAAAACTAAATTAGCCAGATAATTATATCTACCATATGTAATACCTATTCTGCCTATGTAGGCTAAGGGAGAGCAAGAGGCAGATTTTTTAAAAAAAATCTACATTCATTCTAGAATAAATTTATTCTAAAATAAATCAAATTAATAAATTCAATATTTTTCTGATTCATTCCAGTTAGCCAGGAGAGTAGAGCTCTTGAGGAGAGGAGACCTCTATTTTTAAAAACACCTCCAAGGCAACCTTGCTTTGCTTTTGATTCATTCAAGGGGTAAAGATCTTGTGTGCCCAACACTTGAGGGTGAAATCGCTGTGCTTTGTTTTTTAAAGACAGCTCTTTAATACAGAGCTCTTGAGGAGCATTTTTTGGAGTGACATTTCTTTAAAAGAAAGAAAGACACCCCCCCCCCAACACACAGCTCTTCAGTACAGCTTGTCTTCTCCAATACTGGGAGATCTTAGGAAGAAGGGATTGTTTTCTTCTTGTTCAAGCTACTCTTCAGTATAACTCTTGGGGAGATCTTTAGTGGGGCATTGTTTTTTAACAAAACCAAAAACAGCTCTTCAATATAGCTCTTCCCTAATGCTAGGAGATCTCCAAGGGAGATTCATTTTCTAGTAGTTTTGTTGTGTGGATGGGGGAATTGATCTTCAGGAGGAGATCTGGGAGATGTAGATTGTTCTTTTTTTCTTTTTTAAAAAAATGATGCTTCGGTTCTTTTCTAGCCCTGGGCTCCTCTTGGGTTGCTAATGAGAAGAGAAACCCTCCAGGAGAGCCTTGCTCTTTCAGTGGTTTTATTGTATAGGGGATGTGCCTGTGCTTTATCTGGTATACTTGTGGCTTAGAGGAGTGATCTTGGCCAGAAGATCTAGAGAGCATCATTCTTTTTTAACAGCTTATTTTCTGCTCATGAATGATGACTCCTGTCTGTGGCAAGCTGTGCCTTGGACAGACAGATTGCTGCATTTTGGCAGCAGTTTTTTGTTCTCATTTCTGGAGGCTTTGTGAGAGCACAAATGGGGTGGGGCCACACTGTCTTGAATCTTGATTTAAGACAATCAGTGGGGATTATTGCTGGGTAAATAAGTGTCAGAATGCACCTTTATGAAACATTCACAAAGACATTTATCTCGTTTTGTAATGGGGAATCCCTGACGCGAATAAAAAAGCAGTTCATATTAACTGGAGCATTTGTGTTTGTGAATTCTGTGTGATCATCTCATCACACAATTCCCTCATTATTTCTGTTTTCTTTGGCTAACATTGCAGAGAAAGTATCTTTGTGTGTATTAGAGAGCACAAACACATCTCTGGTGGAAAATGACACACACTGATCTTGGGGATGTTTTGATTGAGATTTCCTGCATGGCAGTGGTTGGACTGGATGGCCGTTGTGGTCTCTTCCAACTCTATGATTCAATGATTCAACGATTCTGACACCTTCATGCACAGAAGAACATGGTCAATATAGTTTTATGGAGGATTGCCATTTTCACATACAAGTATAATATAAAAGTATGTCTTTCCTCTTGATTCTAAGTACTGTCATTTGTGAACGTAATTTATGAGTGCTTTGGAAAATAAGAAACATTTTTTTGACTTTTCTATTTATAAAAGGAACAAATACAACTAGGTTATAATGACGTTATTGAGATGTAGTATAATAGAATATACTGCATCTCAACAACTATAATATAATATAATGCATGGAGCTGGGGGCCAAAGATGAGTTAAACAATGGAAATACAAAGTGGCTTGTCTGTCAGTAGGCACATGGATGCTTTCTACTGTACCGTGTAGAGAGAAGGAAAAGGTAATGGGAAGCTAAACTGATAGGATCTTTCAGGAGACAATTAGTATCCTGCTATCACTAACCCTTTAGAACACCCTGTGTGTGGACTTAGTAGTTATTTGTGCTGGAAGGAACATTATGCCTGGAGAATTTTCCATGGGTATAATGGGTTCCTCTACTACAGTGGAGTTGCCACCCCAGTTATTACTGAATTTTGTTTTGGCAGAGCTCCTCTCCACCAGAAGAAGCCAGTGGAAGGTTACTCCAGCCAGATCATAATCTGATCCAGCAGTCAACATTGGGACTGCTGGATTATTGTGAAGATAACTAAGGGGTGAAGCAGACAGGCAGCTTGGAACAGCCTCTGGCCACTCCAGCCTTGATTGGACCTGGATTGGCCAGGGACTGCAGCAACTGGATGGCCTTCTCTGAAAGTGGGCCACCACCGCTGTCCCACATGAGCCACTGGCAGGAGTGGATTCTTCCACTCCTTTTGTCAGAGGATTTGGGCCGCCTTAAGTGGACTTGGAGTGGCTTCCAGCAAATCTTGGGGCATGTGTCACCTGCATGCCATGCCCCCGAAGAGGCCAAAACCCGCACCTTTTGGCCCATCTCTTTGGGTCTTAAGATAATGTTTGTGAAGCACTTGATGGAGTTCAAAGTGATATAAATACTTATTTCTATTATGTCTATAAATGTTCCCCCCTTTCATTTCCAGATTCTTGAGTCTGATTTTAAGTTTATTTGTACAGATTCGTGATAACAGCTAAAACTTTTTTTAAATGTAAGATTACTCTATGCCGTTATTAAAGCTGTACTCAGTAACGAAGCTAAATAGGAACCTCTCTGTATTTGACTTTGCAGGCAGGCTAATGAAGAATATCAAGTCCTGGCTAATTCATGGCGCTACTCATCTGCATTTTCAAACAAACTTTTCTTCACTATCGTTGATTATGATGAAGGTGCTGACGTTTTCCAGCAGGTAAGACTATGGAATTCCTAATGATAAAACCGTTATGTGTAAATCTCTTTTTAAAGGGATATATTGTTGCACTTCATTGCCTTAACACTTCAGAAATGTTTTATGTACTTACTTAGGCTTTTTTTAAGGGTAAGCATAGAAGCACAGGTGATGGAGAGACAGTTTTTTACATCATATTTTATTATCTGTTCTATCACTAAAGATAAAAATACAATACTCTGTTGTGCTACTCAGAAAAATTAGCATACGTGTCAATTTTAGTCCACTTCAGAAACTTGTCTGATCCATTTTTAAAATTAGACATGGGCACAGAGTCCTCATGTTGTTTTGGTGGCCTTTGACCCTTCTACACTCCACAGATTCCTTTATCTGGTCGAAAAAATAACAACAACCATGTGAATTAGTAGGAGTCCTGGAAGTTTAGGACTGATGTGAAGCCTTTTCATGCTATAGAATTATAGCACTATGAACCCATTTTAATTGCCATTGCTCTTAGAAATATAGAATCATAGAGACCCAAGGACCATCCAGTCCAACCTCCTGCCATGCAGGAACTCACAATGAAAGCACCCCCAACAAATGGCCATCCAGCTTCTGTTTAAAGACCTCCAAAGAAGGAGACTCCACCACTCTCTGAGGGAGTGTGTTCCACTGTTGAACAGCTCTTACTGTCAGGAGGTTCCTCCTAATGCAGGGGTAGGCAACCTTTTTGAGCCGGGGGCCGGGTTGCTGTCCCTCAGACAACTGGGGGGCCGAAGCCAAAAAATAAATAATTAAATAATTTTTTAAAAATTAAATATATGAATAAACCAGGACAAATGTAGGACAGAATTTTTCAAATGGAAGACACTTTTATAAAAAAATGGAGGACATGCAAAAAAATTGCTGATTTTTTTTTAAAATGTTAATATAAATGCATGTTTCTGAGGCTTCTATAGACAATTGCCCCCCAAAGACCCCAGCGGCAATCGGCGGCAGGACCAGGCTGGGGCCGGTCCCAAGGCCTCACCGGGCTGCATCCGGCCCGCGGGCCGCAGGTTGCCTAATCCCTGTCCTAATGATTAGGTAGAATCTCCTTTCCTGTAGCTTGCATCCATTGTTCCATGTCCTATTCTCTGGAGCAGCAGAAAACAAGCTTGCTTTATCCTCAATATGACATACCCTCAAATATTTAAACAAGGCTATCATATCACCTCTTAACCTTTTCCTCTCCAGACTCAACATACCTACCTCCCCAAGTCTTTCCTCATAGGGCATGGTTTCCAGACCCTTCACCATTTTGGTACCCTTCTCTGCACACTTTCCAGCTTCTCAGCATCCTTTTTTGCATTGTGGTACCCAGAACTGGACACAGTATTCCAGGTGAGGCCTGTCCAAGGCAGAATAAAGTAGCACTGTTACTTCCCTTGATCTAGGCACTATACTTCTGTTGATACAGCCTAGAATCGCATTGGACTTTTTAGCTCCCTCATCACACTGTTGACTCATGTTCAACTTGTGGTCTACTAGGAGTCCTAGGTCCCTTTCACACATAGTCTCAAGACAGATGTCCCCCATCCTATATCTATGCCTTTCTTTTCTTTTCTTTCTTTCTTTCTTTTTTTCTTTTTTGCCCTAAGTGCAGTACCTTACATTTGTCTGTGTTGAAATTCATGTTGTTAGCTTTGATCCAGCTTTCTAATCTATTAATGTCATTTTGAATTGTGATTCTGTCCTCTGGGGTATTAGGGTATTAGCTATTCCTCCTAATTTGGTGTCATCTGCAAATTTGATAAGCATGCTCACTATTCTTTCATCTAAGTCATTGATAAAGATGTTGAATAGTACTGGTCCCAGGACAGGCACCCCACTGGCCAATTCTCTCCAGGATGAAGAAGAGCCATTGCTGAGAACTCTTTGTGTTCGGCCGGTCAACCAATTACAAATCCATTTAACAATTGCCTTGTTTAACTCACATTTCCCCATCTTCTCCACCATTTCCTTCTTCTTCTTTTTACTGCAAACATACCCCAAAAGCCCTTTTTATTGTTCTTAAACTCTTTAGCGCTTTAGCTTTTCTGACATTACCTTTACACACGCACACTATTTGAATTTTTCTTTGGTGATTTCTCCTTTTTCCATTTCTTATACTTGCCCAGTTAAAAACTTAGTTCTTTAGTCATCCTTCCTAGTTTCTTGAGACACCTTCCATTTTTCCTCCTTGTTGGAACAGTTTGAAATTGTGCCTTCAGTATCTTCCTTTTGAGAAACTCCCATCCATCCTTAACTCCCTTCTCTTCTACTATTCCTGACCACAGGATCACCCCCAGTATTTCCCTAAGTTTACTGAAATCAACTCTCCTAAAGTCTAGAATTCATGTTTGATTATGCCTGGCTTCTCTTTTTCACTGTATAACAAACTCAAGGACAACATGATCAATCCCACTTAAGATTCCACCATTTGCAGTCCATTAACCAAGTCAACCCTGTTGGATCTAAAATAGTTGACCCCCTTGCTGCCTGTTCCACCTTTTGGACAAAGAAATTGTCTTCCAGGCAAGAGAGGAATTTGCTAGACCTAGAGGTTTTGTCTGAGTTTAACTTCTAGCAAATATCAAGATAGTTGAAGTCACTCATCACTACTAAATCTCTCCTTTCTGAATGCGAGGTCATCTGTTCTAGAAGGGCATCATCCTACAGTAACATCCCTGTTGTTTCCCTCCCCTTTCATTTTTATCCAAATGCTCTCCACCTGGCTTCCAGGATACAAATTCTGGATCTCTTCACAGGTGTAAACATCCATGACATATAATTCTATTTGTCCTCCTTTCCTGTTTGGTTTGTTTCTCTTAAAAAGGTTACACTCCTCTATTACTATATTCCAATCATGAGACTTATCCCACCAATTCCAGTGATGCTTATTATATCATATTTGCTTTGTTGTCTAGGAGTTCAAGTTCATCCTGTTTATTTCCCATGCTCTGTGCATTACTGTAGAGACATCTAAGACCATGGATCCTCCCCTTTGCTTCCTGTATAAGGTTTTTTGCTTCTTAATTTTGGATCCTTGCACTGTTTGTCTTGTTCCCTCTATAGCAGTTTGACTATTATCTCCAGCCCTTGGTGAACTCCTGCCTTCCAAAATACCGTCTCCCTCCCACACAGACCTCAGTTTAAAGTCCTCCTGATCAAATTTTTGATACTATAGGCAAAATCATTTCTGTCAACTGGCACAAGGTGCAAACCATCCGTTGCCAGAAGTCCCCTCTCATGGAACTGCAGCCCATGATTCAAGAATCCAAATAGTTCTTGGTGACATCATCTGCAGAGCCAGTTGTTCATATCCGCTATTTTCCTCTCCCTTCCTGGACCATGCCCTTCAACTTTCAGCTTCCTACCTAGAGCCTCAAAATCCCTTCTGATATTCTGAAGGCTGTGACTTACAGTATCATTGGTTCTCACATGAACTAAAAGAAAGGGATAATGGTCAGTAGGCTTGACAGGTCTTGTCAGACTTTCCGTCACATCACAGATCTTTGCACACCTCCAGAGACCTCTCGTCAAGCCCACAAACCAGGATTCTGTACCCCTCAGCAAGGAGTCCCCCACATCCACTACCTGCCTCCTCTGAGGCTTAGCAGCAGCCATTCCCTATACTCATTCTACCAAGATCTCCTGCACTTCCCCAAGGGCTGTCCCTCCTACTCTCCCTCATCATTCCTGATAATGGAGAGGGCTTCAAATCAGTTCTATAGCTGCAAGCTCCCCGAACTATCCCTGGTGTTCCTAGTTCTGTGTGTGACATTCCTCCAATTGTCTACCTTCCATGTATGTGAAGTGACCTCCTCTCCAGAAACTTCATCTGTGTGTTCCCCAACAAGGACAGTCCGTTCTGTTCTGTCCAAGAAAACTTCTTGCTCCCTAATATGCAGAAATGTAGATACCTGGGCCTCCAGCTGCTGGACCTTCTCTTCCAACAAGGCTACCAACTTCCACTTAGTGAAGTTCCCCACATCCATAGGCAAGAATACAAGCATCCAATAAGTGTTATAGGTGACTACAGCAGCTCCCTCACTGTCCATCCTGAGATGCCTTAAGGAGGCACTGAAACAGGACTGTGAGCTTCCCCCTCAAAAACTGCCTATTAAACACACAGGTAAACAACTCCTGTTGCCCTGGCTTGTTCCCCAAGCTCTGTCGCTGAGCTCAAGTGACTGGCTGTATCACAATACAGAGAGCCCTTGGCTGCTAGCTCCTTCCCAAGGCAAGTCTCTGACTCGCTTTGTCTGAGCAAAAGCCCTCCACAGGCCCCTTAAAGAAATAAAATAGTTAAAAGTAAAGGAGAAGCCCTGAAACAAATCCCTCAGATCACCCTCTGCTCTAAGCTTCCCTTTACTGTAAAATTTCATGTGTCGCTAGGCATTTGCCTCTGGCAGGGGTTACAAAGGCTAGGCTGTTAGCCCCAACCTAGTGACTCACAGAAATTCCACCTCTTCAGGAAAACACACTCACAAATGTTTTTTTTTGGGGGGGGGGACTCACCCAGTCAAAATGGCTGCCGAGACTCCTCTCTCCCTCTTCTCCCTGGAAAGGATTTGTGGGTTTTGTAGTTTCATGGTGAACTAGAGCTCTCTTGCTAAGAATTCTAAACAACACTCTCTGAACTGCAAATCCATGGATTCTGCAGGATGGATCCATAGCAGTTAAAGTGGAGTCCTAGTGCTATAATTGTAGTGTGAAAGGGCTCATGGTCCTGAGCAATGTAGTTCACATAGAGACAAGTCTCTTGGCCCATTGACTTAAAAACAAACAAGCCTTACTTGTGCAGCTGACAAAATAACTTGTGATCTGGTTCCACAAGGCTATATGTTGCCTTCTGAAAATTTTCCCTTCTCCAATTATTTTTTAGCATTTTCTTGCACTTCATAGTTTGCTACTTCATAACATATTGGATTGCCAACAGTTACTCAGTGACAGTGGAGATTACACTGTACTTGGAATAAATCCAATTGTTTAACATCCAGCTTGATTATTGTACATAAATTGAATCTGCACTATTTAAATAATGTATTTATGTAACATAATTTAGTTGTGTAGTGAGCATGCAGCTCTGGTAATGAAGGTGGCTGTGCATATATATATCATTAGAGGCAATCATGTTCTATCTTTGTTGGTAGCAAAGTGTTCTGCTTACCCCACCTTTATCTCAAATTTCAATATAACCTTATTTATCCACATCTCTCAGAGTCTGATAGGTATAATAAGATATTGCCTTTCATTAGTGACAGATAATGATAACATTTAGCATTTATGTAGCATCCAGACGCTTTCAAATGCATTACGTTAGTGGCTCTTCATGTGAGTCCAACTAGTTAGATCTTACATGCTGTGTTCTTAGATACAGTAACTGTTATCTAAAAGACTGAGAAAGACCAAGAACAGATATGCTTGTTTAATATTTGATGGCATCTTCATTGTCTCTTGTAGCTCAATATGAACTCTGCTCCTACGTTCATGCATTTCCCTCCAAAAGGTAAGCCCAAGAGAGCTGACACATTTGACCTGCAGAGAATTGGATTCGCAGCAGAACAGTTAGCTAAGTGGATAGCTGACAGAACTGATGTTCATGTAAGTCACTTGACAAAAGTAAAGAGACTGGTCCACACTTATCTCCATGTTCTGTGACAGTTGACCCTAGGAGCTGCCCAATACCTTCAAATGACTTTTTCCCATAAGAGTGCTCCACAAAAAGTATTAAAATAATAATAAAAAACAGCTCTACTAATCCATCACTCTTAACTCAGAAAAACAATTAGAATGTATTTCAATCTTGCTTTGGTAGCTAAAATATTAATCTGGCTGTCTTCTAGCAGAACATGAGAAATGATAGTGTACCAATTACTTGATTAATATGAGCACATACTTGAAATATTACTTAATGCAAGTAATAACCTGCGTTTTAATGCTATAGAAGTGCATTTTTAATGCTGTAGAAGTGTAATTGGTATATATGTGCAAAAACTTTAACTGTATACAGATGAAGTGCATACATTAAACTATTTCTTTAAAAGGAAAAGTAGAAATCTCTTCAGAATTAATATAGCAGTGTATCATGATGAGAGAATCCCAATAAAACAGCTCTAAGAAGTGAGACACAGTTGGAAGGGGGTGTGGGAGGGGAACTTGACTTCACTTCTGAAATCATACTTATCTGTATGCCTGAAAAATATGGGACAAAACTCACCAGGGAGTTCTTTCATACAAACTCACTGAAATGAATAAAGACTGCGCAAGAGCTTCTGTGCTGCCATAGAATTCTCTTTCATTTCACCAGATCTTGTGTGGGAGAACTTCCCAGTTGAAGCTCAGTCATCTTGTCCCCCTAATTTAGACTAACAACTCTTTAGTCAGGGTCTATCATTTGTATACACTATAGTACCTTGAACACCTACTACTGTCTAAATGTGGTTTAATACTTAGAGGACACTTCACTTAGTAAGCTAGAGCAAATTTTATTCTTGATCTCTCTCTCTCTCCATTAACTAAACAGATGCAGGAAATTCCTGCGTCCACCCAAATACAACTAAGTCCACTGCCACCTAGTAACTAGGCCATGTAAAGGCATTATCCACACAATAACAGTATAAACATTCAGGATAATGTTTGTAGAAAAACAGTATACATATAGTGTCTATGAGCAATGTGCTTAACCTTTCATACTAGACTTCATACTAGACCATAGGAAAACAAGTTGCATTTCACAGTGATGTCTTCAAACAATCAGGCAATAAGTAAGAGAGAGAAAGACAATGACATTCAGAATATTCTACCAAGAGAGCACACATTGCAAAATATTCTGTGAGCTGAATGTTTCTGGTTTTTCCACGTGAAAAATTGTAATTTCAATTGGTTTCCAAATTTCTCTGTTCTTGGTCTGTTGTGATGGTGGTAGTAGTGGTTGTGTTGCATTCCTCCCCTTCTTCTATCTCTTTTCCTCCATTATTGTAAACTTTTCCCTTTCTTTCTTTCTTTCTTTCTTTCTTTGGTTAATGTTATGCTGTTGCCTGTATTCCTCATCCCCCCACTAAATATGGCTATCTTCCTATCCATGCAGGCAGAGGCATATGCATGTAATTCTGTTAGAACCCTTTGTTCCAATGATGTCTTATATTGCAGAATGGGGAACATTTTTAGCCCCTACTTATAGTTTCCACTATAAAAGGCCACATTATGAAGGACTCAGAGATTTTATGTACAGTTTGTTGGCACAATGACTTGCTGGTCCCAACAGCCAGTCCAACTAAACACACACTTGTCTTTTCTTTATTCATTCACATATTACATTTTTGTAGTGATTGGGACAGGTAAGATAACGAAGATATTATTTCCCTCCAACCCATGGCAAATGTGAATTTGCAATATTTTTTATTAATATATAAAAAAGATAGTAGAGATGGCTAGTCTGCCGTTAGACAGGGCTATTTTGCCTTTAGCTTATAAGGTTGTGTTTGCAAGTACATAAAGCTAAATTTATTGAGTTCACTTTCTGAATACAGAAAATCAATATTTTTGAATACCCAGTTCATATTGCCTTATTTAATTTGTCTCTGAATAATGTGATATAACGTAACCTGACTGTCTTGGGAAAATTGGGTAGTACTTTCATATGATTAGCTAAAAACCTGATAGTATTAGTCAGCAAGTATTTCAGTCCAGAAATAAAGATAAACACACTTTGACATTCTTGTAACATCAAAAATCCACCAAACACTGATACCCGTATGAGGCCAACCAAAATGCACAATATATATGTTTTTATTGGATTTGCTAAATGGCCGACATGGCTACCCTTGATTTTTTATTATTATTATTATTATTACTTTCTTGGTTTGGTATACTCTTTAAAAGTAATAATTTCCCCTCTCCCAAGTTAAAAAAAAAATAGCAGTTAAGTGTGTGTGCCATTCTTTCTGAGTAGAATGTATAGGAGTACAAGATTCATTCACTTGTAGAAATAGCACAGTTTGACACCACTTTAAGTGCTGTATCTCCATCCTGTGAAATCCTGGGATCTGTAGTTTTACAAGGCCTTTGGCCTTCTCTGCCAAAGAGTGCTACTGCCTCACAAAACTACCAGTCCCAGGATTCTAAAGGATGGATCTAGGGCAGTTCAAGTGGTGTCACTATCAACCTATATACTGTTACATCTGTAAGTTGGATAATACTTACCATATTTTTTTTTATTTTCCAGATTAGAGTATTCAGACCACCAAACTATTCAGGTACAATTGCACTGGCCCTCCTGGTGTCTCTGGTCGGTGGCTTGCTCTACTTACGGAGAAATAACTTGGAGTTTATCTACAACAAGACGGGCTGGGCAATGGCAGCACTGGTATGCTGATGTTTGAAAATGTTTCAAAGTTCAATAACTTATTTGTTGATATAAAAAAGGTCTCAAGTCTCATTTGCACTGTTAATGAGAAAGCACTGCATTAATAAATAGGTTAGAGAGGCAGCAATGATTATGAAATCATAAGAGGAACAGCTGGGCCAAACCTCAAGGGTAGTACACATGACTACAGTTGTTGGTAGGAGCATGCAATTATGAGGTTGCCAATACCCTGACTAATTGTAATTGGTTCCAGTGTTGTTGGTGGAAATTGGTTAAATTGATACTCTCTTCTCAAGTTCAAAGGCATTCAACTTACAGCTAGCTATTGCTTTGAAATAGAAGGTCAATGTTTATGCAATTGAAACAAGGATTATGCAGTTTCATTGGGTATTTTAATAATAATAATAATAAATTGTTTATTAACCGCTTTTCCCAAGATCAAAGCGGTGTACAAGTGTCAGTAAAGACAGTCAGTAAAAAGGATATGTCTTAGGAACTGAAATTTGTAAGATGCTGGGCTCCTCAAAAGATGACATGAAAAATATGGCAAAATAAGTTTATTATACCAAGCATAGTTTCCATGCCGTCTTTCTAGACCTGTTATGTTCTTACCATGTGCTGGGCATGCTAAGTGATTAAATTTGTATAATGTCTTCTACAAACCTTTTCCTCTGAGGCCATTGCTTTACCTATCCCATGAGAATATTACTTTAGCTACTTAAACCTATCATTGAAAAATCTTGATTTAATTTTCTCCACTCATTATCCTTATAATGAGTTTGGGCTCCTGGAATTTTTATTACATTACTTTTGTTGCCTTTAAAAAAAAAACTCGGCAATCCTGAAAACAGTCAAATTATGGACATAGGTGAATTTCAGTTTGTGGACCTCTATCATTGAGAATAGTACCTTTATTCCCCCCTTTGTGTTAAATTTTGCAACTGTATCATATTATATACTCCGAATGTGGAGGCCTCTGTGTTCCCTAGGCAGAAATATGGCATTTGTGTTATAACTGAACTATTTTATGAACAAAATAAGCTAGAATGTGGGAATGGGTGCTTTTCCAGTAGGTGAAACTATGTTGGGCCTACAAAATGAAGACATTAGTCTAGAAATTGAGGGGTATTGGGAGTATCATAAGGAGCAGGGTGTGAGTCTAATAAAACCCTAGCTTATGCTTATGCACCAAAGGTTTTACTCATGATGTCAGGAAGTCAAAAAGAGCTACTGGATGTTCAAATGTAGTGAATTTGACTGTGCATTGAAAAATAACATGTTTCTGAAAGATCATTTGGTACTGTATTTTCTGGCGTATAAGACTACTTTTTAACCCAGGAAAATCTTCTCAAAAGTCGGGGGTCGTCTTATACACTGGGTATCATCTTATAGGGCAGATGCTGAAACTTCCGAGCCACCGCATATGGTGGGGGGAGCTCAAAAACAGCCATGGCCACATCCCCACCATATGCAACGATCGTATGAAAGCAGCTACCGCTCTGATAGTCTTGGAGACAGGGAGGGCTGGGCAGGCAGGGAGAGCTGACCAATCCAACAGGCTTTGTATATAACAAGGTTTCCTGCTAAGTACCTACATGTCATAAGCATTTGAATTAAAATTACCATATTGAAATCAAATCTGATTTTTTAAAATTTTTATTTGGTGTGCGTTGGAAGAGGGGTAGTCTTATATGGTGAGTATATTCCAAACTCTATATTTTAACTGGAAAAGTTGGGGGTCGCCTTATACGCCCAGTCGTCTTATATGCCGGAAAATACGGTAGATAAATCTAGAACAAAAGTTACTGTAGGCGTTTGAGTAGAATCTAATCAAGAGGGCATTTGTATGTATTTGATTGTCCTTTGAATACTGTAGCAGGCTAACAAGTTAGAAGATGCCCAGGTCATGGATATTAATTACAGTAAAGACTTGTGTGCTAGTGTACTGACATTAGGATCCTTGTTCTTCTAGTTCCTATGAAACTTTGACTCATGTAACCTTGCTAAGAGCAACTCCATATATAAGACAAGATGCTGGCAACCAAAATATTGATTTTGTGTCTACATCATGATTGAGGTTCAAGGTCTCCAGGATGTGGCCCTGCTTCTTGTGGAAGATAGTTCCACAAATTTCTGCTGGTATTTTTCTTTGCCCTTTGCAGCTTCTGAATGCATAAATGTAAAACAAGAGAATTGTTTTTGGTTCTCTTAATTTAAGGAGCAAGTTGGATAAGGTAGCTGCAGAACTATGTGTCAATCAAAATGGCTGCTGATTTTCTAGCAAGTTTTAGAATGGGGATTAAAAGTGTAGCTTTGGAAAACAAAAGTGTTGATTTGTGTTTTGTCGGGCTTTCAGGCTATGGAAGAGTTTATTCCTGATGTTTCTCCAGCATCTGTGGCTGGCATCTTTAGAGAATGGTGGCATGGAGGCGTGGGGGTATATATGCTATGTGACCGTTGGTTGAGAGGAAGTGATTTGCATGTTAATTTGTGTGTTGGTATGTTGGTAAATAGCAGGGCCTCAGGGTGGGAGGATATATAAGGAGAATTTGTATCTACAGTGTGCCCACGTCATATGTGGACACACCATATGCAGACACACTAGAGAGCCCGCAGGAGCACGCGGGACGCAAGGGGCACCATGCACGAGCACCATTATTTTCAATGGGTCTCGAGCATACACATTTTTTTTACGTGGGGGAGCAGCGGAATGGATCCCCCACGTAAAAAAGGGTGCACTGTATTTAATTAGTATCCATTGTCCGCTGGGAAACCCCCAACCCTGGGTGATGTTCATTTGCATGTGCTGAGTCTTGATTTTGGTGTTTTTCAGGACTGGTAGACAAACTTTGTTTACTTTAAGGGTTTCTCCTTTCCTGTTGAAGTTGGACAGGTGTTTATGGATTTCAATGGCTTCCCTCTTCATTTTGACCTGATAGTTGTTGACATGGTCCAGAATTTCAGTGTTTTCAAATAGCATTTTATGCCCTGGATGGTTTATAATGTATTCTGATTTTGCTGGCTGACCATGTCTGCAGTGTCTCTTGTGTTTCTTGATTCATGTTTGGACACTGTGTTTGGTGGTCCATATGTTGAAGTGTTGAAGTTTCCTCATCAGGAACACTACCCTTTTTTTTACCTTGGTGGTTTACCGTGGTTTGAGAGCTAGCATGTTGTAGTGATTTGAGTGTTGAGACTATGGTTCAAATTCTTATATGCTATGAAAACCTATTGGGTGACTTTGGGCATTCTCAGCCTCAGAGGAAGGCAAAGGCAAATCCCCTCTGAACAAATTCTACAAAGAAAATCCCTTGATAAATTCACTTTAGGATTGCTAAAAGTCAGAAATCACTTGAAGGCACACAACAGTGACACAGTAGCTCACTAGGAAGAAATAGATAATATGAAGCAGCAGGGGATTAGAACTGTAAATGAACAAAGAATAACAGTGAAACATTAAGACAATGTGACATTTAGATATAAGATTGTGTGCCTATACTATCTAGTTACTTGTTGCATAAATTTGGATAAGAACAATATTAATCGATCTGTTTAGATGTGGAAGCAAACAACTGTTTTGGTCTTGTATTAGCCTTATACAGTTTATGGATTTTTAGTTTCCGCCTAAAAAGTCAGCTAAACTTATTTCTAAACTGTTTTTAATCGCCTTAGCAATTTCAAGAACCATGTTTCTTGTGTTTGCAAGAAAGGAGACAAACATGGATTTGTTGTTCAAGAAAATGACATTTAAAGCTCACTTGGGACTTCAAAGTAGGTTTGTGGTTCTTTAGAGACTCAGGGAGCTGCCACGGGCCCAGCTAGATCAGTCCATCTAGATCAGTCCAGCAAATGGCAGTAGCTCTCCAGGATTTCAGTCTAGAGTCTCTTTCTCAGTAATAGTTGGACGTGCTAGGGGTCAAATACAGATAGTCTGCAAGTGAAGCTCTGGCCTTCAATTCTGTCTTTCCAGTTGCCTATTCACATATGATGACCCCATGAATTTGATAGGGTCTTCTTAGGCTTGGAATAATCAGAGATGGTTTTGCCAGTTCTTTCCTCAGAAATATTGCTTACAGGACCTGGCATTTGTTGGTGGTCTGCCATCCAAGTACTTACAAGGTCTTATCCTGCTTAGTTTTCAAGATCAGATGGGATCTGATGCCTTTAAGGTATAAGGGTGTTTTTATTTATTCTTATTTGAAGCCCTCTTTCTTTTGACAACTCCATTTTAAATATTGTAAAGACATTCTGTAACAGGGATGGGCAATGTATGGCTTATGGGCCACATGTGAACCTCCAGGGCCCCCAGTGATCAAAAATACTTTTTGCAATAATTTTTGTTTCCATGGGGTTTTCCCCAAAAAATGCCCCAAAATCACTTGACCCCGAGAGGTCAAAAACAATTTTTGCAATTATTTTTGTTTTCATGGTTTTCCCCCCCCCAAAATGCCCCCAAATTCACTTGGCCCTCAGAGCTCAAAAACAATTTTTGCAATTATTTTTGTTTTCATGGTTGTTGTTTTTTCCAAAATGACCCAAAATTCACTTGGCCCCCAGAGGTCAAAAACAATTTTGAAGGGGGAGGGGGGAATCAAAAATTGATTTTGGACTAAAATATCTACTAGGAGGCATGGTTTACATTTCCACCACACAATGCGCCCTTGGTTTACGCGGGGGATCCGTTCCGAATCCCCCCCGTAAGCCAAATACCGCGTATGCTCAAGTCTCATTCAAGTGAATGGGGCTCGTGCATGTGGTGGCATGGCAGCATGTGCATGCCATGGGTGCACACCCTATTCATCCAAATGGGATGCACCGCCCCTTGCATCCCACACAGCTTTGCACATAAGCTCAAAGCCGCATGTAGCAGCTGTATTTTGCAGGCCCTCTAGGCCAGCTCAAGAGAGGCATTTTTAAAAATGCCAAAGATGGTTAAAAAAATAACTCCATACTCCCTAGAAGCATTTGGTGGTACTTTTTCTTTTAGCAGGAAAAGATACAGCCTTCCGATTTTCTAGAGGGCTAATTCAGACTCCATTTCTTCCTCAGTTGCACACCCCTCTTATGGAGAAACACTGAGCTACTTTTTAATGACAATATGTTAAATACAACATTTGCAAAATTGGGTAATACTAATGCAAAATATAATTCTGCCTTGCTATCAGGTAGACATGTTCAGAAGAGGACCCTGAGTCAAACACCTACCTATCTCAGTTACTGTTCTGCTGTGCCCCATTCTCACACTAGATGACTCAGTGAATGACGTCCTCAAGAGGCAGAGGCTGTTGCTGCAGTTGCTGCTTACCATGATGCAGAAACAGAGTCAGTCAGAAGCAGGTGTTAATAGAGCTGATTTATTTATTTACTTGAAATTATGTCTCTCAGATTGTCTAAATGGCTTGCCTACTTGAATCTTTTCAACAAAGACAGAAATGATTCTGGTACTGGTGACAGTAGAAGACCACTTGCTCTTGACAATAATAGTTAATTTTACTTCTAAAACATTAAGCCTGGTTGGTGATGCACTAGCCACCAATGGTGATTAATAAATTGGAAACGTTGTTGCCATCCCATTCCGAAATTCATTTTGTCCTTTTCCTTCCATTAGAATTATGGAGTTCAAGTTAGGATTCTTGAGTGGGGACATTGGCAACAGTGTGGCAGTGCCTTCCTAGCAGTGTTGTTCTCTCCTCACATATCTCTCTGTCCCCTTCCATCACATGTTAACTCCAGTACAATTGTTGGTGCTGGCTGAATACTGAATTTGGGTTAAGAGGAACTTTGTTCCAGTCTCTTGATCGGTCATGTCATTCTGCCTGAAGATAGTTTAGGTAATTACCTAAAGATACCTTAGCTAAGCTACCTTTCTCTTCTTGGAATAAAGTGGGTCAACCATAAATATAGTGCTTGAGTTCTTTGGATGAAGAGTGGAATAAAAGTATTATTAGGGACCATAAAATATCCATAAAATGATTTGAACATATGCAGAGATATTAGTGGCAAATAACAAATTGGATAACAGCATCACAGAGAACACCACTAATGGGATTCAGAGGATTTGATGGCTTAAAAAAAATACACCCTACATTAAATTTTATCATGGCGCTGCAACTTAAAGTACTAAAATAAAGAGAAGCTATATATTCCAAAATCAGAAGGGCTTGATTAGTTATTTCTGTATTGAAGTACAGGATCATATCCATTTATCATGCATTTCTTCTGTGAAGTTGTGAACAGAATTTGAGGATTTACTTCAAATTACTTTTTGAAGTAATTTAGTTTGAAAAGTAATTCATTGCAGTTATTAATCTAAGGTCTCTGAAATTAGTTACTTTAAAAAGTAACTTTTTAAGTAAAGTAAAAAAAGTAAAAAAACAACAACAACAAGAACCTTGAATGCTACAAGATGCTGGCCTATTGTACAAAACACAAGGAAACAATATGTAAAAGAAAATAAATGAGCTTCGGCAATCTGAAAACAAACCAAGGCAACTGGGAAAAACTGAAATGAAAAGCAGCTTTTCCTGTGAGTCGAGATTGCTCCATTTTTATACATTCTGTTCCTCTAACCATCCAGATACAGATCTGGAGGATTCATATAATGGTGTAAATTCACTTTGCCTCCTGGTAGTATGTAAATTCAAATGACCCATTAAAGTTCCCTATTAGCTTCCCCATTAATTGTGTTCTAGCCTGTTACATTAAATAAATAATTCATTAAGGTGGTGAGAAGAAGGTTCAGTTCAGTTTATGAAACAGTTGAAACAGGGTGCCAGGCTTTAGATATGTGCTTGTCGAAACCACTCTGCTCTTGATTCATGTCAATCAATGGGCATCTTGCCTTTGGAAGGTGTTTGCAGCCTCAAAAATCTTTAAACTCAAGCTTCATGCTTGCTCTGTTTCAGTCCTGGGAATGGGATTAGCATAAGTATGTATATTATGTATTTTTAGCCTCACTAAACTTTAGGATGACTAACAGAATCATTAATTTGTTGGGGAGCATGCACACTGTGGAGGAAACAAAGTCCACTCTGTTTCATTCTTATTGCTTTATAGATAGAAGGATAATAGGAGCTTCACTACAACTCACAGGTATGGAATAGTGATTTCATTTTAACACTCCACATTCAGTGGTTTGGCCTTTTTCTGCCGTAGTATCTCAATGAAGGTGGAAACAACACAATGGTGAAAATGTGTTATAAAGAGAAAATAATGGCATATTGTCTGAAACAAGGCCATTTTGAGGTTTGCGCAATCCTCTACACCAAGGTTTAAGGTTTGAGTCCCCATTCCAACTGCACACTTACCTGACAGCAGTGGATAGATTTAAAAAGTTGGCTGCTATTTTAAATTTACCACTGTTTCTGAGAATCCTGGATGTAGCTTTACTCTGGGACATTATGCGAAATTTAAACAGCTATGGCAGCTAAGAGTGGCTGGAAAAATGGCCCATGAGCAGGCATTGTTGGCAGCAGGTCATATTGGTGTCCTTTGGTTTGAACATCTGTCCCCATGTAGTGGGTGCTGACACCCAATTTACACTGCCATTTAATCAAGACTGGTCTTGGTTTTGTAAAGCCATTGGCAGGGGCTAATAATTGCCAGGTTTAACAAAACCTGAGAATGGTCATGAGGCAGACCTGAGTCTGCATCTGTAAGCTTTCTTCATTTCTCAATGATGTACATAGTTTGCATTCAAGTCTTTCTGAGTCCATATATAGGAAACATTTTTGCACAGTTTTTTTGCACAGAGAATGCTGCTTTCTGTGCAAAAATCTAATCACATCTAAATTTTGTTGACAAGATCATTAGAAAGAAAAAAACCCTTTTCATTGAGTCTTAGAAAATGGAAAAAATATTCTTTACTTAGTCTATTTGTTTAGCCTATATGCAGTAGTAGAATTCAGAGTGAGCAGATAATAAGGGAATAGAACAACAGCAAAAATCATCTCATTATGTCAGGACTCTACAAGTGCTAGACTTACTACACACATAGACATTTTTGATGGACATTTTGATAGGCCTATAAACAATTCTGCTTGGAAGATTGATTATGAGTAGTAGAAAGTACAAGCCCCCTACCCCTTATATCACCATGACATTCATGGATGGTACTCCTACATCTGTGTGATAGTGCTGCGATGGTTACCTGCCAGCCACTGTTATTCTCCCTCTAGAACATTACTATTTTTTGACATTCTTGCAGGAAGGACTTGCAAGCAGTTCTATCCTGGCCGTTAGTCCTGATGCATTGTCTTGACATAACCATGTTTTAATGGAGAGAATAATGGAGGCTGGCATTGAGCTTCAGTGAGGCATTCTGTTATCACTGCCATACCTGCTCCTAAAAAAAATGACTTCTCCCATCTATCTTGATATTTCAGCACCCAGAAAACAATGGTTCAAAACTGTGGTTTCAAATCTTTTCATATGTGATTGATTTTACAAGCATTCTATCCAGCAGACTCATACAGGGTGATTGGGTCTTTCCAATAGTCTGGACCCAAGTCATATAACACTTGATAGGTCATAACTGGCACTTTAAATTGTGTCTGGAAGTGGATTAATAGTCAGTGGAGTTGTTTTAACAGGCAAGTTATACGTTCCCTGTAACCAGCTTTAGTTAGCAGGCTGGGCATAGCATTTTAGATGTGCTGATGTTCTAAATGGTTACCTAAGACTGTCCTATATAGAGTGAATTATAGTAATTCAAGTTGGATATAGTTAAGGCATGTATCCCCTTGGCTAATGGACTAACACATTTTATTTGACATAAGTTTTCATGAGCTGCAGCCCATATCATCACATGGATTCTTCATATATTTCTGTTACTTTTTTAATTTTTCAGCTGACACTCTAAAATGTATTATTTATTATCTTTCGCTCGGCACTGGTGATCACTGTTTTCTTTTAGGTTCAGTATACCATATGTCTTACGTCAACTAATATCTTGACTGAGACTTTGCAGTTTTCATTGCCATAAATTTAATTCATGACAAAGGAAATTAAGTTCTACATTTTCCAGAAGAATAGACAGAAGGAAACCCGCTTAACAGTATTCATGGGATATAGACTTTAGTGCTGGGGTGGAAGTGTCCTGCGGGAGCTCCCCAAATGTACTATGTTTTTGTTGGAATCAAGGAGATGGCCCATTGAAAGAAGCCATTTGTTGTTGTTAACTGCCCTTGAGTTGGCCCCAACCCATGGCGACCCTGTGGATGAGACATCTCCAAACCCTTCTGTCTTCCACTGCTCTGCCTAAGTCCCATAGACTCAGGCCTGTGACTTCTCTAATTGAGTCTAGCCATCTGACATGTAGTATTCCTCTCTTTCTACTGCCTCTACCTTTCCAAGCATTAATGTCTTTTCAAATAAGTTATGCCTGAGGTGCATGAAGTATGATAGCCTCAATTTTATCATATTGGCTTCCAGGGGGAGTTCTGGTTTGATCTGTTCTAGGACCCATTCATTTGTCTTTTTGGCTGCCCATGGGATCCTCAGCACTCTTCTCCAGCACCACATTTCAAATAAGTTGATTTTTCTCCTCTCTGTTTTTTACACAGTCCAGCTTTCACATCTGTACATGGTGATGGAGAATATTATGGCCTGAATGATTCTGACTTTGGTGCTCAGTTGTGTGCCTTTACCCTTTAGGATTTTATCTTTCATAGCTGCCCTTCCCATCCCTAGTCATCTTCTTATTTCTTGGCTACAGTCACCATTCTAATAAATGTTTGATCCTATGTACAAGAACTCTTTATTTCATTGTGTTCATTGTCTAGGTTAATTTTATGTATTTCTTGTATGGGTATTATTTTTGTTTTCTTTATGTTCATCATCAACATTCCTTTTAAGATGTAGTGTTCTTCCTACTAGTATCTCATTAAAAGATGGCACAGAATGCACATTCTGCTTCTGTTAAAAGAGGCAACAAATCCGCTGAGTTGTGAGTTTTTGCTACCTGATATAAAGTAAACTCTCTAAACCCCACCAAAATTTACCAAATTTGTCCCTTAGCCTGAAAATCCCCCCTCCCATTTCCCTGAAAGAGCAAAGTGAGTATATTCAGCCCCGCTCTGAATATAACTCTTTATTGATGGAGAATATAGAGTACTAGACAAGTTTTATAAAGCATTACCTCAGGCTAAGATTTCTTTTCTGAAGTTTGGACACATCACAAATAACCTGTGAAGACCTAGTCTCTTTCTTCTTCCATTCCTATCTTGCTTTCACAGTAAATAGCCCAAATCTTATGTTGAGAAACAAAGATGATTTTTTGAAATTATTGACATTGATTTCCTGGGAACACAACCCTGTCAGCTTACATTTCCTCATTGCTTTCTCTAAATGATGTCTTTTCTTCTTTTTCAGTGTGTCGTTTTTGCTATGACTTCAGGCCAAATGTGGAATCATATTCGTGGGCCCCCATATGCTCATAAAAATCCTCAGAATGGGCAAGTGGTAAGTGCTCTTATTGTGCCATTGTATAAAAAGAACAATATCACCACAGAGGCCTATAAATTTAAGTTGCACTGGAAATAGAGTATGAAAATATGTGAAGATTATTTACCTTAAGGGGTAGCTTTTATCCCCAAAATTCTTTTACCGACTATATGAATTTGATAGCACATAAACTTAATGGCACTCCTTCATAGGACTGTGCATTGAACTTAAGCAGATTGATATCTGTAACTGAGGTTCAATATATAAAATTGCTTCAGTTAAATGTCTACCAGTTTTATTTTACACTTCCTACCAGATGGACAAACTGCATATTCATTAGGGTCTCACAATGAGATTTTAAGTGCTTTATTGGGGGGGTACAGACCGCCGCTTTGCGGCGGTCTGCCGCCACCGGCAGTAGGTCTGCGGGGGAGCCGGAGCCTTCACACGGCCCGACTCCCGCGCGGACCGAAAAAGAAGCTCCAAAATGGAGCTTCTTTTTCCGTTGCGTTTGCGACGTAGCGAGGCCCCAGGGGCGCGCTCGCTACGTCACAAGCGGCGCGACGCGTACGGACGCTCAGCGTCCGATACGCAAAGATGGCGTCGGCCATGTAGAAGGGCCGGCGCCATCTTGTACGGAAGGAGTCCGTACTAGGCCCAGGGGCGTCTATAAGAGATGCCCCTTTTTTAAAATGGGACGTCCGGAGGACGTCCCAAATGGCGGTGCAGAAAGCACCCTAGTTCCTTTTTTACCCTTTTGTGTGATGGCAGGCAGGGGACTTTATTCAGGTTGTGTTACTCATGGAACCCTAATCTATTCAGAACTCCATCGAATTAGATTCGGGTACAAGCAGGAAAATACCAAAATCCTACTGTGAAATAATAATATAAACTTTATTGATTACAGTAACGGAAAGTGGATGCAGATTATAAACAGCAGAAGTAAAAGAAAGCTTACAAACATATTTTAGTATTGCTGTAAGGGCTTCCTGGTTATGACCAAGTAAATATACTCTGGGTCATACTCCTCTCCCCACCCCACCCCCCACCCCAAAAAGACCAAGGGTGCCTCTACTCTGTACATGGAGTTTGACACCACTTTAATTGCCTTGGCTCCATCTTACAGAATCCTGGGATTTGTAGCTTTATAAGGCACCAGCACTCTTTGACAGAGACCTTAAAGACCTTATAAAACTATAAATCCCAGGATTCCATAGGGTAGAGCTACAGCACTTAAAGTGGGACCATATTGCATTATTTTTACAGTGTAGATGCACCCCAAGAATATCTAGCTTGCCATACATTTAAAATCCACGTCTTTAAGTTCTGGAAGCTGTCAAAAGTTGCCTGAAAGGAAAAAAGGCAAAAACCAAAATAATGTCTTTCATTGGAAGCGGGGGAGCCCACTGCTCATGGAAATTAGCCCTTCTTCTCTCTACTCTGATGTAACTAGGGGGTGAAATTTACAACAGCTGGTACATTTGCATTCTTTGAATTAGCCTTGCCTGTCTGTATCTGTGTACAGGAATGTGAACCTTTTTATGGCTGCAGCAGTAGGCGGTGTTTGGGCATAGAAAAAGATTCAAACTATAACCTCACCAGTCTTCTGTTATTGATCCCAATACACTAGTGTAGATTCTCTCTGGAGTGTGAAGTGTCAGCAAATAATATCTGAGAACTGGCTGTACTCTGACAAGCCAATGAAGCTGTGTGGTCATGTCCAGAGCATGTTCACCCTGTCCATGTGTCTAATGTGTCTCGTTCCGTCTTGAGTGTTTTATGATTTTTTTTAGATGAGGTAAAACAAAAAAGATTAACACATCTCTTGCATAAATTATGGGAAATGCTATGGTGGTTTATCTTTCATGTTACCGTAAGTAATATTCTTTCTTCAACACATATTCAACCCCATTTGAGAATATTGAGCTATTCCATCAGGTTGTATAACAGATGTATAATATTTAGAAAAAACAGTGAACTGTGAAGTATTCCTTTTCTTAACTTTTTATCCTTATTTTTGGGTATTTTCATCTTACTATTGAAAATATATCTCCAGATTGATGAAGACTAACTTATTTATTTGTTGTAAAGATTGAGTCTCCCTTATCTAGAATGCTTGGGACCAGAAGTGCCTTCAATTTTGGATTTTTAAATTTATTTTGGAATACCTGTATTTGTATTTAAGTACATTATTTTGGAGATGCGAACCAAGTCTAAAAAGAAAATTCATTTATGTTTGATATACACCTTCTACACACAACTTGAAGGCAATTATTTTAATTATTTTAAATATTTTGTGCATGAAACAAAGTTTGTATACACTGAACAATGAGAAAGCAAAGGTGTCATGATCTTACTCACACATGAAAAATGTTTTGGTTTTTGGAATATTTCAGATTGAGGAATTCTGAATCAGGGAGACACAGTTTGGATCACATGCACACTACTTTCACATTCTGCCTAGTTTTTGCATTCTGCCTGACAAGTCTTGCTAGCAGCAAGAGCAGATAAACTACATGAACAAACATGAAAATTCCATCCGTGGTTTGTTTGTTTGTTGTGATGCCTGAACCCAGCAGTCTGGCTAAAGGAATAACCTATGGTTTGTTGTATGCATGTTGAAAAAAAAGTCAGATTGCTGTATTTGGACATTAGAGATAAAAAAAAATAAACCAAGTTGTTGGAAAGAGGTGGTGTAGTCGGAAACAATCCAGCTCTTCCAGCTATCACAGTATGCGAACCATGTACAAGAAGGGTCATGATTTATTTAACCATTTTTCTGGCAGCAGAAGCAGTTTGGAAGGAGAGACCAACAAATTGACTCTTTCTTGATAGGAATGCATCTGAATACATCACCCATATTCATTGCAAGGAAATCATGCAAAATTGATTGATTTGTAGGCTTCACCTTTCCCGTCATCATATCATCTTCTGTTTGAGGAACTTCTGTAGAACTATGACCTGTGTGAAGTGGGAGAAGGTGGAATAACATAACCATAATAAAAAGAAGCTTTAGCTTAAGGTTCACCAGTGAATGATTACAAAGAAATGTTAAAAGAATATATTGACATAATTTTATGGATGATTGTTTGGTTCAGTAGTTGTATAGTTATGATTATGTCCAATGAATTACATCTTTGGTGATATGCTGCTGTTGTATAATCATGCTTTGGAACTTCAAAGCATTATTCAAGTAGCTTTGGGGCTTTGTGGTATTTTTGTCTTCCTTTTTCTTTCTACGTTTTGGGGTTTTTCTAAGCATATGCCTCTTTGAGCTCCCTGCTTGGATGAAAAAGCAAAGGAACAGAAATAAAACTGATGAAAATAATAAGGGAAGCTGTCACAAGAAAACCAAATGTCAAGCCTTTGACACAAAGGCCTTCCTTTGCCTGGTTTGTCTCCAAACATAGAAAGGCTGAGATGGCCCATATTCTTTCACTGCACTTTGAAGAATATGGTAGGAAAGTATTTTATTTTTATGAAATATACTGTTTTTCCAAGAGTGGCTGAGTTGGGAGCCTACATAAAATGTAATTTGTCTTTGCCTCTCCCCTATCCACCCACCCGCTTCATACTGAGCTGCACTTTCCAACATTTTCAAGCTTTCTCATTACCAGTTAATAGAGAATAATTTGCTTAGTCTTGTGAGAGGAAATCCATTCTTAGTTTTCTTTGATGCCTCATATCTTAATTAAAGTAAGGGGGGGGGGGGAAGCAAAGTACTGGGTTTGATGACTGATTGACTTGGTGACAGGAGAATAGGAGCTGACTGATGACGGGAAATGACACATTTGGTCTGGCAGCTCTGTTATGCAGAACTTTGACTACAGAAGTAATAAATAAGTGTGTCACTAAAGCACTGTGTTTATAACAGCTCAGATTTCATTACTCCATTTCTGTATTTAATTTATTGTGTTTTTTATTCAGAGTGACAGAAGGGTGAGAGATGGCAGGGAGCAGACACTGGTACTAATAATTAAATCTGAGTGTATGTGTGTTTGTGTTTTTAATAAATTGTCAGTTTTTATAGATCCGCTCTGGTTTCCAGCCTAGACAAAAAAAAAAAAAAAAAAAAGCAAGAAAGCATTTTCTTTCCTTGCATTTTCTTGACAACTTTTTGCCGTATGTTCTAGATACTCACATAATAACTTTTTTGTTTGTTTGTTTAAGAATAGTTTCTTCTGGGGGAGAAAAGAGACTTATATACGGTCAGCATATGGATTTCATACCTAGAATAGTGATGCAGACTAAAAGGCAGCCTAATAAAATTAAAAGGCACTGCAGAAATAATTTAGTTTGACACCACTCAAACTGCCATGGCTCAATGCTATGGAATGCTGGGATTTTTAGTTTATTGTGGCACCACCACTCTTTAGCAGAGAAGGCTAAATACCTTATAAGACTACAGTTCTTCTAATTCAATAGCACTGGACCATGACAGTTAAAGAGGTCAAACTTCATTATTTTTGCAGTTCAGATGCAGCCTAGGTCTTTAATCCAGCAGTGTTTTAGACCCATTTACACAGCGTAGAATTCTAGCCAGGCTCTATAAACATCTGGAGAACGTATTCACCTCAAAAATTTTAAGAAATGTACCTTATTGTATTGGATGTCACCCTCCCTTCTTTTCTCCCCCCCCCCCTTTTTTTTTTTTTTTTTTTTTGTCCTGGACCCCTCAACTGACAAGTGTAGTGAAAAAATGCTACAGTGAAACTTTGAAACAGAACCCTAAGAGAGGTAACTATAATGTTTAGCCTGACTTTACATGAGTGGGGTCTGGATTTCATTCTAAAAGTCTATCAGCCATGTTAGGTAAAATTTCTTGTTACCTTTTGTCTCAGTAGTAAATTATTTTTGTTACTGACCAGCTGTGAAAATAAAATCTTGCAGTGCCTATCATCGTCAGTGCATAACAGTTGTAGATCAATCAAGTAGTCAAAATAGCAAAATAGTTTTATGCCACCTTAAAAATTAATATACATATGTATATATTAACCCCTGGGCTGGTAACTGACATGTGTTAACGTGCCCACCCACTACCTTGCCTAATAAAACCCTATAAATAATACACAATGGACCTGCTGCCACATCCAGCCTGAAGGCCCCTTCAATGGCATGTAAAGATGGAAACGGGGCTTCTGGCTACACTCGCATGGCCAGGTGCCACCTTCCAACATCAGAGGCCACCGTGGGGGCCTTCAGGATGGATGTAAGAGAGGCAGCAGGTGCACAGGGTCATCCAGTCTGCTGTCATCATGGAATATTCTGGAAACTCCTCAGCAAACAGCTAGTCTTTTTGGACTACATTAAGGCCCCTTTGTGGAATTGGTCTGTTCTGCTGAAGCCACATCTGGACTGGATATTCCTGCCTGGGGATGATGGTCTGTGTTGTCCAGACATGATGATGTGAGGTCAGGGAGAAGATGGGCCTTTTGGCCTCTGCGTACAAGCCCCATGTGTATGTCTGTGGTCCAATCGACACTGCAGAAATAATCCAGTTTGGCAGCGCTTTAACTGCCCTGGCTGCATGTTAGGGAATCCTGGGAACTTTAGTTTATGCTGGGAACTCTAGCACCAGAGCTCTCTGACAGAGAAGGTTAAATTGTTTCACAAAACTACAGTTCCCAGAATTCCCTAGCATTGAGCCAGGGCAGTTAAAGTGGTCTCAAACTGGATTATTTCTGCAGTGTGGTGCAGGTTACTGTCAATTTAGGGCAACCACATTGACCTGGAGTTGTTTGCCAGTTCCTTCCTCTGAAATATAGCTTTTTGATTTGGCCTATGGCTGGCAGAATTGGAACACTTGATAAGTTTTAATTTAGGAGTTTCACTTCTCTTTGAAAGTCTTTTTTTTTTTCAAGTAAAAATGGCATTAAACAAAGTGTCATAAGAGGATAAAATATTCTTCTTGTGATTCCTGATTCTAACGTTTTCTGTTGTAAGATTTTTGTCGATCAGAAGTAGGCAGTGTGTTACCTCCGCACCCCCAATGTTTTTAAACTTTGCCACCAAACAGCTCCAACCAGCATGGCTAATACTCAGGGATTAAGAAAAACAGGGGAACTCTAGGAACCTGGAGAGCAACAGGCTGAACAGTTTTTCCCATAGAGCCTGGCTTTTTTGTCCTACATGGAATTTTTCAAAAAGGCACTGCTGGCAGATCATAATGTATCTCACACTGAGTAGGTGAATGAACCATGCCTGATGACTGAACTTGCCAATGTGTTTTGTTTTTTTATCCAGTCTCTATTGCCATATTGATTTGAAGGAGTGACATCTTACTTTAGCCAATGAGGGGATAAATATAGAATCAAATGCTTTTGATAGAGGCCATATTTTAAGCCATAGAGACTTTGGGAAGATGATAATATTACTAAGATCCTGATTTGAATGCTTGTATTCTCCCCCTTCCATGCACACCTAAAAGTTCTTCCAACTGACTTTGTTTGGTCACCTCCCTACCAGTTTCCAATATATTCCAGTGGAAAAATGGCCCTATGCCATTACACATCTGAGCAGCTCAGGTGATGACAAAGTATTTTTGTTGTTTTCAAAGAAGTAAAAAAAAGAGAAACCACTTACAGCATTTACAAAATGAATTCACACCCTGCCTGTCCCAAAACATTATAAGAATTCATCCCCATGTCCCCATCTTGTTTATTTGTTCCTTTGTGCATGTATTCATTATTAGTTTTTGCACACTGCTTTTCTGCTGAGGTGGGAGATAAGGCAATTCACATTAGGAAAACAAAGTTATCTAAAACATTGCTACTTAAAATAATAGTTGTGGGACTATGCTAGTCCATGAGATACTGGCTCCCAGCCTCTGGAGAGTTTCCAGGAAAGAAAGAAACAGTCAGTACGATGCCAGTCCCTGGCACATTAGGAGAAAACAAATAAATAAACTAACAAACGCCTTCTGATCCCCCACACTGGGTGGTTTAAGAAGCACTGATCTAAAAAACATAATGATAAAAAAGTTTTAAAAACCAATTAAACTACCATATTAAAACATCCATACTTGATAACAATTTAACATTTTAAAACATGACAATAATAATAAAAGTGCAGCACAGCACAGAAATCCCATTAAAAGACCTGACTGCATAGCCAATTAGTCACCAAATGCCTGTTCAAATAAAAAGGTTGTTACCTGCCAGCAGAAAGAGAGAGAAAAATCATCCAATTAAAGTGGAAGGATACATAAAACCCAGTTTTTGACTAAACATATTTAAAAGTTGCCTCTTTAAATATTTGTACTTAAGTTACTGGAACTACTGCATTTAATCACAACTGAAATGAAATTTGTTAAAGTGTTTGTGTTTTTCTCAACTTATTCTGATTAAAATAAAACAAACTCAGTATAATTTTAAATACTGCATTTTTTTCCATGCATTGTAAAGTCTTGTACACGAGATTGCCTTCCTGTATTCCACCCATAGAGAACTAAACTGAAGCATAGAAATTGCAGTTCAGCACCACTGATTTTGAAATGCTTAGTAATTTAACTGGAGCACAAAACAGACAAGAGAAGTGCCATCATTTTGTCTCTTTGCCTTGGAAATGATGCCCTCAGTTCTGTTCTTCTTGTGTATGTGCTATGGTGGATGACGGAAGTGGCAAATGGCAAATGTAATACTGGGTTTCCTTTTCCATGTTGTGGACAGACAGTACAATATAATTTGCTGTGTTGCACAGCTAAAAAATATGGTTATATTCCCTCTTCTTTTTTCTTGGATCAACTGGGCGAAATATGCCAGGACAGGCCACAAAATAGCCAACAAGTCTGGTATTAAGAAACATGAACCTAAATACAACTCGGGTCCCAACTAGAGGAGAGCAAATGAAAAAATGAGAGTTTTGTAGCCTAACATGTTTAAGTTTAATTAATTCAATGGGCCTACTCTTTGGGAGTAGATTTTATTGTTGTTGTGTGCCCTCAAGTCATTTCTGACTTACGGCAACCCTGAGGTGACCCTACCATGGGATTTTCTCTGCAAGATTTGTTCAGAGGAGGTTTGTCACTGCCTTCTCCTGAGGCTGAGAGAGTGTGACTCAGCCAAGGCCACCCAATGGATGTTATGGCCAACCTGTGATTTGAACCCTGGCCTCCAGAATCATAGTCCAATACTCAAACCACTATGTCACAATCAGTAGCACAGGTCATGGGCATTGTCTGGCTTGTTAATGACCATTAAACTAGAGTTGTCCAATTTAGATGCAAGAGGAAACTTTGGCTTAGGACAAGGAAGGATGTCCTAAATTGGCATACACAGCAGGAAGGAGATGAGAGTGAGCAGTCTGTTTTCATGCCACTTACCTACAGCTTCATAAAACATGTTAAACATCAGTACGAGTTTATTTTTCAGCAGTTAGTTACTGTTTACTGTACATGGGCCCTGACACAGACATAGGTTTTCGTGTGAGTTCTTGAACTTAAGAGCATATTTTTTAAAAAGTAAAAGTTCATAAAGTACATTTAAAAGATGTTTTTTACGAAAGGGGGAAAATGGTAGAATGGTAGATTGTGGTAAAGGCTAAAACAAAGTAGCTTATACATATCCTATTACAGAAAGTAGCTCACACTACTGAGAACCTGTGGTGACTGGTATTTTTTAATACTGCCTCTTTCAGAAACCAGTACCAATTTTGATTAGAGATGGATTTTTATTTTTTTATTTTTAGTATTTTGATGCAATTAAAAATATTTTCCACCAGTTTTAGGGGAAAATAGATTTTTTCAGGGGAAAAATGAAATATCAGCAGCACTCTTTATAGGTAGAAAGTGTATTTTCTTTTTAAAACATAAAATTCTGTATACGTTATTTTGGCATAAATCTATTGTGATCATGATTTTTTTCCCAGAAAGCTATTATGAATTGAAATTACTTTTTAAAAATTTGAATGGCAAGAAACCTCTTTGCATGTTGATGAGGAGATGGCAAAACAAACAAGCAAACAAAATCATTAAAAACAGAAGAAAATAGCAACATTAGTAAAATAAAGAAAATCTTTTTGTCTTTTCAATGGCAAATTCCCTCTGCAGAAGCTTGCCAAGAAAGGTTCACCCTAGCATTGCCATAAGTCAAAAATGACTTGGAGGCACACAACAAAGTCCTCCATAATACCAGGCATTGTCATAAGAAGTGCAAAAAGGAATTGCAATGATGTGAAGATACTGCATATAGTCTTTCATAAATGTTCGCTTGCTACATACCTTTTAACTTGGGAGAATAGATATATGAACAACTTGTCTCAAAACATCTTCATCATAATTTAAAAAGTTGCATTCCATGATCCATTCGTCTCCTGTTTTTCCGGGAGAAAGTCCTGGGGGAAAATCCTTATTGTTCCAGATCTTTTCCAGGACTTCATTACTCTAATTTTGATTACTGCAAGAACTTGATGTTCTTTGGACTAGCAACTTTCTTTTTCTGGTCTCAGCATCCTTCATTCCTATCTATTATTCATACATTTTTAATTGTCTGGGATTGGCTGACCATAGCTCTTTTTGCCCAGTAATAGTATTTCAGTTGCATTTGGTGTACAGTCTGATAATGACAACATTCTGGACATCTACAGCTGCCAGAAAGGCTTGACCATTCTGTGTAGAAGGTTTTCAAATGTTTAAGGAAGCAGCTCTCCTATCCTCTGTCAAGGGCAGGAAGCAAGGCATAATGATGTGTAGTTAAAGGTCACCAAGTTTAATGAAATGACATCTTCCTAGAACAGAGCCTAAAAGGACAAAGTGAATTGTTCCCATTTTCTAAAAATTATTTTATTTTAGTGTCTTGAATTAAAATAGACAGTGTCTACAATCAATTTTTTTTTAGCTGTGTGTATAGAAATGCAGTGGCTTTCTGTGATGTGGATTGGAATATCTCTGTTGGAGTTAGCCATCCTCCAGGCTCTAGTATGACCTGTACATAAATTAATATTTAGAACTTGCTTGGATATTGAGTATCTAGGAAAAGACATGTAGAAATCACTTCTTTGTAAATTCTTGCATCCAAAGGAAAAGAAGCGTGGTTTGCCATCTATTATTTATGGAGAACTTGTTTATGCCCCTATTAGAGAGTTAGCTTATAGTATTGGATTCTGTGCAACACAGTTATGCTGTGGTCATTAATCTGATAAATTGGAAAGCCAGTATAAAGTGAAAATTGTTAAATTAGTTGCACTATTATAGTTAATGAGTCTTCTCTTGGCAAGAAAGTTTATTACACACTTGTTACATTATAAATGTGTGCATTATAAGTGAACATTATTAAATTAGTTTGCATCCTTAGTTCCAGCTTGTTAAAAGGAAGCTGTAATGTTTAGAAGATGTTGGGGTTTTGTTTTTGTCAAAAATAGCAGAAATCCTAGCTGTTGTGTGTATGTAAAACATTTTAATTTGTAGGGAAAACATCTAATTTATCAAGTGAGCCCTTGTTCATCTTTTTTTTAATTGTTGATATAGATTCAGTCCTTAAGTGTTTTGTATGCTATCCATAATTTCTTCTCGCTTTAGATCACTTGATTGAAAATGTACAGAAAAAAATTCTGTGAGGATTATAACTGAAAAGGGTTTCTTTGTACACATCTAAGAAAGACCAACAACATGAATAGAAAGCTTGGATAGAAAGTGCCAGCCTACTAGTTCTTTGAGCCAAAGAGGACTTTGGTCTTATTTCTTGAATTTTGTCTCCTCTCCATGTATACCAAACTACTTTTCAAATTCGAGAATATTTTTGATGTATTAACCCATTCATAGGAGAAAAACATCTTGGGTTGTGTGGATGAGTATTGTATCTTGTCCCTTCAGAAAATATCCAGTGTATCCACACTATGCAGTGAAAGTCGTTTGATATACTTTAACTGCCATGGGTCCAACCAATGGAATCACTGAATTTTTAGTTTGATGCAGTACTTTGAATCCTGTGTCAGAGAGCTCTAGTGCTGGAAAGTCGGGAAAATGTGGTAGAGCTCTCTGAAAGAGAATTACAAGTACCTCACCAAATTGCTAATCCCAGAATACATTAGGACACAGTCATGGCAGTTAAAGTAGCATCAGTGAGTACACCACATGTTCATTTCTTTCCAAGTAACCAGGTTATAAGCAGGTTTAATGAGAAAGAACTAGGCAGCCCTGGTGGCGCAGTTGTTAAATGCAGTTCTGCAGCCACAAAGTTGTGAGTTTGAACTTGCAGGGCTCCAGGTTGACTCAGCCTTCCATCCTTTCATAGGTCAATAAAATGAGTACCCAGCTTGTTGGGGGCAATTGGCTAACACATTATAAACCTCTTAGAGAGTGCTTAGTTCAATATGAAGCGGTATAGAAATGCAAAGTGCTGTTGGTATTGCTTTACTCTTTCTGCAGTGTAACTTTCAGTTTTGTGTCACTTCACTAAATGCTGAAGGATTATCACATCGATGTTCCTTGTGCTCTGTTATAGGTAATGAGGCAACAACAGGTTAAACAGGAGAGTGACTTGCAGGTTTTAATATGTTTTTAAAAGTAAAATGTTTACTAAGAGGAACTGTTACAGTTATTTTTCTAAACTGAGTAAGCAAAGAATTTACCATTTGATAGATAGAACTAGCAAACTCTGAGTTGAGTTCACCAAAGGGCTCTATATAATTAGGTTCTTACTTATTTTCCTTTATATAAGATGGCACTTTTGCAACACAAAAGATGTAGGTCACTAGAGAAACTATTTCTTCTTCTTTTTGCATTTCTTTTTGGTGTTCTGTTCTTTCTGTATCCCATAAAAAGTGGCACTTATTTTTTATTTCCTTTAATGAAATATTAACATTCCAATTTAATTTGGTAAATGAGAAAGTTTATGTACCCTATAAATTCTGCAGCTGATGCATTCTATTCTAAATGAGAGAATGTTAATGTTTTGATCAGGCATATCCGGTGGGCTTCCCCATTCTCTAAAGTAATAAAATGAAATTTTCCAGATAAAACCAGTCTTGGGCATTGAACTTTGTTGTTGTTAATTGCTGTCAAGTTGACTTCAGTTTATGACAACCCTACAAACCCTGTTATTATCAGTCCTGCTCAGTCCTACAAACTCAAGGGTATGGGTTCCTTAATTGTGTCGATCCACCTGTCATGTGGTCTTCCTTTTTTTTATCTTATCACACATTGTTGTCTTTTTAAATAAATAATGTCTTCTTATGATATGTCCAAAGAACAGTAGTCCCAATTTAGTCATATTGGCTTCTAGGGAGAGATCAAAATTTTATATTTTTAAGTCAGTGACATGGTGACTTTACCATGTTCTCATCTCTTCCTACAAACATGTGACCTATTCTTTAGATGTGACATAGATGAAGCAAGTTTCGACCTGTGCTTTATCCCCCCAGATGGGGGGGGGGGACTAGGCAGTCACCCACAAAGGTCTGAAAACCTCTCCAAATTCATGGGGGCTGTGATAGTCAACCATGACTGAAAGGAAGGGATGCAGGACAGATTCCATCAGCTTACTCTGCTGCACACAAGCCTCTGCTGCACACAAGCATTACGTCTGTACTTTCTTTTTCTAATTATCTTTGTAAAAATAATGGGATTTATGGGAAGCATGAAATCTTCCATCCAGTAGTTGTCATCAATTACTGGATGAGTGTTCTGCCTTTCATATTAATGGATGAGATCTTGTGGATTACTTCTAAGGAGTTTTAAGACTGAAGACTGAATTCAGAAAGTTAAGAAATTTGTGCGTAACAGAAAAAATAAAATTCTTCATGGATAAAGGATATAGCAATGTGGAATTACGAAGTAAATTTCTAAAGCTGGGATATTCACAGGTTTTATAGATACTTTGCAAGCAAAAATGGGCTAAAAGAGTGAGACTGGTTTGCTTTAAGGAAACAGAATTGTTTAGGCTGGAAGAGGCTTCTCATTGAAAACAACCTGAGTAACATGAAAGTTTAGTCACCAGGCTGTGTCATTGTTGTATCAGACGGGTTGCTGTGGAGAAAGAAAGTTTAAATCATTGTATGCCAAGATCTGGTTTAATAGAAGAAGGGAAAGATGCAACCTTGGGAAGAAGAGAATGGCAAAAGATATGGGAGAATTTAAATGGTTGATAAACGACACTACAAAATTTAAAATGGAATGCAGGAGTTGTCTGCACAGGCTGAAATAAATGGTCCCATCCCATTTTGGAATTCACCTGTTCATACAACATATGTGGCTGAAACAACAGGGAAATATACCCAAACCATGCTCCGGGATATTACACAGAGGCAAAATAAATCCCTGATTGCTTTGGTTCAAAGCAGAAAGAACAAACTATCACCCCAGCATGCAAAATGTGCACGTGTGGAGATTGGGGAGGGGCCAAGCGGCACCAATGTCATTGCTCGACATAATTTTTGGGGGGCACAAGTGATCAGCAGCACCATCATCCCACTGCACATCCCATGAAGAGAAATGACAACAAACACATCAGATTACCAACATTAAAATAAATTTAATATAAACATTAACAAACTGGCCATTTCAACTAGGGGGTAGAGAGGGAAGGGGGATATGAATGGGGGGCTCCATGATCATGCTGTTCCAGTGTTTCACTGGGCCACTGATGCACCGTACAGGCAGTTGAACATGTCATTGAGCAGAGGATCAAGTGGGGTGTCCGTTGAGATGGCGACTGGGTGGGACAAAAGAGGTGATTGGCTGTTGATATATCCTTGCACCAGTACACATATGTGTGTGGCAGAACAGAAAAAAACAAGGGTACGATGAGGCTTGTAGCGATAATTGTTCCTTTTGGCGGGTCTGTTCCTTCAGCAGGAGGGAAGTGGGACAGACTACGCATTGGTTGTCCCATTGTGGGAGCCACAGTGTGGTCAGTGGATTCTCCCTGAAAACTGGGAAATCCCTTGGGTGAGCTGGCTTTTCTCCTCCATCTGCTCCTGGCCACAGACAGAATTTTGGATTGAAAGAACAGTCCGAGGATGGGGAAACTAACTTCTTAGAGGAGGAAACAGAGGATTCAGTCAGTCCAGGGATGGAACAGCATTAAGGATCATTGAAAAGATGGAGGAGCATGGCAAGGGTTAGGGAGGATGATCAGATAGTAATGTTTTGTTTGGAGACATGTTTCTCCCTTACTGTGCAATCAAATGAAAGGTCGCCTCTTTATTCAACAGAAGAGAATTGGTAAAATAGCAAAATACCAAAATATTTGAGTAGGATAGAAAGAATTAAAGAATTAAAATTAAAGATTTAATTTGTATGATTAATATTTGTAACATATAGAAAGCAAGTTGATATTTTTGTTCTTGTAATATAGTTTCATGTTCATCTGCCAGAGGCCTCCCCCCAGCCTCACAGTGTCCTGTGCAGCCAACCAGACCATTAGCCCCAAGCCAGGATTGGACTCCTGATACTGATCTGGTAGTTCTGGACCAATCCCAGCCCAAAGGGGCCTACCATTTCTGTAGAAACTCCACAGTGACAGCCAGCACACCGCACAGCCTTGTGTGCTTGCACTTGCCTCTGCTGTCACATCTTCACAGAGGGTGAATTTGTGGATAAGGAATCTGTGGATATGGAAGGTCAACTATATTATATTCACAACAATGGTTAGCCATTGTTTGTTTTTAAAGCAAACAGATTATTCTTATTCTGAAATAATTTGTTGAAAATCTACAGTATGGTTGATGTTTGGGCATAGTTTTGCTGAAGGCAGAATGGGATGTGTGTTCCAACTTTTAATCAGTGAATTTCTCCAATTTTAAAGACGTAAGGGAAAAATTGCCTTTTATTCAACATCTGGAACTAACCAACTGAATATCAACTAACATGTGATAAATTCTTCCAAACCTGGCTATCCTGTAATGGTTGCAGATATATTGTAAATAACATACAGTAGTCATGAAAGGAGTGGCTTCTTGTTTCTGTCAACAGATCATTTTACTTGCTTAGATGTGAGCTGCATGATGACGATGGAAGAGTAATCTGCTGTGAAGTATAACCAGACATCTATATTGAAATATAGGATGCTTTGGTTGGTGTTTTTATGTTGTTGGTAAACCATGTTTATGGTTAATTCCATCGCATAGATTTAGCTTGAAAGCACTGCTCTTGTAGAGGTGCTTTATATCTCCTTGCTTAAGGACTCACACTGAGTTGCTGTTTTCCATCACAGTTTGTATAGAGCTGAAGTGTAAGCTGGGGATGCTAGTATTTTATTTCCAGCTGTCTCCTAACCATTCCTCTTTCTGTTCCTCATTTTCTGGATGGAGCTCCACACTCCAGAGCTTCCTTACCAGTTTTTAGATAGGATTTCTGATAAGGCATCCTGCTGTGCCCAATAATCAACATTATACATGCCATCCTAGTGAGGAGGATGGCAGGTGGCTTTAGGATGTGGGAAGGATTTAACTTCTGGAATTAAAAAATGTAGATGAACAAAGGGATTTAGATGATCTTGAGGAGAAAGGATGTAAAAACTCCAGAGTCCACCAAAGGATATAAAAACTCGAGTCCATTCAAGAAATCTAATGGGGACATTTTCAAATTCAGTTCTTAGTTTCTGTAAATAAGAATATGAATGTTCAAAAATATTTGTAAAATAGTTGAAAATTCTCTTTTCTGTGCAAAACAGGCACATGCAAATTTTGCATTGAACAAATCCTGAATTGTGAATGGCCTTCAAAAACTATGTGTTCAAAGATTTTCTTACAGCAGGAAGAAAACTACTCATTGCTTCCTTTGAGAAGGAAATTATTGAATTACTTCCCTGTCCATAAGCACTAGATTAGCCAGCCAATAAAGGTGAGTAGATTCCCTGGCTTTTTGTTCTGTTGTTTCCTGGCTTCACCATGCTTTTGTTTCTGTTCAAGTTGTCTTCCAACAAGTAAAGATAATTTTTAAGAGTGCATGTGTAAATTTGTGGTGACTTCATGAATTTCATAGGTTTTTTTTAAGGCAAGAAATTCTCTGAGGTGGTTTTGCCAGATCCTTCTTCTGGGTGGATATTGCACATGTGACTTTCTGCTTTACTCACAATGGTTTTTCTTACTTCAATGTTTTTATTTTACTGTTTTCTGCACTAGTGATAGTTTTATAAACTGAATCCTCTCAAAACACTCAGATGTGTTGGGAATGGACAGACGTATAAAATGTACATAGAGAGTTGTACACTGAAAGCTGGCAGTGTCATATTCATAGAATTGGGTACAGCTAATATTGACAAAAAACCAAATCACAAGGAGGATTTTTTTTTTGGTCATGCACCTGTATTGGGGGGGTGGGGAGGAGAGAAATTCAGACATGTGAACTAACCCTTTATTTTATTTTATTTTATTTTATTTTATTTTACTTATGGTATGCCAGCTGAAATGACCAAATTGCTCTTCATCTCAGTGTTTTCGATGTACAGGAGGGTTGATATTTGCAACACACAGGGATTTGGGATCTATACTTCATTATGGTTAAACTGTCAGGAGTGATGGTAGCCTAGGAATTGCATAAGAGTCTCTGGAGTCAGCGTTTATGATAGCAAGATGAAGAGCAAGAGGCTGCTTTGATCTGTGGGCTGAGGGCACTCTGCACAGTTTCTTTTAATTTTAATATCATATACAGTTCATATACAGGTTTTCTTTAAAGACTTTGCATCTTTTCATATGCATAATGAAACAAAGAATCAAATTGGGTTACTCACTACTTAGATATTCTCTTTATATAAATGCCATTTAAGTCAACTTTGAAAAGGTACATTTTTCAGTTGTAATGTTTCTTCTGTTCATTTTGAAAATGCAAGTTTGGTTATTCTTGATGCTTTTGTTATCATTGGGTCAGGTCTGGCAAAGAAGATGAGAGCAGATTCAAATGAATAGAGGTTGCATTTTAATTCCATCAAAAACGAAGTGAGTTTCTCTCTCAGAACATTCAAGTCAGATAAGGGTACATCACACAGTATTAAAAGTACTAGTTTTAAACAAGACAATTAAAAGAATAACCTTCAAACTTTCTCTGTGACTTTCTGTAGCTTTCTTATCAGTCACAGAAATGTCAGAACCATAATGCGTGTACTCGCGAAGATTTTAAACTCTGAATAGGGGAAGCTTCCTTTTGAGGTTAAATTTGCTGGAATGGAAAAGATAACAGTATTATCAGTGTGTTTTTGTAGTGTAGCCAATTTCTCGTTGCATATACTGAAATGTTTTTAATATGGTTCAAATATTAGTCCAGTGATAACTATTTTGGATTTGTGGAATAAATTCAGAATATTGCTGTTCTTCTGAGTGCAGCATGAATAGAAATAACAGGTTTGTTTGGGGGAAATTATATTTTATTGTTCCAACAAGTCATTCTTATTATGACATACATTAGGATATATTCAATTGTGAAATCTAATAACAGTCTCTAACATGTGCCTAAGAGTCTCTAACATGTACCTTTGTACCAGTGGAATAGAAAATACCCAATCTAGCCCTAATTTTAAAATGCAGTCCAGGAAATTTTAGAATGGCTTACTAAATTTCTGTTCTCTGTAAATTGATGGAAAGCCTTACTAAAGATAATGTTATCAAGCATATTGGAGAACAAGTCTCTCTGTAGGGAATTAGACATGACTTCTAAGATACTTTCAGGCTCACTATCATTGAATTCTTTCCAGATTCCAACAATTACATGGATAGGAATGAATGAACACCAATATAAACCCTGTTTCTTTGCATGTTGAATGCAGTCACACTTGTGTATGCTTTCCCTGGAGGAATATTTATTTTGCTGGATTGTGTAGCTTTGCTACATGATAATAAACATTACAAATCAATATTTAGATGTTATGGAGATTTAAATCATCAAAATAGAGGTTTATTGCAGCAAAATGACCGTATAATGATTTGAGCATAAATTTGAACAAAACAGTAAAACCCAGTTGTACTACTAGAAAATCAGCCACATCCTTTATGATTTAAATTTTAATATGTTAAGTGTTTATGTAGTTATGTGCCTAAAATAATTGGTACAATAAAATGTCTTATCCTATAAAGCTTTCCCCCTCATAAACCTTACTCACACTAGTAGTTCCATTAACTCCAATAAATATGTATGTATATATTTATAGATACGGCAGTAGGGCTCTGCTTATATTTATAGTGCTTTTAGTGTCTATTTTTGGTTGTGTGGATAGAATAGTTTGGATAGAAATAATCTGTGTCACAAGTTTGTCTATGCGCTGAATTTGGGTGGGGAGCAGGAAGATATTTTGAGAGAAATTACTAGGAGATGCTGGGAATGAATCAGAAATAAAAGATTGTTCTCCACAATATCTTTGGTTGCTTTTGCTGGTTATTAGTATATGTTCAAAAGAGAGGAGGATGAAATTTAGGAACTGGGCCCAGATCCTAACTAGACTATCACTGAACAATGCTTGTTAGAACATTGTGAAGTAACTTATCTGTAAAAGACAGGAGATTCCCATCTCCTGTCCAAAGCAGAACGTTTCAGGCATTAAGCCTATCCACAGGCTCCCCTTTATTGCGTGTATCATATTACCAAGAGCCAAAACTATGGGCAACTTGCCACAGGGGCCTTCCAGTTAATAGTTCAGTATAAAAAAAGAATCAATTATTTTAGCTGAATCAGAAGAAATGAAAGAAATGGGAAAAGTATGGAAAACAGAGAAAGAGACTTGGACTTTAATAAACAAGAAAAATGGAAAATTTAGTCAGAAGTAGTTAAGAGAGAACATGGAATTGAAAGATAAGAAAGGGGTAGGCAACTGTGGAATGCTAGGGGGGCATCTTAGTCCCCAGAAACCTGGGACAGGGACTCTACCACCACTTCACCCACCCATCCACCACAAAAATGCAATTTGTTGCTCCCAAATGCACCCCAACATCCATTAGGGCTGTTTAGCCCGGAGCACAGCTTCATACCATATTGTTCCATGCTTGCCATGACCAAAACACATCTGTAGGCAGCTTAGTAAAATGTAAAACAAAAGCAAACAACAGTTTAAATACAGGGGCCCTTGGTATCCTCAGGGGTTTGGTTCCAGGATCCCCTTTGGATGCCAAAATCCCTGGATGTTCAAGTACCATTTTATACAGTGGCATAGTAAAATGGTGTACCTTATATAAAATAGCAAAATCAAGACTTGCTTTTTGGAATTTATATATTTTTGGAATATTTTCAGGCTGTGGATAGTTTAATCCATGGATATGGAGGGCCAGCTACATTATAAACGGAGAATTTTTTTAAAACCCACACCATATTGAACTAGTTAGGAGCACTAAATACCCAATACTCCTAATATATCACTAAAAGGCTGGGCAGAGCCAGAAAGAGAGCTAATGTCTACATTAAGCAGAGCTGATCAGCTCTGAGAGCCACTTTTGCTCTTTCACAGTTTGCACTTTCTCAAACACATTTGTGTGCATTTTTTCCCCACAACAAGAAGCTGACTTTCAGGGTTTGTTTTTTTTTTTTTTTTTAATGGCGAAAATACATTCCTCACTGAAGCAAAACCCTGCTTTTGTCCTGTCATATTCGGACAAATTTGTTTAGTGCTATATATGTGTCCCATAATATCATCATAGATGCTTTATTTCCCGGAACTCTCCATGAACCAACAGAGGATGGCTTGTAAACCAGCCTTAATCCATGGACCATCATTTTGCATACTACTGCTCTAGGGGAAAATCACTGCTGCTAGAAGCCTGTAGGATGTGGTTTTTCTTTTTCTTTTTTTTCTTCACATTATCCCACCCCACCCATTTTGCTTTTTTTGCCTTTTTTATGCAGGGTTTCAGGAGGGACCTGGGAGGCGTCAGGGGCTAAGAGGTCTATGGGCTCATGATTCTCACTTCTTGTAAAGGCAGATTTTAAAGGCAAGTAACATCACAATTAGACTTCCAGTAAAGTGGGATCATAAATGAAAATGTCCATTCTCTGCTATTTGCCAATGTGATCAACATTGGTGGCAGTCCTAAGAACAGGACCCCTAAAGCTGATTGTACTTGCATCTGGTATGGATGAATGCAGGCAGCCCTCAATGTTACCTTGTCCTAAATTAGTTTTGAAAGGTCAAAGCCAACATTTTAAATTGAGCTTGGAAACACATACACTGCCAACACATTTGGCACAGTATTGGTATGATATGATCAGACTTTTTGGCCTCAGTAAGCATGCTGGTGGCTAGATTATACATTTGTTAAAGTTCTAAACTGCCTACAATGTCAGCCCTATACAGCGTATGTAATAGTAGTCTGGTTTGGATGTACCCAGGCTGCTCTCTCAGTCATTCAACTACAATGAATATGGACATAGAGTGATTTGTTAATGATATCAAAGTCTCGTGAGAGTCAGTTGCACAATTTTGCAAAACATGAAGGGCTTTCTCTCTTCCTGATACTATCAAGTAATTAAAGTAAAAGCAAATGTATCCAGATTTATAGTGTGTATCAGCAGCAATTATTAGTTCAAGAAACAATGGTCACCCTCTTTGCCTTTTTACATGGTTGTATAACTTATAATTTATTAGTTCATATAGTATCACAGCTTTTTTCTGCTTCATCTATATCAAAGATTGTTCCAATGCTCTTTTTATGTAAATGAATGTCAGGTGATGAAAGCAGTTAGATGCTGGATGTTGTGTTTAAGGCTAACTGATCTGAGTGAGTGAGGTTACTTCTGCAGCCTGCCTTTGCATTTGGAAACTCAGATCAGTTTCTCCCTTCATGCCAAGTGGTCCTTGCCAAAAGGGCAATGAGAATAATCTCATTTAGCTGGAGGGCTGGCTGGCAGCTTTAATTTTGAAGCAGTGCTGTATGCAACAGAATCTGATGTATGAAACATCACAAAAGAAAACATTGGAATCAAAAACATCTGAAAAGAAAATAGGGTATCAAATAGCAGTATAGATACAACACAAAATATGTGCACAGCAAGTAATTAAATTCAAATGACTCTCCATGCTATTGATATAATTGAATTCTTTATGAATTTCTGAGTGTCGGTAGTATAACTTAAGATGCAAACACTGCTTTTACATATGTGAACTGTTCAATCTAACAAAGGGTAAAAGACATCAAATAATTAGAAGAAAAAATGTCTGTTGGTAATTTGAACTATGAAAAATGGCTGAATTTTAAAATGCAAGAACAAAGATGTCACAGCATTTCTGAAGACTTTGAAGAGCTAACCATGTATTAATTACTCATTGCACGAAAATACATTTAGGAAACCTGTTACCTCTCTTAAAATAAGAAAGTGGTCTCTTGTCACCCCCCTTTCAAATTGCCACCTAAGCACTATGTTGACAAGTACAGAAGCTGATGATTTTGTCTTGCCAGATGTCCCATAGGGAAAGGTTTAAGACCCACACCACATATGCTTCTGTACTGTAAATGCCAATATCCTAGGGCACAATTTTTATTAAAAAAAGAAATAGTACTCAGCTCTTACAAGTTTTTGAATGTTTCTCTTATAAGCCTTTGAATGCAATTAGCCTTTTAGGGGGGAATAGATGGGACAGCAAGGGTGGCTTGAAGCCGCCCCTTCCAAAGACAGATTGGGGCTGTGGCAAACACATGCTGCAGCCCCAATCTGCCATGAACCCAACCAAAAAAGGAGCAGATAAGATTCACTCCTTTTTCAGCCAGGAAAAAGCCAGCTATGCCAGCCCTGCCATGGCCTCATGGCAGCTTCATGATGCTCCGGTGGCATGCAGCATGTAAACTCTGTGCTGCCAGAGCATCATAAAGCCACCCACATCTGGGCAGGTGCCTGACTTCAGGGTGGCTTTGTGATGTGCGGCATCAAAATGCTGCTCCTAAACAGCCTGGACAGTAGTTTTAAAGGGCCATCTGTTCCGGCCTTCAATTTCATAAGTGATGTGGTAAGAGCAGAATAAGAGATTGTACAGTAAAGAGCACATTAAGTTTAAGAAAATGTTGTTGTATCTTGCAGGCTCTTCTTAGGCCTTATTGTATATTTAATAGGTACATACTTGTCCTTGGCAAGCAGTTGGTTTCAGGCCAGTGCAAACTATCCTGATGTAGATTTCAGAGTCCTGGGAGAGGAAAGAAAATATTGTTAGTGCCATGTGCGTAGGTCTATAGGTGAGTCACATAATTTGAAAAACTGGTTCTGGTGCCTTTTCAGGTCTAAAATGTAAGTGTGAAAATACTTTTAATGATCTTTTTCTGTGGCTAGTGGCTGGAAGTGAAGCAATTTTTATTTTCCACCTGAATTTTTCCTGTGTATCCTTCATCCCAAGAATCTGAAAGTCAGCTATATGAGAATTCTTGGCTCAAGAAAAATGAGGGTTGATTTCTACATGATGGTGATCCTGTATATGACTACTGGTTACATGCAAAGTCAGCCATATTTAAGAGCCTTCATCATCTGCAGTCAATATATACTCTATATACATTTCAGTGCCCAAGAAAAAGAGCTCCAGGGATTGTAGTAACTAACAAACTCTTGCAGTAATTTTCCACCAAACAATGTAATGCACACAATTTTAGGACATTATTTTTTTTTACCACATATAGAGCAAGAGCCTCCTGACAGTAAGAACTGTTCAAGAGTGGAATTCATTTCTGCAGAGTGTGGTGCAGTGTCCTTCTTTGGAGTTTTTTAAACAGAAGCTGGATGACCATCTGTCAGCAATGCTTTAATTGTGTATTTACTTCATGGCAGGGGGCTGAACTGGATCTCCCTTGTGGTCTCTTCCATGATTCTGTGATTCCAATAAATAGCATGCATCTAAAGTTGATTCAGAAAAGAAAGAGGCACTAGAGATCATATTGCAAACTTAGGTTGGCAAATGGAGGACACCATAGAATTTCAATTTCATAGAATTTCAAAAGAAAATCAGTTAGTATTACAGTGAAGCCTTTAAACTGTGTGGATAATGAAAAACTAAGGACTGATCTAAACAGCATGGAGTGCCACAATAGTTGATCATCCTGATGCATAGCCTATACTCTAGACAAAATGCATTGCCAGGACAGCATATGGAGAAACTGAATGGCTTTCAGTTGGGAAGGGGATAAGAAAAGACTGTGTTTTATTACCCTATCTGCTTAATTTATGAGCAAAACATCATACAGAAAGTAGGATTAAACTTGGAAGAAGGACATGTGAAAAGCAGGATTAAACTTGGAGGAAGGAACATCAATAATTTAAGATTATTGATGACACCATATTAGTAGCAGGAAATAGTAAAGACTTGCAGTGACTACTGATGAAAGTTAAGAAAGAAAATACAAAAGCAGGGTTACAGCTGAATATTAAGAGCACACAAATGACCATGGACAATGTGCACTGGCCCTTTTGGAGTGTTAATGTTTTAGTGGCAGTGATTTATGACAACCTAAATTAATATGCAACTTTCATATAAACATTAAGATACAAGTTGGCCAGTGCATTTAAATATGTGCATGAAAAGCTTATTAGGCAAGAAATTCCTCCACAGTCCGTTATTAGTGGGTAGGGGGGGTATTTTTTAAAAAAATACTCTGTGTCATTTATATTCTGCTTTCTCTCAATTTGGGATCCAGAGCAGATAATAATTTGAGTTAAAACCAAATACAGTTAACACCATAGCTAATAGAAATGTTTAAAAACAGTTAAACTAACAGTTACATTATAAATCATTCCTGAGCAAAATTCTGAGAAACTGAATCTAAACTTCACTGTGGTGCTACAGTCTTGATCCTGTGTACTTTATATATGGGGACCAGCGGTTTCAGACCTTATAAGGCCTGATGGCATCAGGATACCACTTATCCAGATGTCTTTTATTTCCCTTGCTTTTCTAAATATATATAGAAGTATAGTCAACTGGACATTGTGGGTGAGTGGATTTCCAGTCTTTTGTCTCTTTGTCTTACAAAATTTTACAAATGTTGTATGGACAATGTGGTTGCTGTTGTTATGTAACTTCAAATCAGTTCCAAGTTATGTTTTTGTTTGTTTGTTTTTTGTTTTATTTTTGTTTTTGGCAAGCTTTATTCAGAGGAGGTTTGCCATAGCTGCCTTCTTAGGTTGAGGGAGTGTGATTTGCCTAAGGTCTCTGAGTGGGTTTCCCATGAATGACTGGTGATTTCAGTCCTGATCTCCTGGAATCCTGGTTCAGTATTCAAACCACTACATTACATTGCATGAAAAACTATCAAACTGAAAATGAATTTTCTTAAACAGAGACTTATTGGTCATTAAAGATGATGAAATAAGAACGTGCACTACATTTATGTCAGGAATAGCTTTTGTCATTTTGGCTATTACTATTGGTAGACCTATAGAAATGGAGAACTAGCATTTCTCTCCTGTAGGAACAATGTAAACATTACATGTTGTCCAATGACCATTGAGAGAGTCTGTGAGTCTATTCTGAACATTTTATTTCACTGTCTGTTTGTCTAGTCTGGTAAACATGATGATATGCATTAGGAGCAAAACACTGGTGTTCAATGTGCACTCAGAGTGCCTCTTTGGGTGAAACTGAGTTTATGGTGGTAGTTGAGGACCAACACATTGAATGTCCTATAAATAAAAAATCTCAAAAGTGGCAGGGACAAGTGAATTAGGTCCACCAAGGGTCTTCGTGTGTGTGTGTGTGTGTGTGTGTGTGTGTGTGTGTGTACACCTTCAAGTAGCATATCAGTTTATGGTGACCCAATGCATTTCATAGAGTTTTCTTAGGCAAAGAATTCTCAGAGGTGGTCTTGTTGGTTCCTTGCTCTGAAATACAGCCTATGGTATTCATTGGCAGTCTCCCACTCAAATACTTTTTATTTTTATTGGTATTTGGGAACATTTTTGAGAAAATGTCATTTGTGGGGGGAAAACAACCCAGTATTATCAAGCAGAGAGCTAAAATTCTTGAGATTTTTTGTTCTTGTATGAGAGGATGAAACAAATGAAGATGTACATCCCTAGTGCTGAAATAGGAGAGAGTGCATAGTTACAGAGCTGATTCACCTATAGCTAGGAATATTCTCCTGGGACCTCACACATCATTGACACATAGAGATAGTAGAGCTCCTATATTACTCCAACCAATTCCACCACTGACTTCCTCATTGAAACGCTCTTGTAATTTTATTATTATGAACTGAGCTTAATCAGTAGATAACAGAAAATGATCACCACACTGATGGACTGTTGCTTTACCCATAGTAATTGTAATATAGGGTATCGTAGAAATTGGGACAGAATTATTACTCCTCAAAACAGGGGACTCCATAAGGAATCTTGGAGATACCACTTCAAGCTGCTGGTTGAACTTGGAGAATGTCATGCCAATTATACACTTGGATCCCAGAAAAAGCCCATATAATTGGTCCAAGCCAAGGTGGGCCATATATCTTGCCACTGTCTATGTTACTCACCTCTTGGCTAGGGCAGAGAATTCCCTGGGAGTCAGTCTATTCATTGATCAGATGGATTCCATCTACTATAGAAAATACTGCAAATTGCAACCAATAAAGTTGCAGCCATTTGCAGTCCATTCCATTTCCCACATTCCACCTCCTTGGGTCAATACTATAGAATTCTGGAATCTGTAGTTTTGTAAGATATTTAGCCTTCTCTATCTGTGGTGCAACAACAAACTATAAATCCCAAGAGTCTGCAGCACAGAGCCTTGTCTGTTAAAATTGTGTGACATTGCAGTTCTGCAGTGCGTATGCAGCTTTGGTCTACTGCCTCAGGAGATTAACTGTGTGAAAGAAGTGGTAGTCTATTTCCTCATAGTTGGTGCAATCACAGGAATGACTATTTAATTATTTGGTGGTGGTGGTTTTTAGCAGTAATTGTACAGTGGCCTAGCCTCCAGTAGTGAAAAAGTCCAATTTGATAGAAAAAGTTCCAGTTGATGTGTTGGTGTCTTGTTCACTGCACCATGTGAGAAAGGGCCATTTGGAATGCTGTGAACACTGTTCATCCCTATCTCTTTAAAAAGGAAGAAAACCTCTTTAACTTGGCTGAAATGCTGTCCCCTGATTCTGGCTTATTAATTTAAATGGAGTTTAATTAATGCCCCCACACAAACATCTCTAGATTATTATTATTTTTTCATCACCTGCACCAAGTAAGTGAAGCACAAAACCCATGCTGCTTTATTCAGGTATCAACACTGGAGACCATTGTAGCATCCAAAATATGCAATCATGTTTAAATTTTAATGTGGGCTATTGCAGAAGCTAATTGAATTGCCTTGAGGACTAAAATGTAACTCACACCGGTCTTGTTTCCAATTACCGTTTTCTATTTTATTTACACAGTTTAACAGGGAAAAAGGAATGAGCGCAATCTACATTTAATGTGAGTGTCTTACTGAACCGTGACAGATATCACTCTGGAGATCACAAACATATGCAGTATTTAGAGAAATTTAAAAATATAATCCATTATGGCTATCGTTGATTACTCCAGAGAGAGTGTGTGCAAAGTATATATCATCTCTGGATCAGTAATGCTAAATAAATCTAGGAGTGCACATAAATGATTAATTTGATTCGTGAGGAACATATATATGCATGTGGTTTTATTGGTTTTGATACACTAGGCAGAACTTTTGCCTCTTACCACCTTTGGTTAAATCAAAGTGAATTATTTTAAGGAGAACTGCAAACCCAAAGAGAGGTACCATTCACAAGCTTAGGGGTTTCTGGGATAAGATATAGCAAGCATTATTTAAATTTTATTGTATTGCTTTGGTAGAAGACAAGTCAAGAGCTTACTTGGATTCAGTACTAGCCATTCTTCTACTGCATATGACATACTCTCTGACCTTGGGTTCTCAGACTCTGTTCTTGACTGGTTTAAATCTTACTTGTCTGGCAGATCTTTTGCAGTAGTTGCAGGAGGTCAGACTTCTTCTCCTGTTCCTTTATCTGTTGGAGTTCCCCAGGGCTCTGTTTTGGGTCCCCTTCTGTTTTCTCTCTACACACTGTCCTTAGGAAAACTCATTAGCTCTTTTGGTTTTTCCTACCACTTGTATGCCGATGACACCCAGTTGTATCTTTCCACTCCTGACCTTTCTCCAAGGCTTGAACAGCAAGTCTCCTCTTGTCTCACAGCTGTCTCGCAGTGGATGCGCCATTGGCGTTTGAAGCTCAACATGTCCAAGATGGAGCTTCTTGTCTTTCCGCCTAAGTCCACCCTTCAACACTCCTTTTCTGTCTCTGTGTGCATACCTGTTCTCCAGAGTTCAAATCCTACGCTCAAACCACTACACCATGTTCGCTTTCAGTGGTCTAATATAATATAGTTTAGCTATAGACACAGGTTGTATTAGCATTTTACTTGCATGCAGTTTGCATTTGTATTTGTCAACTAGCATTTATGGTTGAATGAACAGGCAAAAATCCTTTCTAACAGGCTACAGTGAAACTGTGTGAGACAACTTGACTCAAACTAGAAAAAGATTTGGCATAATCGCTTTAAATGCCACCACAGTCATTGCAAGATTTAGGAGATGAAATCCTTGATCTTCTGTAGTGTTGTAAGGAAAAGATCTTTTGAAGCAGTGACCTTTTAGTATAGAGTTAAGTGTTACTGAAGTCTGCTGGGCCCTTTGGCCATTGTGACTTGCTGTTGCAGTGACTTTGATCACTAGAGTAGATTTGGAAAGGAATACATCACTTACCTTTGGTACAGACTCTTTTTATAGTTGCATCTGAAACTCAGCTAACATGTGAGGGCAAGTGAGTGTGCTGATTCAGTTAGGGACCTCATCTCTTTTTTCAGTGGACTTGAAAACTCCACATGCAGGTTTCAGTGTGAAAGTGATACAGTTAAATAATATGGCGGTACCTCAAAGAACTGTAGATCAGTTCATGGATGCTAGAATCATTCATGTAGATCTTCTGCATCCATTCACAGAAAGATGCTCTAGTGCTCATGTGCTTGTGAGAACATGTTGTGGTAGTACATTCTTCATCAGCGTGACACTGCTACCATGAAACAGTGTCTGTCAATATAGTTGTACCAACTAATAAATTGCTTAATTTTTTTGACTATTTTAAAGATGGTAAAATACTTAAACTAGCTTTATTCATAAGAGATATAGTTCAAGATCTTCACTAGGTATATGTCATTTTAAGAATAGTTGACTCATCAAACACTGTTCTTTTTTCCTTTTTAAAAGTATATTTTAAATTATTTTAATATTATTAATAGTTTTCGTTCTTGTGTGCCTTCAAGTCTTCAATGATCTTAGTAGATCCTGTCATGGGATTTTCTTGGCAAGATTTGTTCAGAGGAGCTTTGCTTTTGCCTTCCCCTGAGGCTGAGAGCATGTGACTTGCCCAATGTCACCTAGTGGGTTTCATGGCTGAGCTGGGAATCCAATCCTGATCTCCAGAGTCATAGGCCAACATTCAAACCACTCTGCCTCCATTGTTATAGTTAGAAACATACGAAAAGTCAGCATTAAAACACAGAAGTAAACTGTTAATAGCTTACTTCTGTGTTTTATTGTTGACTTTTATATGTTTTAACTATATCATAATCATTTTAATTTGTAAGATATCTTGAGTCTCAGTCTTTCAGAAAAAGTGGGGTATAGATGATGGATGATGATGATGATGATGATGATGATGATGTTGATGATGATGATGATAGCAGCCAATAAGGGCAGCTGAGAATGTGAGTATTTGGGTTTGAATGAGTGAAGCTGATTGTAGTTTACATTACACCAACTTGGATTGATGTAGCCCTGGTGGCCCAATTGTTAAATTCCGGTACAGCAGCCACAATGTTGTGATGTGTATCGAACTTGTTGGGGGCAATTGGCTTACACATTGTAAACTGCTTAGAGAGTCCTTAGTTCACTCTGAAGCGGTGTAAAAATGTAAATGCTATTGCTATTGGACTGTAGAATTGTATAACAGAAAATGATTGAGGAGGAGTGGCTATATTCTCTTCTGTTATAAAAGTCATTCTTACAGTTTGTAAATTGCAAAAGTAAAGGGCACTGTTCCATTTTCCCTTCAAGAGCACATACAAAAAATGACAAAACGTCAGCAACCAGGGGTTTGATGATCAGCCAAAGAATCCAGCTGTCCCAGTAGGGAAACTCCCTGGAAAAGAGAGCACATAGGGGCCAAGGCAAACATTTGTAATGCTAATTATCTTTTTAAAAAGCCAGTATTCAAAGTGTGGGTTTTGTTCTGTGTTAATGCTATCATTATAATTAAATTACAGAGGAAGAAATTGGCAAGCCTACGTTGCTTTAAGAACATAAGAGCTGCCTTCTTAGAGCAGGCCAAGGTTTCATCTAAACCCAGTGCTGTATTGCCAATAATAGTCCATCAGCTACCTCTGAGAAGTGTGTAAGCTTGGCAGGACAGCAGCACCCTTCCCTAGCTGTTTCCCCCAACATTTTTGCTTATTTTCCTAAGTTAACATTAATTAAGGTGCAACACTGTAGCTGTGTTTATGGGCCTTCATCATCTTTTTATGAAACTATGTTCATTGTAACTTGTTTTGCAGGTTGGTAAAATTTTGCTTTTAATTCCCTTTATGCATCATCTTTTTGAATGCTGTCCTTGTTTCAGTAACAACAAACAACAAAATTACATCATTTTGTGCCACCTAATCTGTTATATGTTTTTTTTCTCTCCCTGTTTCTCAGAGCTACATACATGGAAGCAGCCAGGCACAGTTTGTTGCAGAGTCTCATATTATCCTGCTCCTGAGTATCCTTCAAATGTTGATGGATAGAACAAGGCAAGCCAAAGCAGAGTCCGCTATTAAATGAAATTGCATTGACAGTGAATAGCATTGAGATTTTGAACAGGTTTGATCATTTTCTGCCTATTTACCTTATGATTAAGATGATGCCCAATATTTTTGCTGTAGAGAATCTACAGCAATTTTTGCTTCTCCTCACCACCCCCTTGTACTGCAGTCATTTCATTTTCTGCATTCTACCTGGTTTCCTGATAGCATACTATCTGTTCTTATTCTTTTGTATCAAAATTCAGACCTGCTTATAATGTACTGACATCAGTTCATAGTGTCAGTGATGGTAGTCATCAAGCAATAAGCTGACAGTTTTGTCTCTTGATAAACCTGTCTGTCTTAACTAAAAAGAGTTTGTTTGTATAGTCTGAATATACAGCTTAAAAGTGGAAGCCAGTTTCAATTTCATGCCTATGAGCTCATAACATAGGCATACATGTGTGTGCACATGTGTGTGTATATACCCATGGACCTCACTGTGTGATCAGGTGTCTACCCCTGTACATCTTAAAGTATTAAGTGGATGGATGGATCACAGAGGCAAAGTATGTATCATCTGTGTATCCACTCAGACAGTGCATTCCATACAGAGAAGCAAATAACAGCCAGACAGGAAATGGATTTAAAGACCACATCTTATTAATAAATAGAATATAAAAAGAACCTGAGTGGGAATTCCATTCTGAACAAGCCAGAAAGCTCAAACAAGCCATTGAGAAGGTCTCCCAGGCCCAGAGGAGGGAAATGTAAAATTCATGCCTCTTCCCTAGGTCCTCACTGATTCCAATGTAAGGAGACCTCCCATATCAAGCCACATCGGTACCTTGGAACTGTGAATGGGCAAAGAACGTTGGTACAAATGGAGATCTCTGATACTGTCCCTAGGTTCCCAAAGCTTGTACTGCAAGACTTAGGAACCACCAATCATCTTTAAGGTGCCTATGGATACTAATCAATCCAAAACCCCATGAAACCCCTAGACAACGCTACACAACAAGCCAAATATGACCAGATTATTCTAACCAGTATGTAATGTTTAATCATATTTTGACTAAATGCTTCTGAAATCAAAAGGGAGAATGGATGGATGATTAATCCCTTTCCCATCTCCTGCACTACTGTGTCATCCCTCCTTGTCTAAAACTCTCACACCAGCTTGAGGTTCCCAGCAAGTGAGGCTTCTACACACACTTGGATGAGTGCACCTAAGCTCATAACTATATACCTCCCTTGGCCTGTGCAAACAGCTTCATCTCTTAGAATAGTTCCCTCAGTGTAGTAATTCAAGTGACGTGCAAAAAGTGTGTGGGTCAATATTTTTTGATGCAAAGCATTTACAATTGGGGAAGGATTTAAAAATGATTCTCATATGCATTCAAATGTTTTAAAAACAGATTGTATATTTTGTCTAAACTGCTATATTTAATTTATAGCTATTGCAGAGTTGTATGATATTACTAAAAAAAGTTTTCCAGTATACTCCAATACTTTGCTTTTATCTTTCAGATTTTCTCTATTAGTAGTACATAGATAAATTTGAAGTATTTCACAAATGGAAGCTAGCTAAATGTATGTGTGTGTGTGCACGCGTGCATTTACACTACTGCAGTAGGTTCTGTTCCTCATATAGAGCAATTTACATAATTAGAGAACATGCCTAGAATAGGGGTGTATATTCTTGCTTGGTTCATTCTTTTGCATGAGCTGGAGAAACTGATGGTTTATTTTTAATTTATTTCTGTTTGCTTGTATGATAGGAAGATAATTTCCTACCAGTAGTGATGAGAGTTCTCACAACTGTGAGAATTATTTTTGCACAAACTGTACAAAACTAGGATAGCTACTGCTTTCTTGCATGGACCTTTTAAAATGACAAGCACTGGTGGGTTGTTTGCATCTTTTCAGGCAATCAGACAGTCCTTTTTTGTGCTTGCTCTGTGTGCATGTATTTGTGGGTGTGGGTCTGGGTGTTGGATTAGCTTTGCAAAGGAAAAGACACTAGCACTGATCAGATACATTTTGTGTAAATATCTAAAACTCAACAAAAACCACCCTCCTTGCCTTGTCACAGTGGAAGCAACAATTTTTCAGGGGTCAGTGATGGACTCAAGAAGAATACAGTTGGTCCTACATATTTGTGGGGGATTGGTCCCTTGCAAATAACAAAAAATAAAGTCCTATTAGTGCCAGTGACACCAACATGCACACAGCCATGTTGGCATGCTGCATGCAGGCACCGTTATTGACAACAATGAGACGGAGCCATTTGCCAATGCTCCATTCAACTAAAGGCTAGTTCTCTGATATGGAGGGCTGACTGTACATAATTTTACAGAAATACTTCATAGCCCTAGCCTCGACACAACAAAAATATGAGCAGTCCGTTGTTATGTGTGTTGAAGCTCTTTCTGTGCACCAGGGCTATATTTTCTCTTTCAGATGCCTTAATTGGTTAGTGGAATCCCCTTCCACACTGTTGTTTTCCTTCTGTAGATGTAAGAAAGCCACTGGACTTAATATGTCATTCTTATAACTTTTTTGGTTTGTATAAATTATTTAAACTAGGCTGCCTACTAAAATTGTTGATAGAACAAATAACTTCACTTGACATCTTAATGCATCATCCAGCATAAGTCTTGAAGGTTTTATTTCATGATCACACCAAAAGATGGACTGCAAAAAGATTTCAAATGCAATCTGCAGTCTTCCTTATGAACATTTATTAGTTACACTTTAGAAAATTTATTTTCTTTATCTTTTTTATAAACATCAATAATTATTAGAAGCTCTGATTTCTTTTCCTTTAAAAAATATTCATATCAAACAAAAAAGTGATGAAGTCAGTGTGCATAATAGTGCTTAATGGAGTCAAACACTTGCTTTTTAACTCAATCTATATAATGTGTGTCAAGTTGTTGATTTGTTAGATGCAGTATAGAGGACATGACAAGACTTGCATATTTATTTTCTTATCCATACCTCATTGTCAAACTGTGTGGGAAAGCTACTTGGTAGATAGCCTTCAGACACTCATCTAATTTGCATTTGGTTGAATCACCCAGAGGAAGCTATCAATTTATCTCCTCCTCCAATAAAACACTAAGTGACTGTGTTGAAAGGCAAAGGTCTATAATCTGTTTCATAAAACTTAATAACATCACAAACAGTATGCTGACTCAGACTGAGCATCTGTTAGTCCAGTATCCAGTTTCTATTAGTAGCCAACCGGATTGTCCTGGAAAGTGTTACAGGTGAGGCACAAAGGCAACAGTGATTTCCTTACTTTTTGCCTTCCTAGTAGCTGGTATTCAGAGATGCTGGAACCTGAAATTCTCTTTAGCTATTATGGCAGAAGAGACCTGACATCAATAATGTTTAGAATCACATTTCTCAATTTAAAGTCCAAAGTTTTTTGTGAACAAGCAGATATGGTAACTAACTACTATCATTATTTGCAACTGAACAGAGATGTTTTGCAGTTCAAGAACATATTTCAGAGTGGATAGGAAGCTTTGGAGGGTGGATCATCCCAATCTAATCCCTTTGAAAATAATAATTAAATAATTAATTCAGTAATTAAAAACCTGTTTCAGTATTTCTGATTCTTGATTTCATCCTGGATTGCTCCAACCGATATACGTAGGTCCTAATGGCTGCATTGCTGCCTTTTCCCCATGATACTTCACACATGACCAGTACTGAACTAGACTCATAGAAATCTGCCATGTAGATGCATTACTAGGGATAGCAATGCCTGTTAAATGTATAATCTGTTGCCAATATCGTGTCACTTGAAATGTACCACCCTGCTAGGGTTGCCATATCCCGGTTTCTGCCTTGCTGTTAACGTTTTTTAACCGCTTGTTAATGTCCTGGCCCAAGTTTGGAGCCAGTCCTGGATCCCACCTCCTCCTCCTCTGCCTCCTCCCCCACCGTTGACCCCTGCTGCGCTTTCAGCATGGCAGCGGTGACATGCAAAGCCTAGATGCCTTGCTAGGCCTCACTGGGATTGGGGGACTCAGGGTGGGGTCTGCACAGCCATCTGCGGTACAGGACCTCAGTCGGCCAGCTGGGCCCCAAGGAGGGAGGCCTCCATGAGAAGCCCTCTCCTCCAACGGTGGCAGAATCTGCTTCCTCAGATGCGTTTAATCTCAGAGGTGCTCCAAATCTATATGTCTTTTAACTTTATTGTTGTTGGTAACTGAAAGAAAGGAGTTGGCAGCATGAGCTTCCCTAGACTAAAGTCCGCTTCCTCAGATGCATTTAGTCTCAGAGGTGCAACAAGATCTTTGAATTCTACTTTCTCAGATGTATTTTATTATGTTTGTTGTTGTGTGCCTTCAAATTATTTCCAGAGAGGAGGAGCTGCATTTCAACCTTCTGTCCAGGAAGAATGTCAAAATCTTCTCCATTTTGAGCATGACTAAGAAGCATGGATTTATATTAATAGGTTTTTGGTTTTTTTAAAAAAAAATAAGGATTTATATTAATCTTTTTTAAAAAAAAATATTGTTTTTGGCTTTTAGTTGGTTGTGTCCTCCATCTTTCTTGAATGTCTTACATTTCAGGGGAAATTTTGTCTGCGTTTGTTCTACATGTTGGGCTAAATTTTGTGTTACATTTTTTCTCCGTGGTAGAGAATTTTGGTGGTAGAGGATTATGGCAACCCTACACCCTGCATGTCATTCATACCAAAATATTTTTTCTCTGTTCCCTGCTTCAATTATGTAGAGACATTCTGGAGTCCTTCAGTAGCATTAGTCTTGTTAGTTACAATACAATTTATTGAGTAGCCCAAGGGCCGTTTCAAAATACTAGTAACATAATAAAAAGCAGTATCACACAGCTATATATAAAATGTAAATACAGTGCACTAGGTGCAATAAACCTCCATACAATATAAATACATATGCATAACCTAAGCATGCACCAGAACCAGAACATGCACTACTTGTATACAGCTTATATGTATCTAAAAGATATACAATATGTGCTAAAGGATATACTAGAAAACAGATAAAATAAAATAGTTAACAATTAAACAGTAGTATGTAAGATAGTTACCATAGGGAATAAAACAGAATTAAAATTGGAATTGAAATGGGAGGCAAAAGTAACATAAAATATCCGTTGACATACATCAAATCTGTTCATCCCCCTTACAATTAACACCAATCATTCCAACATATCTAGATCTCAACAGCGATGCTTTATGAAGGAACCGAGCTGTAGCAATAGAGATTTTTGAATCTTGTCCACTCATAAAGTATGATGTTCTGATGTGGGTATCCCAGTATATTGTTCGTTTAATATAGGGATGAAGATATTGATCCCTTTCTGCTTGGTACAAATTACAACTAAACAAAATGTGTGCTAGATCCTCAATTTCATGATCCCCACAAATACAAATTCGTTCGTTATAAGGGATACCCTGGAATCTTCCATGTCTTACCATGGTATCAAGTTGGTCGAATCTTGCTCGGGTAAATGCCTCTCTGAGATGTTTAGGGATCTGTATTTTTAGATAAGATGGCATTTGAAAGGACCGTTTGTATTGGCTCAACCATTTTAAATTGCCTACCCTACTGAGTGTGGCTATGTCTTCTTGAGCCGCAATGTCCAAAATTCTCTGTCTTGCACCCTTTCTTGCTTGATCATTCATAGTACAAGCTACAGGGAGGCCACAGCTCTTTATAAAGATTAACAGTTGCCAGGACCATGCAGATTGCAATTGAGAGTGCAACTGTTCTAATAAGCATAGTCTAGGAAGTCTGTTTGGCTCCATTTCATTAATTTTACACCAGTAATTGAGCACTCTGATTTTAGCTTGAGAGCAGATAGAATAAATTTCTAATTCCGCTCTCACAGCAGCTGCTGAGGTCCTTTTATCTACTCCTAGGATACTTCTCAGATGTTGAGACTGGGCTAGTTCTGCTACTGTGGTGGAATTTAGACCCCATACTTCTGCTGCATATAAAAGCATAGGTGTAACCTTAGCTTTGTATACATTAATTATTGGGGCTAGGGAGCCTGGGTACTTGTTGACTTTTAGTTTAAGAATGAGATTCATACGTGCCTTTAGTCTTGTTGCAGTAACTAGTAGCAGTTACTAGGGCTAGTCCACTTTAGCATGCTGGTATCTTATCTCTCAAGAAACAAGTGGCATAGCATTGCATATGATTATACAAGGACGTGGAGGAGAAGTTTAGATGCTACTCCCCATGCATAAATCATTTCAGTAGCACAGGCTTCTAATATCCCTTTTGTTTTCTTGACAACATTCTTGCTTAAGACAGTTCTCAGGTAGTGCAGAATTAAGTCTGTAAACGTACTCATAAGAGGCTGTCAAAGCCTGCTGCCATAAGCTTACAGGGATTGCCCTCCTGCTCCTCCTGCCGCTTCCATCTAGCAGGTTTTCTACAGTATTGAACATTATGCCTGTCTCATTTACATCAAAGCAAATCCAGGGTAATTCTGTCAAAGTGTATTCATTTAGGCCTGTCTAAAGCTTGCTTAAGGGATAACAAGGCTCACTAAGTCAGTTTTCTCTTGCACAGCAACATTTTGCAAGGTAAACTTGCCAAAAATGTGGCTTGTCTTCCCAGAAATGATATAGATTGGCTTCTGTCTGCATATTTCTTTACATGCGGATGCGGTGCATCTGAGGACAGGTATTTTCAGGGGAAGAAAAATTAATGCTGAATGTAGTTTGAGAATTGTTTTTTTAGATTTCAATCGCTTTTAATCTGTCATTATAACAGCAGCGCAGTGCCATTTTTCCTCAACATCTGTTCTCATTTATCTTAACCTAGCAAAGCTCTGTTTTCTTTCCTAAGAGCAACAGTACCTTGTTATCAGGTTCAATTGAAAATGAAGCTTTATGTTCTGTAAACATATTTCTCACTAGCTCAGTTAGACAATCATTGCCTGAAGGTACTGTATGTAATTTTCAGAAATAATAGTTTCTGGTTTTAGGCAGGCTTGAATCAATATTACGGTTGCCTTGAGGATCTCTCCTTTTGAGTGTGTGTGTGTGTGTGTGTGTGTGTGTGTGTGTGTGTGTGTGAAATCATCAGTAAATCATGCCAGAAGGTGAAATTCACTTGAGATGGACTAAAGAACTTTAAATACAAGAGAACTGACCAATAGAAGTAAGTTTAAATAGATTCATGTAAGCTAAATCCACTTTTCTTTTGGTACACCAGTATGAAATGATATTTGTTTGGCAATGGCTGTGTTCTAGAAGTTTTACAAAGGGGTGATGTAAAGTTCTTGGCCTGACCCACTTCCAAAATCTGAGCATAGTTTATTCATGGTAACTTGAAAGAGTGTTCTTTTGAATTGTAAACTGCCAATTTGCAGGATCATAGCTCTAATATCTGAATTATATCAGATAGAACCATGTCAAGCGTAGAATTTTGAAGTGCTGAACTCTGGGCCATCATGAAATTCCTGTTCCTGCAGAAGAAAACTCCAAAGGAAATCCATGAGTGTATGATGTAAACATTGAGTGACAAATGCCTGTCATACTCAACTGTGAAAAAATGGTGTGCCAACTTTCAGCATGAGATTTTGAAATTGAAGATGCAGCAAGGTGCAGGAGGCCTTCAACAGTGTCATCTCCTGATTTGTTGAACGTGCTCATGACCTGATTTGAGCAGATCAGCAAATCTCAGCTAATACATCAGGAACAGATTGGGTTTATCATTCATGAGTAGTTGACTATGCAGAAACTTTCAGCCAAGTAGGTACCAAAATGTTTGAAAGCTGTCCAGAAAAAAAATTAAATGAATTTACTTTGCAGCATTCATTTATGCAGCATTTAAGCAATCAAGTCAAAGGGGGGGGGGGGGTTGTTGTTGTAACAACTCATCACCATTGATGGGACATGGTTACATCACAATGATCCAGCGACCAAAGAATAGTCTTTGCAGTGGCAGCACTCGTGTTTCCCATAGCCAAAGAAATTCAAGACTCAAAGGTGAGCAAGAAAGTTTTTCGGGACAAGGAAGGTATTTTGATGACTGACCATTTTCAGAAGAGCCAAACAGTTAATGCAGAATACCAGTATACCTTTTTGCTGTTAACTTTCCAGTTAAAGTAGGCATTGGATGAAAAACAGTGGTCCCATACAGACAGGCCAAAATAAAGCTGCTTCGGGTCACTTTGGAGGTATGCTGTTTAAAAGATGCATGTGTCCTAAGAGTCCGGAACCTGCGCCAAGGCCACGCTCCAGTCCTTAGGAATGCAGTGTGGCTTTGGCATGGCCTCTGGACTCTTAGAATACATGCATCATGTAAACAGCATACCTCCAAAGTGACCCGAAGCAGCTTTATTTTGGCCTGTCTGTATAGGGCCAGTGTTCTCTTTTTGCTGGACAATGAATCTGTTCACAGGGTTGGCAAGACAATTAATGTTTTGAAGACTTTAGAGTGCTTAGACCATTCACCCTACTCACCAGAGCTGTTTCTGTTTCCAAACCTTAAAGAGAGTTTGAAAAGGGGGAAATTTTCAAATAATTTAGAGGTGATAGCAGGTGCAGACCATTATTTCAATGACCAGACATTCATTCATTCATTCATTCATTCATTGGAAGATTTGAAAGAAACTTGAGAAATGATGTGACAAGTGTGTCAAATTTTGGGGTGAATATTTGGACTAGCATGAAAGTTTCATGACTCAGCCTAGGTCTTTACCTTCTTAGTCAGCCAAGTGCTTTTTAGCCCTCCCCTCACAACTTTAGTATTCACAACCTGAATTTCAAATGCATATAAATAAAATAAACTGTCTCCATCTATAATAATTGAAGCCAACAGTTGAATTTTGAACCAAGCCCAAAGAGCATTAAAGCTGAATGTAGAGCTGCCATATTTGTTTTTGTTTTATTTTTCTCTATAGGTAATATTATCTTCCAAAGAACAATGCTTTAAAACAGGTTTAAATAAATAAATAAAACTTTTATTTATATCCCGCTCTTCTGTAGCAAGACAATAAGAGTGGCTCACACTAAAACGTCCACATACAATATAATACATAAAATTACAATATCGCCCCCTAAAAAAGAATTAATATCTTACAATTAAAAGAGTTTTAAAATCAATTTATAATAAAGATAACATTGGCAGGGTGGTAGTAAATACATTGTGTGAGGGGGTAATCAATCTGTGGCCGGGGAATTTATCCGGGAAAGGCCTGCCTGAAGAGATCTATCTTGACAGCTTTTTTGAAGCTGTCTAAGGCGGGTTACAGACCGCCTTAGGACGTCCCATTTTGAAAAAGGGGCATCTCTTCCAGATGCCCCTTATCCTGTTACGGACAGAGTCCGTAACAAATGGCGGCGGCCATTCCACATGGTCACCGCCATTTTGACGTAGCGGATGCTCTGCGTCCGCACGTCATGGCCCGGAAGTGACGCCGTGAGTGCGCGCTTTGGCACTTGCGGCGTCTCTTCCGGGTTGCTGGAAGGAGCACGATTTTCATGCTTCTTTGCAGCGCGGAGGAGTCGCGCAGTTTGGCTGCTGCGACTCCTCCGTGCTGCAACTGGCAGCGGCCTGAGACCGCCCCTTTTGGGCGGTCTGTAATGGGCCACAGTTGGTAATTTGATGGATCTCATCTGGCGGGCCGTTCCATAGCCTGGGAGCAGTTGCAGTTGCAGCCTTTAAAGACCAGATTAACTGCAACCTCCCAGAGGACCTGAGCGTGCAAGGTAGATTGTATGGAAGTAGATGAACATAAACACACTGATGTGCCTCTTATTTTTTTTTTTAATTTCTACTTTCAAAAGGCCTCTTGTGACTTCTAATTATGGGGGAGGTTTGACACCGTTTTGTCCCCCAGACTTGTTTTAGCCTCAGAAAGTTTTGTTTTGTTTTAAAATCAAAGGCAACACTTCTGGTTTTGTAAAAAGCCCCAAGGCCTATACCAAGTTGAAGACAAAAATATGGCAGGATTGTCCCCTATGCCAGCTGAAAAGAATTTGTTTATTTATATATTTATTTAATTTATATCCTGCCTTTTTCCCACCATGGATACAAGAGGGTGTACATACTTAAAAAGTACAATACATTTTTAAAAAATGAACAAGGGTTCTTTTAAGGTTGTTGTTGTTGTTGTTGTTGTTGTTGTTGGGTCAGGGTCGGATATCAGAAGAACTCTTATGAGGCAAGCTTCACCCATTCCTGTGCTAAACTATATTCCCTTGGGAGAAAATTCCTCCTGTAAGAAAAAAAGCTAATATGTCAGGAGAAATGATTTCATTAAGGTATAGCTGAGATTCACAGTAAAACCCAGTATTAGTTTGCTATGTGACAGAGTCTGCCTGTTAGTGACCTCTCCTTGTAATCTCTAATGGTGCTACCTAGCAAGAGCTTTGGAGTTCTTACTGCTGTTGCAGCATTGTTGTTGTGTGCCTTCATGTCATTTCTGACTTACAGTGATCTAAACCGTATCACAGGGTTTTCTTGGCAAGTTTCTTCAGAGGGAGTTTGTCATTACTATTTTTGAGGCTGGAAGTGTATAACTTTCACAGGGTCACCTGTTGGGTTTCATGGCCAAGTGGAGATTTGAACCTTGTTCTCCAGAGTCCATACTCCAATGCTCAAACTACTACACCACTCTGGCTTTCATACTTGACACAAATAATCAAGTCCTGTTTTGCAATCACACGATGGAATTCAGATTGGGAAGGCTTTTCCCATTCCCACTCACTCTTTATCTGTTAGCCTTTCCATTCTGATTCCTTGCTAATGCCTCTCTTGCCCTACACAGCATATGCACCCATTTTGCTATAAATCGAGTAATATTTCTTCATTCTGCCAACAGCATGTATCAAATTTGCTGCACATTTTACTCTAAGCTTTTCACAATGCTTGTTTCAGTTTTCTAGCACCAGAATGCTGAAGATTAGCAACTGTAATTTGTGCTGTTTTCATATTCAGTGTTGCAATAACATCCCACTTAAGGGGTCTCAAGTAATAAATATTTTCTTTATCAAAAGACTTTTCCATTTTTAGCGATGCATTTACTTGTATAGCAAGTGATAAATCTGAAGGTCATTGTTATGGGGATTTACAATAACCTGCAGGGTTTTCACTCCTCATCATTCATTCTTCTCTAAAACATATTAAATGCAGATAAAATGTTGGTAACGAGGCTACTAAAGCAGTTTTCTAATTAGATGTTTTAAGGTCAGTTTTAACATGGCATCTTCTTGCTCTGTAGGCCAGGCTTGAAGAGTTTCTATGTATAACATTAATTCATGGTTTAGCACCATTGATGTTCTTAGCACTTTACCTACTAACAAAGGTAAACAGGGAGAATAGATTATTTTCTGACATGAGAAGCTAATAATCTTAGTCTTAGCTGGGAGATCTCCAAAAGAAGGAGATAATGCAGGAAGAGGAATGTTCAGGGTGATGAGATGACTATGAGGAAATATGGGTATGATTTCCTGCAACCTGCTTCACTCCAGATGTTCTGGACTATTTTTGACTCCCATGAATCCCAGTCAATATCGTCATTAGTGTTTCTGGTTGGGGATAATGGTTTTTGTACTCCAGTACATTAGAAATGTGTTGATGGGGTGCAAATATGTCCTTTTGCAGTTAGAAAGAAGAGCTAAAGTGTCAAGGTAGGAGCTCCACAAAGGCAGGCTTTCAGAATAAACTTGGAAGGGTGGGAGAAAAGTATCACAACGTAAATGGTTTAGAATCCTGTTTGAAATATAAGGCAGTTTTTATTGTATTTTATTTCTATTTATTTATTTCATTTCTAATGTCATAATATGACATAAGACAGGACAACCAGACCAATTAGGCAATAGAACAGAAAGAAGAAGTAAAGTAATTTATAAGAGACATGGGTATCACCTTTTCTTTACAAACTCCTAAACTTGTTTTACTGTATGCCTGTGTTCTACTACTCTAAAGTAAACCCAGATTGCTTATTTTTTTTCAGAGAACAAATCAATGTTTCATCTGATGTCTTGGGTTGTTTGAGTTGGTTTCTTTCTTTGAAAAAAGTAGAATTGTATATCAGTGTTTCAACTTTTATTTGGTGTTCTCCTTTTCAAGCTTTTCAAAACCTATTTTCTCAAACCAGTGTGATTGGCACCTTTCTTAGTAGCTCAGGTGTTATCTCTCTGAAAAGGAAAGATCTGAAAGTCAGTGATCTGTCATCCAGTCAGCTGTAGTTCCGTACTCTGCTTGTTGTACTTGGTCTGGGCTGAAATGGATTTAAAAATTTTACCTTCACGGATCTAATGATTTTAGATAGAATGTCAGTTCTCAGAAGCAAAGCTCATCAAAAATAGTCAAGCATCATAAGAACTTGCCTTTGGGGATTTATTTTAAAAACAATAAACCTGCATCTTTCAAGTGTTTGATATTCCTATTGGAATTATGTGCTCAGAGTGGAATTATGTACTCACATTGGTTCTGATAATTCCACTCTTCTAAATAACTGAATAACATATTCCATTTTTAAAAAAGAAAATAATGCTGCTTCAAGTGAATTCCTTGAAATTCCTGTGAGCACTAATATTTATTTGCCTCTTTTTGGACACAGGAATATGTTATTTTATAGCCTTGGAAAGATCATATTAGCTATCTCAAAGAGATAATAAGAATGACTGCTTGGAAAAAATGAGAAAGCAGATGAAAAAGTTGGATGCACAGAAATATTGATAGAATCATAGAGTGAGGGTTTGGGGATTTCCAAACATATCCATGATGCCCCAAATATATAGCAAGGAATGGATACAGCTTGCAAAGAGAAATAGGTCATTGGAAAAGAGCTTGTTCTGTAAGTCACCTTGAGTCCCACTCTTGGGAAAAAGGCAAGATAGAGATAAAGTGATTGGTTTACTGATTGACTGAATGAGGTTTAGAGTAGCATGCGGCCCAAGTACAATTGTCATCCATGCTTGTCTTAACCCATTCTAGACCCAGGAGGGACTGGAGTCCTTTTGACAACAATCTACCTTGCCAGCACAAAACATACAAGGTGGACTGATTGGGGAACCAACTGTTTTAGGCCTAATTTGCCCATATTGATGGGAAGGCCTGATCAATTTAAGCTTTTCACACTTTTCTGTTCACATTTGATGTCATTTACTGTCACCAGCAGTGGTAACAGTGGTCCATTCATGTATTAATATTTGTACACAAGGGACATATATCTGAGGTGAGCATGTTGCTCACAATGTAATACATATGCCAGGATATATGGTAAATAATAATAATAATAATAATAATAATAATAATAATAATAATAATATTTATTTGTATACTGCCCTGTGGCGAACCAATCCGGGCGGTTGACAACAGTAAATATAACAAGAGTAAAATATAAAATTAAAAACATTATAATCCCTCCCCTCCTTAAGAAAGTATTAAAAAATGAGAGATTAAAAAACACAATATCAAAACATAAAACATAATTAAAACAAATTAGAAACCCTGGTGTCCCTCTGGAGATCCTCGACCATCACTAAAGATGGGGCCACGAGAGGAAAAAGGGGATCAGGGAGCCCAGGCCGGGATGGTTAATCTGGAAAGGCCTGCCGGAAGAGATCCGTCTTGACAGCTTTTTTAAAGCTGTCTAATGATGTCAACTGATGGATCTCATCCGGCAGGTCGTTCCAGAGTTTGGGGGCGACAGCATTTGAGCATGACTAAGCATGTGTAGAAAGTGCACTATTAGAGCTTCTTGTTGCATCAGTGGCTTTGTTTAACTCCCTGAAAAGCTTCCACTTATGTGGTTTCATTTGCATAATGCATAATGCACAAATATTTCACTTTCCAAGGGGGATATGTTACTTGTTCATGTAAACATGCTACAGGGCAAAATTATATGGCTGGATGTTATTTGTAAGTGACATGAGAGCAAATATAAGAGAAGTGACAACTGCTTCAATCCACATTCATGCAAAGGGGCACTACTGGCAGTATATTAACCTATAATAGTTGGGTTGAGTGTCACTGAGTGCTATTATTGATTAGTTGTGGCTATTGATTTACATTCTTCCTTAACCATGAACTTGTTTTTTTGGCCTTTGAAAAATTGCATTTGGTGTTAAGCCTCATGTCTCTGATTTTAAGTCTCAGGTCCCTGATTTTATACATTTGGAATGATACATACTATCATGACTAAGCTGTCGTATAAATAGAATGCATCTACACTGTACTCAAACTGTATTATTTCTACAGCGCAAATGAACCCTATAAGAGAAATTATGCTGCATTTCACATGTGCTTTTGTTCTGTAATCAAGAATAATTCAGTATGCTACTTGAATTATGTTTTGTGTCTTTCTGCCAGAAGGGAATATTACTATGCATTTCAAACAAATTGCACATAAACACATGTCAACTACTGAGCATAGTCCTTACACAGAAATTTGGGTTTTCCACCCATATACAGTGGAGCTGACAAAGGCTTCAGTGTGTTTCTGTATGTGCAGCTTCCTCTGTTATGGAGAGCCTTCTTTCTCCCTTTCAGCACCATAGAATTCTCAATTACATACAGAGTTGTTTAAGCACCTTCAAGAGGCAGGCTTTAGATGTGCTTTGAAATGCATATACTGCACAAGTGTTTGGTGGGATTGGAGAGAATCGGAATCTTTATGTATGTTTCCCTTACAATTATAACTGCATGGGATCATTCTTATGAATACTAGAATAGTAAGTCATAGAGTTGGGGAAAAGAATAGAGGTTAACCTTTCCAATTTCTTGCCATTATAAGAAATCCATTACTGAGTCATCTCTGAAAAGGGGTAATTTAACCTCTACTTTAGTACTAGCGAAGAAAAGTCTACCACAGACCAAGGCAGTCCATTCTATTTTTGAGCAGTTTTTACCATCAAGATGTTATTTCCAATGTTCCTTTTCCTTGTTTCAGTCCATTAATTCAAATCCTATCCTTTGGAACAAAAGGAAAAAAATGCTCCAGCATCTATGTGGCACAGTCACATATCAGAAGACTAAACATAGTTCCTTCAACTTTTTCTCATAGGAATTGGTCTCAGGCTCCACTCTTCATCACCCAGCTAGATATATTACTTTTCCTTTCTTTTTCCTCATCTGCCTAGTTTAGATATAGGTCAGATTCTTTCCTATGCTATATTCTTTTTGATTTTATGTTAATAGATCATGCCAACAAAACACAGAGTAATAGATTGCTCTCCAACACCATCCTAGGCATTTTATAATCCAAATATGAATTATGTCAGAGTGTCTGAAAAAGTCATATTAAATCAATGGTTTTCAACCTTTGGTCATCCAGGGTGGTTGTTGGGGATTTTTTTTTGGGGGGGGGGGTATTTTGTTGTTGTTATTGTTGTTTTGTTTTTGTTTTGTTTTGTTTTACTTTCCTCATCACTGGCCATACTGGCTGATGCTTCTGGGCTTTGAAATCCAAAACATCTGGAGGACCAGAAAATGAGAACCACTGAATCACATATGACTTTTCTAAAAAAGGAATTGTTGTAAGCCTGATAACCAGTATGCAAACATAATTGTTTGTGCAGTGACTGCTTTTAAAAGGTAACAATGGCCTGTTACAGACAGCCCAAATAAAGCTGCTTCGAGTCACAGTGGAGGTATGGTGTTTCAATGATGCATGCATCCTAAGAGTCCAGAAGTTGCACCAAAGCCATGCTCCAGCCCTAAGGACTGGAGTGTGGCTTTGGTGTGGCTTCTGGACTCTTAGGATACATGCATCATTGAAACACCATACCTCCACTGTGACTCGAAGCAGCTTTATTTGGGCTGTCTGTAACAGGCCAATATGAAAGCTACTCTATATAGTGTACCCTTGTTACCCCAAGTGCTCCATACCATGCCCATCCTCTTGATATTTCAGTAGTGTGCAGAGAACCACCATCCCATCAAAAGGACTGATCTGAGATCTTAAAGACTAGGGAGGAACAGCACGCTTGCTACCCAGTAGACTGTGCCCTTGAATCAGGCTTAAGGGCACTTGAGTTGAGGACAAATCAGAATTTCAGGGAACAGCTCAGAAGATGAGAAGGCATTGCGCAGAAACAAGTTCCAATAAACTGATCCTGTAATGCATTATGCTGTGTAGTGGCAGGGAAATTTTAAATGCTGTAATGAAAAGTTATAGAAAGGCTTCCCATTAGTATTTAGCATGTCTATTTGATGTATCTCTCTTACAACACAAAGTGCATTGGTTAATTGATACCCCAGTACCATTTCTCTGTCTTTATTAAGAATCTCCATCACTCTCTTTAAGAAGAAGGTGTTACTTGTATTAGATCAGAAGGTTCAAAAGGTAGTTGTTTCACAGGAGTCTTCCAATTCTGTTATGTTTCTAGACAGTATGCTTCAGTTGCAATTACAGTCTTTTAGGGACTTTGCCACTTTCACCTGAGTTGTGGCAAAACCCAGAACTGGGAGGAAGACAAGTTCTGAAGTTCCACAGCAGGGAATATTCAGGTTCTGTGTGCTTTGACTGTACAGAATGGTGTGGCTCCCTTCTTCACTGTGCTCCCAGTGTAGTATATAAAGGAGTCACAGCACGGCTGTGGAGCCAGAGGTTTTATATCTCAGGCTGCAAAGATGTCATCTACTCAGCTGCTTCAGTCAGAAAGTATAGTAAGCTTAACCATCAGGGTGCTTTTGTCCCGTTTTTGGCAAGTACGGATCATGTGCTAATCATGTTAGGGTAAGGACTGAATGATAGGTCAGTTTTCCTGTGGAGACCAGATTGACAGGTTGCTTTGGCTGCTGCTTTCGGCTTGCTTTTACTCATATAAAATGGCATGAGCTTGAAGAGATTCAGCATGGAAGTTACTGTGTGTGTTGTGTGCCTTCAAATCGTTTCTGACTTAAGGCGACCTGTCTTGGGGTTTTCTTGGCATGATTTGTTCAGAGGAGCTTTCCCATTGCATTCCCCTGAGGCTGAGAGCATGCCACTTACTCAAGGTCACCCAGTGGGGTTTCATGGCTGAACAGGGAATCAAACCCTGTTTTCCAGAGTCATAATCCAACACGCAAACAACTATGCTCTCTTACCCATGAAAGTTACTACTGGCTCTTAACTTTTGACATTCCACGACAACCACTACAGGCGTTTCCTCTCTGAGAGACTGTGCTGAAGGGAGGATTATGCAACCATTGGGAACCTAAAAGTGTTGGGAAGCTGGCAGCATTCTTTGCCTCATTGGCCATGCTTGCAGGCACTGACCTCTTCCATGGTGCCAGGGTTTGACAAATGTTGGTAATTATTGCCCTATGAATAAATGAATTCAATAAATAATGGCTTGGGTTAGATTTGGAGCCATTGTGAAGCTTTAGATTTTGCCTTACACTCATTTTCTAAAAATTAAAATGGATACTTGAGTGGCCAACATGAGCCAGTGACCTTTTATTTATTTATACATTTGTAATTTATTTGCTCATGATACCTTGGCTCAGATGTAGCATCTGGTTTTTCAGTGAGATTTTACTTTTTCAATTTTCCAGCTGAGTTACCTGAAGGACAAGGAGGCCAGTTGTCTACCTGTTCACATACAATGAGTGAGCGACTTACCCAGTTTTATTTTTATGCCTTACAAATAATAAATAATAATAATAATAATGCATGACCACATGTGCCAGTGTCCCTTACATTCCTGAAGGTCATTTTCTTTAGTCTTTGATTTTGAATAAATAAGTACCTTTGATTTTAAACAGGTGTGTCCTCCATCATAGCTTGGAGCTTCCTTACATTTCAGGGGGAAAGCAGCCATCTTGATGGCCCATGCATTTCATACTCGAGGAAGCAGGTGGGGTGGGAGGATGTGCCCCAAGATTCCTCCCAGATATATGAGGTTTGTTTAATTACTTTCTGATATCTCCAGGGGGGAAAAATGGATTCTTCCAATGCTCTGTTGTTTTTACTGTTATTTCTGAATTTTGTATGGCTGCTGTAGTTTCTTGGAGATCTCAGTTCTTTCATGTCTTTGTCCCCCAGCCCCATCTACATTATGAATGTGCATGTGTACGCAGAGTGAAAAAATAAATGGCCACAAAATGTGGTTTGCACATACAGCTGTATTAAGATGTAATGCATACAGTTGCTCCTCACCTAAAACAATGCACAAAAGGACCTTGTTGCATTTGTACATATGTTTGCTTCTAGTTTCCTTTCTTTCTTTGCAGTGATTTATCAGTGCACAGCTAAACACAGTGGCAATGTATAATAGAAAAGAAAAGATCCAAAGAATTAAAAACTGCTGCAAAACAGTACTTAAATTTTGATTCCAAATTTTTTGCCAGATTCTTCTAGCTAAGGTAAAATTCAGAAACACGGGAAACCCAGAGAACAAGCAAAGTATGAAGTAGAGAAAAGCATTTCATTTCATCAAGTGTATCACATTGCTAATTATTTTGTTTATTATATCTTACCATTCATGGGTAGGAGGAAACATTGACTTGATTCTCTGACCTAGCCACCTAAAATACCTTGGGGAAGGAAGCAGGGAGGTATAGATGCAGATGCCGCTATCAAATTTAAATAACAAAGGCAGGGAGAATAAAACCAAAAAAGTCCCATCATGACATGGGACAGCATGGGTTCTTATTAAAAATTAAAAGCATATCTATCTTGTGTTCCCTGTATGAGAAGCTCAGCTGATAACCATTCATGTTTTAGTTCTCGACTTATTCCAGGGATTATGAGCCCCCCCCCATCTTTTAAAACAAGAATAACAGCAAACAAGAGGAGACAAGCTCCACATGATCTAAGATGTCAACTGTTTATTTTGAATAAACAGTTGAGCACATGGAGCTTGTCTCCTCTTCTTTGCTGCTTGGCTATGTGCTTTCAGTTCCTTACTACACTGTTCCACATACAAAACAAGAATAAGTCAAGAAGGTTGAACTGATTGTTTTTAAAAGTTTTGATAGACAGAAACACTGTCCCCAGTTAAGCAAGCAGTAGATGTTGAAAGATATTATTAAGAGTGCAGACAACTACAAAAGCCGTGATGACAAAAAAAAAGGTAAAGGTAGTCCCTTGACATGAATGTCATAACCGACAGTAGGGAGCGGTGCTCATCTCTGTTACTAAGCTGAAGAGCCAGCGTTGTCTGAAAATGACTCCAGTGGTCATGGGGTGAGCATGACTACACAGAACGTTGTTACCTTCCCACCAAAGTGATTCCTATTCACCTACTTATATTTGCATGCTTTCGAACTGCTAGGTTTGCAGAATCTGGGACTAGTGATGGAAGCTCACCCCATCTTGCAGCACTCAGGCCTCAAACTGCCAACCTTACAATTGTCAGAATTGGCGTCTTAACCACTAAGCCGCTGCATCCCTCTGTGATGAAAACCACCATTACCACTTGGGATTTATTGGTTATTGGAAAACTCAGTTAGAGATGGAAGCAAGCTTGTGATGCTCAGTTTACCTCAGTCTTTTGAGTGAAGGAAATATTACCATCCAGTAGGATAGATGTAAGCTTGATCTTGCCCTCTTGTTTGGACAAAATGAGGCCCTCCTTGGCAGAGAAGGTGGATTGCCTCCCAACTTGTGTTTTTAGCAGCTTCTAAAAATTGAAGGTGGCTATATAAGATTCAGCCTTACCTTATGTGGAGAACAAAACTTTGCCTTTTAAAGGGATTTTGTACTGGGCCTATGGATCCATGCAGTGGTGCACTCAAGGATGTGAGTAATTTGGGCTTTCATAGTTGGTATTTGTATAATATTTCATACCTTCCAAATGTCCTGATTTGGGCAGGGCTAGTTTCTATTGATCCTCTGTGGTCCCAATTTTTAAGCTGCTTTTAAAATGTCCCAGTTTCTCTCTGTTCCTCCCAGGTTCGTTCTTCATACTTAGCTTATTTCAATTTATGCAATCTGAGTTCAAAGTGCAAAAGTAGTGTGCATTCAGTTAAGGGGATAAGAGTGGAGACAGTGGAGTTTTCCCTTTCCCTGCAGACTCTTGAAAAAGCAAACTGCTACAACCTTTTGTGTTCTTCCACATTAATACGTTTTGCCATCCTGATCATGTTCTGATGTTGTTTGGCAACACATGTCCTGGTTTTCTTATGTGAAATGTTGGCAGGTATGAAGGTTTAAAAAACAACAACCTCAGATTCTACATCTATAAATGTATTGTGTATGTTTCATCATGGTACACTAGTGGTTTTGTTTTATTCTGGTAATCCTAAAATTTTAGTAGATTAGCCCCAAGCTTTTTTAACTCACTTATTTTCATTGAAGACAGTTAATCATATGTGTGACTTTCTCCCACTGCAATCAATGTGGCTTTTTAAATATATCTTCCTCGGAAGACGTGCCAATCCTGTCTTTTCACCCTGAAAAATCCCACACAGAAAGACAATAAAACATATTCAGTTTAGAAATTGGAAGGGTGACTTGTTTAATGTTTCTATCTTCACCTTTTCCAAGTCCTTGATGGACATATCTAGTCTCATATTATTAGCCATTGTAAAAATTATTAATAGGACATGATAAAAAAAAAATCCATAACACGCAAATATACCATTGAGTGTTTACAACAAAGGTAATGCTGAGTGGATAGTTTTTTTCCATTAGCTTGCATACAAACAATGCAATTTTTTAAAAAGTAGATTATCAAGTGACAGGGTTCTTTCTTCTCCCCCCTTCCCCTGAAAGCTAAAAATAGGTCCTATGATATATCAATCCCCTTGCATTGTTATATGCCCACTGCATGGAACAGATGTTAATTACAGTAGTAACAGTTGCCTTTCATGGATACTTTTTCAGGCAATTATGTGAACAGCTTAGGATCCTGGCAAATTAGTTAAAATTATTTTATCATTATGTGCTTGTTTGCATTTGTAAAAGCTAGCAATTAAGAGTCTAAAAATGGCTAGTGACTGAAAACACTTGCCGCTGCAATGATTTTACTCCATTCTTGTGGCATATTAGAGAGATACTATCCATCTCAGAAACAGTGGTTGAGAAACAGCATACTGCATGCTATCTAAATGGTTTAGTATGCATCACTTAATCAGAGAATTAATGTAATTATTTTTATGCACCCTGTATCTGTCTCCTGGTGACATTCATTTTGTACTACCAGAATTGCTACATGAGTTTTCAGGCATCTTGCAGGTCTGAGGACTTTACAATGCTTACCTCATGTAACAAAACACTATTAGTGTACTTGGATTCCTTAAATCTTTTGCTATTCTATTTTCATGATTTAGACAAATCTAAAAGCCACAGAAGTTACGGATAGAGTGTGGATGAAATGTAGGAAATATTTCTGTTTTAATTCTCCCTTTTCTCCTGACAGCTTTGCATATATTTACAATTCATAAACAGAATGTGCTTAATACTTTTTTAAAGGCCATAAAATCAGTACTTCCTAAGTTTAGAGATGCTTTGTGTTGGCGTTGAGAGATTTCTACATTTTCATTGTTTCCTTGACAGCAATAATAGATGCTGCTATCACCATGGGAATGGTTCTTTTGAATGAAGCTGCTACCTCCAAAGGAGATGTTGGTAAAAGGAGAAGTAAGTTCTTCAGTGTTCTGAGTCAAATCATCACAATTGTTTTGATGACATCCAAACATAACAACATCTACTTATGGCTTGCCTGAAAACTCAAACTTTTTAAGTGTGTGTTCAATTTTTCTAGTATTTCCAAATACATCTCTATATTCACCAATTCATGTGAATTATATATTTGTGATATAACAACATGAGCTTGGGATCCAAGGAGCCTCCTGAGTGATGGCCCTAGTGTTTGAAAAGCATTTCATCAAGTAAGTTAAAGAAGTGTTGCTTCATTGGTAGAAGAGATGAAAACAGTATTTCTTATTGTTCATTCCCATCAGGAAAAATAATATAGCAAGAACTTTGTGCTGTTTTCTCTCATTATTTGACATGATTCACCAATCCTTGTTGGAGGAAATGTATAAACATCTTCTTCGGCATATACAAAGTTCTTGCTATATTATTTTTCCTGATGGGAATTTTATCACATATCTTGGAAATTTTTTACTCTGTGCGTATGTGGAATAAGTCAATCTGCTCTTCTGGAACAGCTCTTCAACTAATCTGTGTTTTATTTTAACCCCAGCATCATTATTCTATCCTATGCCTTTTCCAAATCCTGCCGTAAAATGTCCATTCCCTTTGCATTCTCAGATATCTTCATGTTTTGTTTAACTGTTGTGAGATTCTGAACTGATACTGTGATCTCTTTGAACTGTTTCTCAGCAAGCTCTTTCAAACAATTCACTGTCTTGTAATCTCTAATTTTAACAAGACCAGTTTCTTCCGTTAATTCCCATTACTTTCTGTTATACATTTATTCAAATCTAAAATTAGCTTAGAGACCTCAGATATTAAGGCTTGAATTTTAATGAGCACAGGATCATTTTCATTAGGAAGAATCCTGGATAATTGTTGGGAATCTTCACAGTTCAAAACAGCACAATATTTACACATTGTTGTTTTGTGTTGAAAACATATTCTGCTCAGGAAAAAGCCTTTACTGTGCAGAAAATAATATTTCTACACAAATACTAGCAATGAGAGTGGGAGCAGTTTGGCTCATATATAAAGTGAACAGATATAAACATTGTAATATATATAATAAATATGTAATAATATATAAACATATGTATTGTGCTATATACAAATTAATTGGCTTCACTTGTCATGAAGTGGTTTGGGAAGGCCAGTTTGGTGGCGAGCGGGTACTTCAAAATTGCATTTCCATGGCAGTAGTAGTTTTTCTGTACTTAAAAAACATCATTTTTGCCCATTTCACAAGAAGCAGCATGAAAACACAGAGATTTGCTAAAATGGGGAAGTTATCAGTATCTCCACTTCAGAGATGGAGAACATAATCAAGAAGGAATTTCCACCAGCTCGTATTCCAGGGTAAAGAACAAGTAGTGACTGTCCTGGAACAAGGCATCTTCCAGCCCTGGGCAAGTTCAGTACCAATATAAGAAGAGTGTGCCATTGGGCTTTCTAGCTGACTCTGATAAAGGCAAACACAGGGAAGCCTGTGAAGCCATAAGGCCTTGCAAGAGAGAATTCATAATCTGAACCCCAGCCGTGTAACTGTGGGAGAGAAACCTCAGGGACTGGGGCTTTCAATAAAGCATCTTTGAACACAGTGTTGCTGTGTGAAGTCATGGATTTAATGCTCCCCCTCTTTCAGGAGACCATAATCTATTCTTCTCCACCCCTGCCCAATAAACAAGCAGATTTAACCGAAGTGAAACAAAAACACAGAGAAAAAGCAATCTTCTATAGTCAAAGAGGGTGCTTGAATCAGTGATGCTGTAACCTGACATTTTCTGTAGTGTGCCACATGAACTGTTGTAGCCAAAAAGTTTTAGCATTCACTGAGTGTACCCCCATTGTCTGTTAATTAAGGAGGGGGGGTTCTGGTCTTCTAGATATTTTTGTACTGCAACTACCATCAGCTTAATGCTGAACAGGCAGTGGTGAAAGATGATGAGAGAGATGGCAGTGGTGAGAAAGGATGTTGTAGTGGCAGTCCAACAGTTCTGGAGGTCCAAGATTTCCCTACTTCTGTCATCCGTCTTTAAAATGTTCTTGTAACTAGGAGCGACCAAGGAAACTGAAAGCTGTAAAACAAATTATAATAGGGCCTACACATCACTGTATTAACAGCTGTTCTCAAAGTATATTGAAAAGGTGTGCATGCTGGAAGGAGCTGAATCTGGATTTTGAACCTGGCATGCACTGTAGAAACTTTAATCCTTGCTTGCAGTTGCAATCGCACTCTGAATTTGAATCTGGGACCATACAAACTGTTAAATTGCTGCATGGAGCTTATTTCCCATTGGAAAATAGCAGATGCAAAGATTCAAACCAGATTAGTGCTGCAGGAAGCAAAGTGGCTTTAAACTCTTCAAACCCATCCCACACACTTACAGAATCCCAATATCTATTGCTTGACCCAGACATACAAGTTACTATTTTAAAATCCAATCACCTAATTGCTAATTCTGTAGCTGGTATTCTGTATATAGTGCAGCCTTCAGTTTCATTAGAACTGAGTTGATCACTTCCTTTCTTCTTGCATAGGATAAGATCTGAATACCATAAATTTGACCATCTGTGGTAATAGGCAATTAAGATGTAGTTGTGGTTTTTTTTTTTTTTTCCTGCCAACAGGTCTGTCACATACTTGAAATAATGTTGTCTGAAATGTGTAATTCCAAGTTGATTTTTTCCTCTAGCAAAGTCTCGGTATCATGAAATGCTTGCTATCTTGGCACCTTCTGTTCCTTTTTTTAAAAAAAAAAACACACCCTTGTCATTTATGAAAACAAGAAAGGCAATCTGAAGTTGTTCTAAAAAAAAATTATAATGTTACCTCAGATAATATAAGGGGAGTGCTTTGAGATACAATCATACCATCTCAACTGCCAGTTTGACAGGAACAGTTCCAATTAATCCTCAATCATCCCACTTTTTCAGACGTTTTCAAATGTCCCAGTTTCTCTCTCTTCCTCCTAGTTTCTCCCTTTTTTCAGTTGGTATAAAGTGAGTGCAAAGTTCAAAAATAGTTTGCTCACAGTTAACTCAGTAAATGGAGGAGACAGGGGAAGCAGAATCTTGTCCTTCAGCCTAGGCTCAGACAAAAGCTAACTGCTGTGGACTTTCCTGGCAAATGTTATTAGTTATTCATTAATAACTTTTACCATCCTGCCCACACTCTGATGTTGCTTGGACACATGCATCTTGCTTTTCATCTATGAAGTGTTGGGGAATATGCAACCTAGCTTACTTTATATTAAGGAAGTGACTGTTTTTAAATCAGTATCATAACCTTTGGAGAAAATCTTATATATTGAATTTTCCCTCCTAGTAATATGCCTGGTGGGACTGGGTCTCGTTGTTTTCTTCTTCAGCTTCTTGCTGTCCATATTCCGCTCCAAATACCATGGATATCCATACAGGTAGGCCACAAATAACATAACTCTCAATTAAAGTAATTATTGCTACAGTTACCTTTCCCCTCTGTTTGGCTGTCATTTATGAACCCTTGACCAAATAACCTGTGCTTGCATCTAATGGGTTTGTTGGTATTATCACTTTCACACATGTCAGCATTGCACTTTAGCCTTTGCAAGGTAGTTCTGTGTGCCCCACTAAAACAACACTAGCATTGTACAGCCCACATATTAGTTGAAACAATAGCAATAGCAAGTACATTTCTATACCGCTTGTCAGTGACCTATTACTCCCTAAGGGGTTTACAACGTGTAAGTGTGTTGGCTTACTTACAGTAAGCTTAATGCAGTGGTTCTCAACCTTTGGTCCTCTGCATATTTGAGATTCAAATCCAAGAATCCCTATGGTTGCTGGAGCTTTAGACAACTGAATTATATTTCTGAGAGGCCAGAGATTGATAACTACTTCTGTAGTGTATGAAAGAACATTTGAAAAGAGGGACCTTGAGTTGGAAATTACACCATATAAGAATAAGACTAATGATGAAGAAATTTGTTTCCTTTTGTTAATCATTCTAGATAAAGAGATCTCAGGGATGAAGTTTTCCTACTTAGGCGTAAAATGGAAAACAGGATTCCCTATATTGGTGCCCTCTTTGCAAACTGAGTCTTGAATGAAATACACATGGGATTTTGTTGTCATTTGTTGTTAGAGTGCCCA